>NC_061115.1:91935575-92263594 GCF_002878395.1 Capsicum annuum
TGTTTCAAATAGAACTTAGTTTAAATGTAAATTTTATGTAATTATTTTTGGTATATGAACTTGTGAACATGTAGTTTATGTATGATTTTTGGTGATCATTTGACTCTTAATTTGAATGGTTAATTGACTTGTGTCTCTCGTGACTTTCTCTTGGTCTGTTTGATTCTAACTTAGTAACTCGTCTAGTCATCTCGACTTACTTCCAAAAGACTAAAAGGTATGTTTCATATCTCTCTTAATCTTAGATTTGTTTTAGTTTTTTATTTGGTATATTTCAATAGTTATACTATCTTATTTTAATACTTTGATGTGTGAGTTGTAGGAAAAGGAATGAATCATGCCCTTTTAAAGAGGTGTATTTGCTTGCGGCCTCGTTCCTTCATGATCTAACTCTACAAGGCACAAGTTACATGTAAGTTTTTCACAATATCTCTCATATATATAATTATGCATATTTGATATTTTTGTAACTATATGTATAAACTTTTAAATTTTTTTTTGCCGAGTCCCCGCACCCATATCCGTATCCAGATCCATATCCCCGAATCTTAAAAATTCAATCATGAAGGATCCGACACTCAGATCCGCACCCGTGTCCGACACCCGCACCCGAGTCCGAGCAACTTAGGTTGTGCTTATAGCTGGTTGAATCAAACTTCCCAGTGTGTAAGGAACTGGCCACGGAAAAACATTTGGAAAAATAAAATCCCACTCAAAGTAGCATGTTTTGTCTGGTTGCTAGCCAAGGAAGCAGTTTCCACTCCAGATAATTTGATGAAGCGAGAGATAACACTATCCAAGATGGCTTTTTTGTGGGGAAAATGGAGAGAGTTAATCATCTTTTTCTTCATCGCAAAATCACTGGACAACTATGGAGGAGGTTCTTAAATCTTAAGAGGTCTATCATGGACTATGCCTGGAAAGATTACAAAAACAATACAAAGCTGGGAAGAAGCTGCCGAGCAGGCAAAGAACAGAGAGAGAAGGAGAATTGTCCCGGCATGTATCTGGTGGACAATTTGGAAGGAGAGGAATGCTAGGTGTTTTGAGAGCATAGAGAGTAGTATGCAAAAGATTAAGCTTAACTGCCTTTTGTTACTATGTTTTTGGTGTAATCAAGCACACTCAAATGATGCTATCTCTATAATTAATGTTCTAGATTCAATTTAGGAGAAGATAGTAGGATATTGAAGTAAATGATGTAAATATGGTTTTCCAGTACAACGCATGTACAGTCATGTACAGTCTTCTGAGAAATATACAAAGTACTAGTTTAAAAAAAAAGGAAAAGAAAAAGCTGATAAGTTGAGAGTTTATCATATTTGATAGTGCGGAAAATAGGTAGAAAAAGAAACGAAGAAGAAAGAGATCAGAAAAGACTTTGGAAGGTCACCAGGACTTAGAATGATCATAACATTTTTTTTTTTTGAAACTGCTAACTTTGTTATATATATCTTTAAACAAGTCAGTACAAAGGTTGTACTACAACCATATCTATATGAAACCTTCCAAAAAAGAAACTATGATCCTATATCTATAATGAATCTAAAACATCCATAATAGAAACAAGATCATTAATGAGGATCTGATTACACCAAAAACACAGAATCAGAATGCAGTTTAACTTAAATCTGTTGCATACTATTTTCTATAATCTCAAAACACCTAGAGTTTCTTTCCTTCCAAATAGTCCACCAGATGCCTGCAGGAACAATACTCCATATGCTTCTGCACTTTGCCTGTAATCCAGCCTGTTCCCAGCTAAGAAGTGCCTCTGCCTCTGAAATTCTTCAAGGCATGCACCATAATGTTCCTCTTAAATTTAAAAATAATCTCCAAAGTTGTCCGGTTATTTTGCAAAATGTAAAATAGATGGCTCACTGTCTCTGCTGACCTCCACACAAGTAACATCTGGGACACAAAACTATCCCCCTCTTCATGAGATTCTCCTGAGTAACCACTGCTTATTTAGCCAATAGCCATACAAAACATGCTACTTTGTAAGGGATTTTTGTTTTCCAAATGTTTTTCTAAGGCCATCTGCTACGCTGCTGAATGGGATTGTTCATTCTCATGTATGCCTTCTGCACTTTGAAAGCACCCTTCTCACATCCTTGCCACCATAGTTCTGATCATTCCCTTCTCTTAGTCCACTGAACTGCTCAACTCTGCTAATAAACTCTGCCACTCTAGGAATTTCCCAATCATTAAATTGCCTTCTGGTCTATCGGAAACAGCCTTTCTACTTCTCCGGAGGTAGTGGTATGGACTGCGTACATCTTACCCTCCCCAAACCCCACTGTGTGGGAATACACTGGGTTTGTTGTTGTTGTTGTATTAAATTGCCTTCTGAAATTAAATCTCCACCCATCAGGCATCCACAGTTCTGCAATATACCTTTGATGGTGATGCATTAAGTTGTAAACATCTGGGTATAGACTTTCTTCACTTTGTCTATTTCCATTTGCAATATACATTTGAATGATTTTAACATATTTCTTCACTTGCAATTTGGAAAAGCTACCACATTTTTTAGGAGTCAAAACATAAAAAAATACATCATAACTCAAATGACTTTGCTGGTAAAACCGGAAAAAAGTTACGATTTTTTTATAACTGTGGTGTCCAGGCTAGCCTGTGCGCACCTTGACTAATTCCATGAATTACCTACCACCTAGCTATATTGTCCACCAAGGCTAGAACTAATGGGAATAAATCACCTAGTGTTTTGTCCTGGGATTTGAACCTATTATGCTCAAACCCACTTATCTGACCATTAGGTCACACCCTTGGATGCGCAAAAATAACTATTATAACAACCACTAGAAAATACCATCTGCAAATTCAACAGTGCCAAGTACCCTTAGTTTCTGAAGTCAAACAGTGAAGTAGAAACAACGCGGCAACGCGGCAGCTTGATGTAACAAAGTCGACCAATTCATAATCAGCTTGAAGTAGAACCAAGTCAGTCATACTTCCATAAACTCTTGAACGAAGAGGGGGACAAAAGCATTGCATTGAGGGATTTGGAGCACTCAGAAAGGTGTCGCAACCATGGTTAATGTAGGCGTACTAAGGTTGAAAAGGTTAAGGGTGCTATCCATAGGATGCATAGAGGTACAGCGACTAGGCCAAACGACATTCCAGTCAATTTCTGGAAGTGCACAGACAGAGCGGTTATGGAGTGGCTCACTAAGTTGTTTATGTCATTTCCAGGACGGTGAAGATGCAGGAAGGAGAAGATACCCTAACATGGAAATGCCACAGCAAGGGCATTTTTGCTGTAAGTTCTGCCTATAAAGACATGAATCACATGGGATCTCAGATTAGTTTTTTGCCTTGGAAGCTTATCTGGAAAGTAAAAATTCCATATAAAGTAGCCATTTTCACTTGGTTGGTCGTGAAGGAAGCTATTTTAACGAACCTACTCAAGATGCTTTTTTTGTGAACATAATGCCGAGACAATTAATCATTTGTTTCTTCACTGTAAGTGGTCAGCCAGCTTTGTAATCTTTTTACCAACTTCAGAGGCATAAGATGGACCATGCCGGGAAGAACAGGGGAGGCGCTAACTAGCTGGAATTCTGAGGGTAGTGGTAGCACTAACAAAGGCAAATGGAGATTTGTCCCGGCAGTAATATGGTGGACCATTTGGAAAGAGAGAAACTCTAGGTGTTTTGAAGGCACCAGCAACTCTCTTCAAAAGTTAAAGATGAGCTGCATTATTAGTTTTTGTTATTGGTGTAGCTCGGAGTATATAGATGACCCAGTTTCTATAGTAGACATCCTAGGATCCTTGTAAGATGAGATAGGATTTAGTGTTAGTCTATTGTTTTTACTCTTTTGGATGTAGATGCAATGACATAATTTTGGCTTCAAGCTTTTTTGATGACTTTTACCATTGTCAAAAAAAAAAAAAAGATGCTCGAAGCTTGGAGATGGAGTACGATGATTCTGTCGTACAAGAACAGGAGTGACAACCAGAATTGCAATAATTATACAGGTATAAAGTTGTTGAGCCACACTATGAAGGTTTGGGAGAGGTGGTGAAGCTGAGGTTGCGGGGGATCGTGATTATTTTTGAGAATCTGTTCGGATTCATGTCAGGACTGAAAGGTCTGGGAAGCAGAGGCAAATAATGATCATATATTGATGATGTTGGGGGTATGTTTATCTCCTATAAATACACACAGATACAGAGACGTATGCTACACTCGGAATAGTTCAAAGAGAGTTAGTCGATCTAGGAGTCTTATTGCCTAGGAAACATTTATCTCTAACAGTCCTCCACAAGCACAGCTGTGGTGTAGTGACATCAAGCATGACTCGAAGATGAAACAGGCTTCGCATCATCCATGGAAATTGTTGGGAGTCCCACATCGGTGGGTTAAAGGGTCCTTGGTCTACTTATATGGTCTTGGGCAATCCTCCCCTCATGAGCTAGCTTTTGAGGTTGAGTTAGGCCCAAGGTCCATTTCTTTATCAGCAACTCTAGTCAGTAAGTCCCGAATGTACTTGATTTGGCAAAGAACCAGCCCTTTAGAGGTGTAGGAAGCTTCAATTCCTAAGAGACCCCAAGTCTAAGAGCAAACACGGATGATAGATTGCAGAGAAGCTGTGAAACAATTGCCTTAACTTCCAGTACACTAACACAATGGTGATGTGAGAAGCCTGGTTCCTTATGAAAAAGGACAAGTCTAACCAGCAAGAGGAAAAACCAAGTGCATATAAAGATGAGCTACGATGATCGAACCTAGCTTGAGGAGCCTGTTTGAGTCCATATAGAGCTTTTGTGAATCTTGCAAACATAATTAGGGAACTTGGGATTCACAAAGTCGGATGGTTGTGTCATGTACACCTCCTCACATAATTCACCACAGAGAAATGCATCTTTAACATCAAGTTGTCTAACTGACCAGCCCCATGATAAAGCCAACTTAACACAACACGAACAGTAGTGCGTTTAACCACTGGTCTAAAGGTTTCATGATAATCCACCCCGGTTTCTTGATTGAAACCCTTAGCCGCGAGTCTTGCTTTGTGGCGATCAATAGAGCCATTCGGATTAAGTTTCAACTTGAACACCCACTTATATCCCACAAGATTCTTGGCAGACGTGGAAAGTACTAAGGACCATGTACCATTTTGAATGAGAACATTGTACTCATCAAGCATAGCTTGTCTCCAATTTGAATCTTTGTTTGCTTGAGTAAAACAGGTAGGTTCAAGAGGGAGATTTGAAGGTGGTAGAGGGTATTTAGTGGTGGTATTGGCTTGCAAGGTGGACGACTTGGCCTTTAGGCGAGTTACCATATGGTGAGAGGGCGGAGTAGCTGTATATTTAGACTGAGGGAGCTGGAGCAGTAGAAGACGGAGCAGCAGGGACATTCTCAAATGGCAAGTCAACAATCAAATCAATTGCCAGTAAAGTATTGGTATCTACTAGGAGAGGAATTGGGCCATTAGGTTGTGTGCTAGGAGATGGTGACATATTAGAAGAACTGTGAGGTACGGACTAAAGGCTACTGCATGGTGCCACAACTGGTAGAGGATGCAAGGGAGGAGGAAGAGTTTGCGCATGAACAGGCAGACAAACCTTAGAGAAAGGGAATAAAGACTCATCAAACACTACATGTCGAGATATGTATATCCGGCTACTAGGAACATGATAACATTTGTATCCCTTATGGTGGAGCTATACCCATGAAAACACATTGTTTAGATCTAAAGGCAAGCTTATGAGAATTGTATGCCCTAAGATAAGGATAACAAGCACATCCGAGAACTTGCAAAAAGTGATAATCTGGTGATTTACCAAATAGTGTTTCAAAGGGAGAAATATTGCGAAGAAGAAGCGTAAGCATTCTATTTATCAGAAACAGCAGCAGAAAGGGCTTCATCCCAAAAGTGAAGAGGAATTGAGGCATGAGCAAGTAACGTGCGGCCTTGTCTCAATGACATGTCTATGTTTACGCTCGGTGAAACCATTTTGTTCATGAGTATAAGGGCAAGATACACGATGTATAATGCCGGTTTTGGCAAAGAACTTGGAACATTTTTGGTATTCACCGCCCCAACCAGATCGTACAACATTTATCTTACGTTCAAATAAGTTTTCAATTTGAGACTTAAAACGTAAGAAAATGTCGAACACTTCATGTTTAGCCTTCATTGGTAAAATCCCAAAATATTTGCTAAAATCATCAAGAAATAAAACATAATAGAGAAATTTATTATTAGCAAGATACGGAGATGGTCCCCATACATCAGAATATATTAAATCTAAAGGATAACAGGAACTAGAAAAGGAAAGACGATGACTCTTTCCGTATTGGCATGAACCACAAACATGAAACAAAGAGTGATTCAAGACTGGAACTTGAAGTGTCCGAATAACTTTATTAATTGCTTTTATTGGTGCAAAGCCTAAGTGTTGTGCCACAGTTCGAAGGAGGAAGTGGTTGTAAGCAAAGCTTGAGGTTGAATCGGTGACTTGGAGAAAGCATTTGGTAGAATCTTGTAAAAGTCCTGCTCAAGAGTCCCGTCCAGTAGTACTTTCCGTGTTGCCCGATCCTTCACAAGACAAGAACCAGGGTGAAATTCAAAAACCACATCATTGTCAGAGGTAAATTGTACCACACTTGACAAATTTTTAGTGATCTCTGGCACATGAAGAATATCCCTCAAAAATAAAGCATGAGAAGCTGTAGATATTTTTGAATCACCAACATAAGAAATTTTCGAACTTGTACCATTCCCAACATGAAGTTGTTCATTGCCAATGTATTCGTCACGCACATTCAAATTGCTCAATTCATTGGTCAAGTGATTTATTGCTCCAAAATCCGGGTATCAGGAAGGATCCATGACACTCGATAGATGCACCACCATAGCAGCTAATCATACCTATGGTAACAATTGAGGGCAGTGTCCAAATTTAGAGCAAATGTGGCATTGAGCCGTATTTGAGTTTGAAAATTTTGAGGTGGATTGACGTGTATTTGTATTCCTGCCATGACCCCTGCCTCCTTTTCCACCATTATAACCACCAGAATTTTGATTCTTCCTAAAGCCTGCATTATTGTCCCCTTTTTGAGAATAGGAGTTCCTTACCATGAGATTTGATTGCCCAATGCTATCAACATCAAGTGTTCGCTCCAACCTGTATTCATGACTAAGCAACAAGTCATAGAGATCCACCAAGGTGATCTGCTCGGACCCAGATGTGGCAGACACAACAAGTGCATCGTAATAAGGTCCTAGACCACCTAAAATATACAAAATCAGATTGTCATCAGTAACTGGTTGAGCTGTTGCCTCAAGGTTATCTGTAAATGTTTTCATCTTTTGCATATAGTCGATCATGGACAAAATACCCTTTTCATCTTTCGCATATAATCGACATTGGACATAGTACCCTCTTCGTGGTCTGTAACTGCAGACGCAGTTGCATAATCCTAGCCCTAGATTGAGACGCAAACATGTTTTCCCCTGTTTGCCAAACTTCTTTTGAAGTCGAACAACCAACAACTTGACCGAAAACACCCTCAATTAGAGAAGAAAGTAACCAACCAAATAGTAATTGATCTTGTTTCTTCCAAGACAAAAAAGAGGGATTGATGGATGATTCAGCGGTAGTTCCTTCCTTTGGACTACTCACAACGACCTTCTGCGAACACTAGAGAGAACCATCAACATAACCTTCTAGGTCGTGGCCTCTTAATATTGGTAGAACCATCTACCTGTAAATCACAGGATATAATTATTCCCATCAAGTTTAATAACTTGTGAATGGGACATATTTGGAGCGGAGAAACTATTATTTTGGGTTAGGGATGAAGTAGTGAAACTTGTGAGCGATGGTGAAGCCATGAGACATGAGTTTTAGCTATTCTCTGATACCATGAAAGGTTTGGAAAGTAGAGGCAAATAATGTTCTTATATTTGATGATATTGGAAGTATGTTTAACTCCTATAAATACACAAAGATTCAGAGAGACGTACGCTGCACTAGGATTAGATCAAAGAGAGTTAGTTGACCCGGGAGTTCTATTGCCTATCCACTATTGGATATGTTACAGGGATAACATTTATCTCTAACAAGGACACTCGAATACAGAAGCCATTCACCTTGTGAGGAGACTGGTGGAGCATTATAGGAGAGGAAGGACTAGAATATAGTGTTCATTGACCTAGAAAGACTTTCGACAAAGTCCACAAGGAGGTTCTATAGAGGTGCTGGGAGGAAAAAACACACCTATGATGTACACTAAGCTGATTGAGGACATGTACGATGGAGCCAAGATCCGAGTTAGAAATATGGAAAGAGACTTTTGGAGAACTTTCCCGTGTTGATGGAATGGGGTTACACCAGGGATCGTCCCTTAATCCATTTTTATTTGCCTTAGTGATGGATGTATTGACACAGCAAATTCAGAGTGAGGTGTCATGGTGTATGTTATTTGCTGATGACGTAGTTTTGATTGATAAGACTCGCAAAAGAGTTAATACTAAGTTGGAAGTTTGAGACTGACCATGAAGTCTAAAGGGTAGGACCAAAACTGAATATTTTGGAGTGCAAGTTCAATGAGGTGATGCATGAGACTAATGTGGATGTGAGGCTTGGTACACAGACCATCCAAAAGGGAGGTAGTTTCAAGTATCTTGAGTCTATTATACAGGAAAATGATGAGATTGATGAGGATGTTACACCCCATATTTCTGCAGAGTGGATGAAACGGAGGCTCGCATCTGGAGTCTTGTGTGATAGGACGATGCCTCCTAAACTTAAAAGGCAAGTTCTATAAAGTCGCAGTTAGACCAGTTATGTTGTATGGAGCATGTTGGCCAGTCAAGAACTCTCACGTACAAAATATGAAGGCGATAGAAATGAGGATGCTACCATGGATGTATCAATTTACGAAGAGATATTGGATTAGGAATGAAGTTATTCGAGATAAGGTGGGAGTTACTTCGTGGAAGACAAGATGCGGAAAGTAATGTTGAGATAATTCGGGTATGTGATGAGAAGATATGTGGATGGCCAGTGTAAAGATATGAGGTTGGCTATGAACGGATTCAGGAGGTAGAGGTAGACCGAAGAAATATTAGAGAGAGGTGATTAGACAGGATATGGCACAGTTACAACTTATCGAGAAAATGGTCTTAGATAGAAAGGTGTGGAATGCGGATTAGGGCAGAAGACTAGTAGAAAGGAGTGAGTCCTTGCTAGTAGGTAGGAATGTTGTGTCTTGTTGTCTATATTAGTGGTCGTAGTGCTGTGCTTGTAGTTTCTTGTTTTAGTTTGGTGATACTGGTTATGTCGAGTAGACTAAATATAGTATTATTCTGTAGTAGTCTTGTTTCTAATACTATTTGTTGTTTTGGTACTACCTATTGTTTCTTGTACTTTTATTACATCCTCTGCTACATTACTGTTATCTACTGAAAAAAGACTCTACCTCACCATTGAAGTAGAGGTACGGACTGTGTATTCTTACCCTCCCAGACCTCACTTTGGAGGAGTACACAGGGTATGTTGTTGTTGATTTGCTATGCACGATATGTTGGCGACTTACCATAGGAATTCCTAGATTTCGTCAAACTTCTCATAGAATTACAAAAATGTATCGATGTATTTTGTACATATTCTGGTAAATCTCTTATGCCTTTAGTATAAAGCCACCTAAGAGACGAATATCCTATTTCAGATAGGACAACAATTGATGACCTGTCTCATAGGGAAAGATGCCTTTAGAACTTAATTTCAAGCATAAATCATGGGCTCTATTGTTTTCTGGATAACAAAATGTTTTTAATCAAAAACCACATCATCATCCGTGCAAGGAGATTATAAATTCTATATCAACTTTACCCTCTTCATAATTATCACTAGATTCCCCGAGAAGCTAAGTTATGCAAACATCTAAACTTCAACATATGAGTAGATAAAACTTTGCTTTCAAAACATCTCAAGTTCCTCACTCTCCAAATAGTCCATGAAAAAACCAAACCGAAATAGACCTCCAAATCTTTTTCAGCCCAATACTGCCTCAACAGAACAAATAGCTATAAGGAAAATCCTTAACCCTATAATGTGAAAATCAACTATCAAAGTTGCCCAATGACTTCAAAGTTACAAAACCAACTCTTATTGTCTTCAACACCACTTCTACAAAAGAAGCACCTGTTGCACATATGAAAACCATATTCCGCAAGTTTGCTCTAGTTAAACAATCATCATGAACCAAAACCTCGCAATAACATTCCACTTTAAAATGGCACCTTGGACCCCAATATAACCTTTCACAACCAAGAGTATAACCTATTACTGGAACCAAAACGATGTAAGAAACCTTTGATTGTAAAAAGCTATCTTTCAGCACAGTCCATACTAAAATGATCATCTTTATCATTTTCAAATGATGCCAAACTAAAATCATGTGATCATGTCATCAACTTCCCAATCAAAACAATTTTTCCTCATAACAAATTTCAATTATGTCCACTTCTCAAAAGAGCAACAGTAGATTCTCTACTCATTTTCATCCAAGGCTCGAATAAATTCCCCACCCAATCATTTCCTAAAATGTATCTAAATTTCTAGATTTCTCCTTAAATAACCTGTTATAAAATTCTAATTTTCTATCTAGCTTTCCTACTTCACAAATCCAATTAATTTTACCCTTAGTGTCACCTTACTGGAATCCTCCTCCTTTATTTTAACTTGAAATCGAGTATGCATAACTCATATAGGAGAACACGCGGGTGGGTAAGCAAGTACCATTCATATAAATAATTTGCACAATATTGCATATGTGTTCAATAGTCTCTATATACTACACAAATTTCCAATTCCTTATGATATGAAACCCATCACCTACATAAATATCATATGCTGAAGTTGACTTTAACCAAAACAACAACAACAACAAACCCAGTGTATTCCCACCTGGTGGGGTCTGGGGGGGTAGGATGTACGCAGTCCATACCTCTACCTCTGAAGAAGTAGAAAGGCTGTTTCCGATAGACCCCCGGCTCAAGACACGCGGTACCACACAAACACATAGTAAAGCATAACACAAGGTTACAAGATTACATAACATAAATACGGCACCCATAAGTAATCTAAAACAAAGGAAAACACACAGATCCATAATAAAACATGGGACACGGGCTCCTAACATGCATAAACCCCCACCAAGTAGTTCCCTACACTAGCGACTCAGGCTGGCCCTAGTCCTCTGCCCTGATTCGCGTCCTCCAGACCTTCCTATCTAGGGTCATGTCCTCGGTGAGCTGTAACTGCTCCATGTCTCGCCTAATCACCTCACCCCAGTACTTCTTCGGCCTACCCCTACCCCGCTTAAACCCATCCAACGCTAGCCTCTCACACCTACGGACCGGGGCATCCATGCCCCTCCTTTTCACGTGTCCGAACCATCTCAATCGGGCTTCCCGCATCTTGCACTCCACTGGTGTCACACCAACCTTCTCCCGGATGTTCTCATTCCGAACTCTATCCCCTCTAGTCAGCCCACACATCCAGCGCAACATCCGCATTTCTGCCACCCTCATCTTTTGGATGTGGGAGTTCTTCACTGGCCAACACTCCGCTCCATACAACATGGCCGGACGGACTACCGCCCTGTAGAATTTGCCTTTAAGCTTAGGCGGCACCTTCTTATCACACAGCACCCCCGACGCGAGCTTCCACTTCATCCATCCCGCCCCAATACGGTGCGAGACATCCTCATCAATCTCACCGTTACTCTGGATCACGGACCCGAGATACTTGAAACTCTCCCTCTTACCTACCTCCTGTGATTCCAGCTTCACTACTACCTCGTTCTCCCTCCTCATGTCATTAAACTTGCATTCCACATACTCTGTCTTGCTTCTGCTCACCCTGAACCCTTTATACTCAAGGGTTTGCCTCCACACCTCTAATTTGTCGCTCACACCCTCTCGGGTCTCAGCTATCAGAACTACATCGTCTGCAAAAAGCATACACCACGGCACCTCCCCTTGAATACGCCGCGTTAACACATCCATTACCACTGCAAACAAAAAGGGACTAAGAGTAGATCCCTGATGCAACCCTGTCCGGACCGTGAAATGTTCTGAGTCTCCTCCCGCCGTCCTCACCTTAGTTTTCGCTCCATCATACATATCCTTGATTGCTCTGATATATGCCAGCGGTACTCCCCTCACCTCCAAGCATCTCCAAAGCACCTCCCTAGGGACTTTGTCGTAGGCCTTCTCCAGGTCGATAAACACCATGTGCAGGTCCTTCTTCCTCTCCCTATACTGTTCCACCAACCTCCGTACCAGGTGAATTGCCTCCGTCGTCGAGCGGCCAGGCATAAATCCAAACTGGTTTTCTGAAATAGACACTATCCGTCTCAGCCTCACCTCGACCACTCTCTCCCAGATTTTCATAGAGTGACTCAATAACTTAATACCCCTATAGTTGTTGCAACTCTGGATGTCCCCCTTATTCTTATAGAGAGGTATCATGGTGCTCCACCTCCAAGCCTCGGGCATCTTTGCCGTCTTGAAGATTTCATTAAACAATCCCGTCAACCACCTCAGACCAGCCTCTCCAACGAACTTCCAAAACTCGGCCGGTATCTCATCCGGCCCCGTCGCCCTACCCCTTCGCATTCTGCGAACAGCCTGTCTAACCTCTTCTACCTTAAAACGTCTACAATAGCTAAAATCCCGACACTCCTCTGAGTGCTCCAGTTCCCCTAACACAATAGCTCTATCCCCTTCGCCATTCAAGAGCCTATGAAAGTACGACTGCCATCTATTCTTAATGTGGCCGTCTTCCACCAACACTCTACCGTCCTCCCCCTTAATGCACCTCACCTGATCGAGGTCACGACCCTTCCTCTCCCTAGCCTTAGCGAGTCTAAACAACTTTTTCTCCCCTCCCTTCCCTTGTAACCCTGCATACAGGCTCTCAAAGGCGGCCGTCTTAGCTGCCGTGACTGCTGACTTAGCCTCCTTCCTCGCTAGCTTGTACTCTTTCCTGTTTACCCGTTTCTCCTCTTCGTCCTTACTCTCCACCAACTTGGCATACGCCCCTTTCTTGGTCCCCACTTTCTTCTCCACCTCTTCATTCCACCACCAATCCCCCTGATGGTGCCCGGCCCGGCCCCTAGAAACCCCCAACACCTCACTCGCATTCTCCCTGATGCACCTAGCCGCCCTATCCCACATACTATCCACGTCTCCCCTACACTCCCACACCCCCATTCCTGCCAACTTCTCCCCTATCTCCCACGCCTTCACTGGCGTCAAGCCGCCCCACTTAATTCTAGGTCTACACTCCCTACTTCTCCTCTTTCTATTCTTCTTTATACCCAAATCCATAACCAAGAGCCTATGTTGGGTCGAAAGGTTCTCATGACCTTACAATCCTTACACCACGCCCTATCCCTTTTCCTAAGCAACACAAAGTCAATCTGGGTCCTGGCTACCGCGCTCCGAAAGGTGATCAGGTGCTCGTCCTTCTTCGGGAAGCCCGAGTTCACCACCACCAGCCCAAAGGACCTCGCAAACTCCAGTAGGGTAGCCTCCTCCTCATTTCTCTCCCCAAAACCAAAACCACCATGCACATCACCAAAGCCTCCCGGTAGCGCCCCGATGTGCCCGTTGAAATCTCCTGCTACAACAATCTTCTCCGAGCTTGGCACGCCTCTCACCACCTCCTCCAAGGCCTCCCAAAACCGCATCTTCTCCTCCCCTCCGATCCCACTTGCGGTGCATAGGCACTACACACGTTCAGGGTAAACCCCCGAATGACCAACTTAATAGTCATCAACCTATCATTGATCCTCTTCACCTCTACTACCTGACCTCTAAGCTCTTCATCCACTAAGATGCCAACTCCATTCCGACGCCTCTCGCTCCCAGAGTACCACAGCTTGTAACCATCCACATCCCTAGCCTTAGACCCTACCCACTTGGTCTCCTGAACATACGCAATATTGATCCTTCTCTTCCTAAGGGTCTTCACAAGCTCTATGGACTTGCCCTGCAGGGTCCCTATATTCCAAGACCCAACCCTCAGCCTACCTTCACTACCCGCACGCCCTCCACTACTTCCCCCGCGGCCAAACCTTGGCCTCCCTCCCACTCCCGCCCTTTCCTCATCCCCCGCCCCAACCCCCTCGGACATGACCCTATCCACCCATTACTGCCCACAGCCACAACTAGGCAAAAGTATAAGAGAATATAAAGATAATATAAAGATATAAAGACATAAACGATGGTAATAGTAAAGCAGCAGCAATTAATACAAGGCTCACACCAATTCAAGGAAATATTCCAGCAACCAAACTATACTCAATTACTAGTATAATACGAAGAATGACTGAAGTTGACTTTAACCGTTTTTATAAAAAGTCTCTATTGGAAGGTGAGCCTTGGAGATAAGGTAAAGTTGTCTCCATGCAACCTATAGGCCATGGGTTCGAGCCGTGAAAACCACTAATGCTTGCATTAGGGTAGGTTCACATCATACCCCTTGGGGTGCAGTCCTCTCCCGGACCCTGCTAATGCTGATGCTTTGTGCACTGAGATGCCCATAAAAAAGTTTCTCTTCCTCTCAATAGACTGTACAACACTTGTGAGCTATTTCTTGAATCTCTTAGCTCAAAGTACTTTCCTTTAGCCATAAAGAATTAATGCGCAGCCTCTTATCTCTCCAAGCTTAAAAGATTTTGCTTAAATATGACGAATGTCTTCATCTATTTGTCCTTGATAATTGGGTTTCATTTATATCTTGTATCCTTTTAACACTATACTCAATTTTTAAACCCCAAAACTTTTGGAGCTTTGGGGAGACAGTGAGAGCAGGGAGAGAGAGGGGGAGAGAGAGCAAACTAGAGAATTGATACTTGTGAGTATCGAGAACTAAAGACTAGCTATCATCTAGTTTTAAATTTCAAAGTAGAAGAATAGATGAATGATGGAATTCGAGTTGAGATCCAAAATGGAATATAAAGCTCTCAAGAACTTTTTGAAGTTAAAATGAGCAAAGGGTTCATCAAGAACATCTTTAAATAGATCTTTTGCAGTTGCAACATATTGCTCAGTAGGATGTTTAGGAAACATCAAATTCTGGACCGGAATATATGTTGTTCATCGACCTACAAAAGACATACAACAAAGTCCTGAGAAAGGTTTTACGGAAATGCTTCGAAACACTTTCGAGTCAGGAGGGAGCTATACTAGGAATCAGCTTTCAGCCTATTTTTATCTGCCTTCGGTGATGGATGAATTGACACAACATAATCAAGAGGAAGTACTATGATGTATGTTATTTGTAGTGACATAGTATTGATTGATGACATGCGAAAGAGTTAACGATAGATTGGAGATTTGGAGACAAACTCTAGAGTCTAAAGGCTTCAACTAAGTAGGATTAAAACAAAATACATGTAGTGCAAGTTCAGTTTCGCATCATAAGAGGCAGATGGGGAAGCAAGGATTGATATTTAAGTCATTTCCAAGAGAGGATGATTCAAGTATGTTGGGTCTGTAATACAAGGAAATGGAGATTGATAAGGATGTCGCACATCATATTGGAGCAAGGTGGATGAAATGTAGGCAAGCATTCGATGTGCTATGTGATAAGAAGATACCACCGAAATGTAAAGGTAAGTATTATAGAGTGATAGTTAGATCGAACATGCTATACGGGGTGGAGTGGCTAGTCAAGAACTCGTATGTTCAGATGATGAAGGTAGCAAAGACGAGGATGAGGATGCTTAGATGGATGCGTGGGCATACTAGGTATGATATTGTAATATTATTAACAGAGTGGCAAGTCAAGAAGTGCAAGTGCAATCAACACATCTCTTACTTTGGTAAACCCAATGTTGCATTAATGTGACTTTTATGCCTTCATCCTCCAGTTTAAAAACTTATCTTGCAACCCATTGAAGTTACTGGGAGTCATATGGAAAGTAAGTTATTGTCTTTACCTTTGGGGTAATGACAATTAACCTATAGCTTATCTTAGCATCAGAGACCTTATTTTGTGTTTTAACAAAGGGAAGACTTCTGGTGCTTCTTATACACACTATCTTGCAACTTGATCTCTTGTAGCACAATTTGACACCATTGGCTTCCTCTGCAATCCTAATTTTATTTCTTCTCTGACTATTTCTTTTATGAGTATATACCTATACATAAGTTTTCTTCTTGTTACCCTTTTCAAAAAGAAAAAAATTATTCTTGAGTGAACACTGAAAAGCTTAGAAAAGGTTGCTCGTTACCTACACACACATATATATTTATACATACATATATATACCGCTAAACCGTCTTATATTTTTGAATGTACACTGAAAACCAAGAATAGCTTAATGGAAGTCAGAGACTCTCTTTATTAGGAACTTAGACTACCTATATGTTGGAAACAATTAAAAAAAAGACTACCAATAAGTTGGCAAAGGCGACCCCATTAGAAAGAAGCCAAGTAATTATTATAAGAAAGTATTTCTTAACTAATGCCATATCTTTTGAATCAACAAGGCAAGTGCAAAAAGGAAGAGGGTAAGGGCTTAGGAAGGTTCCACAGGGGATGTAGAAATTCTTTATTCTGCACCATCTATTAGATAAAGATAAATAGAACATGCCCGGTTGACATTAATAGTAATCATATAGCATAATAGGGAACCAAATACATTTGATGTAAATTTAATGCAATCATTAAATAAAAATCCAACTTAACAAATGAGGTTTTTCTAGTGCCAAGGCTACTCTAGTTCCAGCCTAGGGATCGGTAGTTCGAGTCAGTAAGGAACCGAAGCAGGAAAGAGCCATTTTTTGACTCCTAGACACAGGGAGTTGGGTGCAAGAATTGCCATATTATAAAGAGGAGGCAAATAAGGCAGCACACTTTATTAGTTAAAATCTATTGGTATTTCTTTACCTGTAAGATCAACAAATAAAATTACTGACTTTAGCATTAAAACATACAAGAATCTGAGGCGCATACGTTTTAGACAAAGCATCAAATATATTCTGAGCTTCAGCTGTGACTCCAATCCCAAATCTCTCAGCATCTATCTCTGCTTGTCTGTAAAATTTAATTAAACACAACCAACTCATATTTTTCCAAATTTCAAATAGTAAATTGATAAATAAATGACGAAGAACCTTATAGCAGACTCTTCTCTAGCTTGAAGGCTAGTGAGATCAAGATAACATTTATTGAAATCAATTGGGTCTTGACTTTGACCAACAAAACTGAACTCTTTTATGTAGTTGACTTTCAATAGCCTTATGTCTCTCCTATGCCCTGATGCAGAAACCCCTTCTTGTAATTTCAAAGAAACAGTCAAGGAAATCTCAATAACCAAAAAGAAAAGAAATTAAGAGATAAAATTACAAATAGGAAAATCAAAGGATATGAAGAACGAGGATGTTGCAGGGTTTGTCAAAGGCGATAACTTGGGCTTCAAACTCGTCACCTAAAGTAGTCTTGATGGATAAAACGCATCCAACAGCGAACTCTTCGTTATTGTAAGCTTCCATAGGAACAGCAGGGCAGGGCAGACACTCCGCAGCTGACATGAATGGGTAAAGTAGACTTGTTTTGCTGAAAGGGAATAGGTTGGGTAAACTAGTAAATGATCCTTGATGGCTTTGTTCTTTTATCCTCGTAAGAATAGAGTTACAAAATTAGTTCTTCGTTTTATTTTACCGCATAATTATTTATTTGTCTCTCAATATCTTTAATATTTTTAAATAATTTTATATTAAATATTGCAAAACAATTTCATATAATTTATCTTTTAATTTTTAACTTTTACTTTTATTTTATTTTATTTTTATTTTTTCTTTCTCTCTCTTTTTATTTTTTAGTTTTTCTCAATATTTACTTTTTCCCTTTTCTCCTCTCAATTTTTATTTTTAATATTTTTTTAATTTTATTTTGATATTTACTTTTTACTTTTTTTTTGTTTTTTTCTCAACCATTAATTATTTCTTCTTTTCTCCTCTCAGCTTTTATTTATTTTTTAAATTCTTTCTCCTTTTTTTATTTTTTCTCTTTTTTTCTTTTTAAATTTTTCTCAATTTTAATTTTTGCTTTTTCTCTTTTTTTATTTTTTATCAACCTTTATTTTTTTCTTCCCTCAGTTTCTATATTTTCTTTTATGTTTATTTTTTATTTTCTTTGAGTTTTATATTTTCTTTTTTAATATCTTTCTTCTTTTTTTGCAATTATTATTTTTTTCTTTTCTTTGATTTCTTTCAATTAAGTTACGCCCCATGAATAACAGTTGACACTATCACATTGTAGATGCAAGACTTGTGACTTTCAAATACGAAGTTATGTTTCATGAGCAAGAGTTAACACTATCACATTGTGTTTTGATTTATGAGATATTGTATAACTCTTACCTTATAAGCAAGACTTAGTGCATGTTTGGGATTGCTTATTTCCCAAAATAAGCACTTATTTTGAGAAAAAAATACTTTTTTGAAAAAAAAATAGTGTTTGGTAAACTTTCAAAAATACTTTTAAAAAGAAGCAGAAGCAATTTTTCTGCTTCTGCAAAGAAGCAAAAAAATTCTGATTTTTAAAAAAAGCAAAAGCAAAAAATTATTTTTTATAACTAAAATATCCCTATCACTCACACACACACTCTCTCTCAAACACATATATATCTGTTATTATGACGTGAGGCGGGAGAATGAGGTAGTAGTGAAGCTGGAATCACATGAGGTATGTAAGAGGGATAGTCTCAAGTATCTCGGGTCCGTGATCTAGAGTAACGGTGAGATTGACGAGGATGTCTCGCACCGTATTGGGGCGGGATGGATGAAGTGGAAGCTCGCGTCGGGGGTGTTGTGTGATAAGAAGGTGCCGCCCAAGCTGAAAGGCAAATTCTACAGGGTGGTAGTCCATCCGGCCATGTTGTATGGAGCGGAGTGTTGGCCAGTTAAGAACTCCCACATCCAAAAAATGAAGGTGGCAGAAATGCGGATATTGCGCTGGATGTGTGGGCTGACTAGAGGGGATAGAGTTCGGAATGAGACTATCCGGGAGAAGGTTGGTGTGACTCCAGTGGAGTGCAAGATACGGGAAGCCCGATTGAGATGGTCCGAACACGTGAAGAGGAGGGGCATGGATGCCCCAAGTCGTAGGTGTGAGAGGCTAGCGTTGGATGGTTTTAGGCGGGGTAGGGGTAGGCCGAAGAAGTACTGAGGTGAGGTGATTAGGCGGGACATGAAGCAGTTACAGCTCACCGAGGACATGACCCTAGATAGGAAGGTCTGGAGAAAGCGAATTAGGGCAGAAGACTAGGGGCAGTTTGGGTCGCTAGTGTAGGGAATTACTTGGTGGGGGTTTTATTCTTGTTATGATTCCGTGTTCCATGTTTTATTACGAATCTGTGTGCTTTCCTCTGTTTTCTAATACTTATGGGTGCCGTATTTATGTTATGTAATCTAGTTCTGTGCTTTACTATGAGTTTGTGTGGTATCTCGTAACTTGAGCCGGGGGTCTATCGGAAACAGCCTTTCTACTTCTTTAGAGGTAGAGGTATGGACTGCGTACATCTTACCCCCCCAGACCCCACTAGGTGGGAATACACTGGGTTTGTTGTTGTATACTTCATATTTACATCATAATTCTTTATTTTATTTTATGATTTATGTATTATTATTATTATTTCATTTTCACTCATTTGGTTCAAATAAATTTAAAAATATCATTAATAATGACGGAAGAATATATAACTTTTTATTGTTTATTATTAATGATAACAAATGACAAATGAATTATGTTACAAGATTAAATGGTATTTTGACAGTATTTGTAAAAAAAAAAAAATTAAATAACTAATTCATGAAAAATGACATATTTGCTACCATGTATTATACATATATGAATATGATGATTGCTTACTCATTTTTGTTTGATGTTATTAATTAATATTTAAATTATTTAAGAATTATATAATTATTTAATATTTTTTAATGAATTTATGTATATAAATATTGATTGAAAATTTTAGAGTACGTACTTTTTAATTAAATAAAAATAAAATTTTAATTAAAAATATTATAATAGATATTTCAAATAAATTTTTTATATAAATTGATTTTAATAGTAAAAGTCTATTAATACATGTCCCTTTTAGACATTTGTCTCAAAAAACACTTCTTGAAAAAGATTATCCAAACACAAGTTGCTTATCAAAAGCACTTTTCAAATGAATTTACCAAACACAAATTGTTTTTTTTTAAAAGCACTTTTCTGAAAAGCTATTTTAAAAATGTGATTCTCAAATAAACAGTATTCTAACAACAATCCCAAACGGGCTCTTAGCTCAAGAAATTTCAAACAAGAAATTATGTCCCATGGATAAGAGTTGACTCTATCACATTATTTTTTTATTTATGAGATGTTCTACAACTCTTGCCTTATTAGAGGCAAGACTTAGCTCAAGGACTTTCAAACAATAAATTATGCCCCTACAGGCAAGAATTGGCACTACCACGTTATATCTTCATTTATGAGATGTTCCACAACTCTTGCCTTAGAGGCAAGACTTAGCTCAAGGATTTTCAAACAATAAATTATACCCCACGGGCAAGGGTTGATACTACCACGTTATGTCTTCATTTATGAGATGTTATACAATTTTTGCCTTAGAGAGAAGAGTTAGCTCAAGGACATTCAAACAATAAATTATGCTCTACGGGCAAGAGTCGACACTACCACATTATGTCTTCATTTATGAGATATTTTTCAACTCTTGCCTTAGGGGCATGACTTATCCTAAGAATTTTCAAATAAGTTACGTACATTGGGCAAGAGTCAACACTAACACATTGTGTTTTTAACTTATGAAATGCTCTATAACTCCTGTCTTAGAGGTATGACGCAACCCAGGGACCATTAAACAACAAGTTATGCCCCATGGTCAAAGTTGACACTACCACATTGTGTATTGATTTATGAGATGCTTTATAACTCTTACCTTAGAGGTAAGACTTAGGCCAAGATCTTTCAAGCAACAAGTTGTGCCCAATGAGCAAGAGTTAACATTACCACATTGTGTTTTGATTTATGTGATATTCTATAACTCTTGCCTTAGAGACAAGAGTTAACCCAAGAACTATCAAACAACAAGTTACGCCCCATGGGTAAGAGTTGGCACTATCACATTATGTTTTGATTTATGAGGTGTTCGATATCTCTTACCTTAAAGACTTTTAACAAGAAGTTACGCTCCATGTGCAAAATTTGACACTATCATATTGTGTCTTGATTTATGAGATGTTTTATAAATCAAGGACTTCCAAACAATAAATTATACTTCATGGGTAAGAGTTGACACTACCACATTATCTCTTGATTTATGATATATTCTATAACTCTTGCCTTAGAGGCCCGAATTAGTCCAAGGACTTCCAAACAGCAAGTTATGCCCCACAGGCAAGAGTTGACACTACCAATTTATATCTTGATTTATGAGATATTCTATAACTCTTGCCTTTGAGGTAAAACTTAGCCGACAAGTTATGCCCTATGAACAAGAGTTGACACTATTATATTGTGTCTTGATTTATGTGATGCTCTATTAGTCTTGCCTCTAAGACAAGACTTAGCCCAAGAACTCCCAAAGAATAAGTTACGCTAAATGGACAAGTGTTAACACTACCATATTGTTTCTTGATTTATGAGATGTTCTATAACTCTCATCTTAGAAGTAAGACTTAACTCAAAAATTTTCAAACAAGTTATGCTCCATAAGCAAGACTTGACACTACCACATTGTGTCTTGATTTATGAGTTATTTTATAATTTTTGCCTTAGAGGAAAGACTTATTCCAAAGGACTTCCTAACAACAAGTCATGCCCTTATATTTGCTTTAATGTAAAAAAAAAAAAGATTTTTTTGCAGATTATCTAACTTTTTATTTATTAGCAAAATATAATAGAAGTCGAGAAAAAAAAGAACAAACAAAATAGAGAATAAAAAAATAGATTGATAAAAAAAGAAAAAATGACAAGAAAAAAATAAAGGTTAAGAAAAAAGAGAAGAATAAATAACCAAAAAAAAGTAAAAGAAAAAGATTGAAAAAAAAAAAATGAGAAAACAAAAAAAAAAAAAGTTTGAGAAAATGAAAAAATGAGAAATGAGAAATAATTAAAAAAACAAAAAATAAAGATTGAGACCACTGAATTAAAAAAAAAAAAGAAGAAGAGAGAAATGAAGAAATAAATAATGTTTGAGGATAAAAAAGAAAAATAAGAAAAAAAGTAAAAGAAAAATAAAAGTTGAGACAAATGAATTAAAATAAGAAAAAAATAACAGTTAAAGTAAAAAAAATAGAAGTTGAGAGACAAATAAGAATGAAAATTTTAAAAATATTTGAAGTGAAGAGGGGCAAAAGTGTACTTCTGCTATACATAAAAAGAAGGAAGACTAGTTTTTAAAGACTTTTCTTATGGAGGTCAAAAATTTAAAGCCACCCACTTTTGATGGTCATTCCATATAATTTCCTAAATTTTTTACAACCACAACAAACCTAGTGTATTCCCACAAAGTAGGGTCTAGGAAGGGTAAAATGTACGCAGTCCATACCGCTACCTTCGAAAAAGTAGAGAAGTTGTTTTCGATAGACCTCCGACTCAAGAAATTTCCTGAATTTATTGCCAGAACAAAATCACTTGAAAGGATAAAATAACTTGAAAAGCCCCATTTACGAACTCCTCAATTAGGACAAAAGTTCAGTCCTTTAATTTCTAACTGGGAAGTGCACATAACCCCTTAGAGAATTGGTGGTTAAACCGAGTCATTGCACAAATATTCTAAACAGATGGTCCTTAATTTTTCTCCTCAAATTTGACCGTCTTTAATTTTTGGCCTTAAATTTAAATTAAACCTTAGATTTTTTAGATAAGAATTCAGTGACCGAAAATATTTCTAACATTAAATAACAAATAATTTTTGCTCAGCATAAGTTTATCTTTTGATACATAATATAATACAAGGTATTATGTCTTAAAAGGCACAACAAGTTATGTCCCTTCATTCCAATAATACTTACGGTGATAGAGGTAAAACTTTAGTTTAGAACAATTAAGTTATGTCATAAAATATCGTTTACAACATAACTTAGTTCCTATAGAACTTATGTCGATAGAGGAAAACTTTTGTTTCAAAACATACAAATTATGTTGTAAAAGATAACTTAATTCCAATAGAACTTATCTAATCAAGGGAAAAGTTCTCTAAATACCTAGCAAAATTAGTCCATAGAAATACTACACAACTTATGCCGCATAACTTAATCCCTATCGAACTTATGCCAAGCCAGGCAAAAGTTCTCTAAACTTAACCTAGCGAGATAAGGATGCTTTAGTACATGAGTTTTCATTAAATGAGCAGCAGTGATAAAAAATAAAGATCATCATTTTTTAGCACAAAGATTAAGACTACCCCAAAATAAGGATAATCTAAACCTTTATTTAAAAAATAGCAAAAGGTTATTACAAAAATTAAGTTAGCTGCTTTAGAATCAATTTTAGATTTGTGGCATTGAGATTGAGAATTTTGGTTTCAAATCTATGGATTTAAAATTAGGCTTGTTAATGCGGGATTGTATGTGTAAAGTTGGGCATATACTTTGTACGGTTAAAAATTCAAACATGTATGTCAAACATTTGAGAAACTAACTTAATTTGAGACTCGAATATCTAAAATTGGCATACATAAGGTCCGAAGTAGGTTCAGAGCAGGATTGACCAATTAGATATTTGTGGATAATCCATAACTGTAATATAATCATAGCCGACTCAAACAAACCTACGACAAGGAAATCATAAATGAACTATGAGATATCTTTAAGGACATATATTTTAGAAAGTCACCTTGGGAATTGAATTTGGTGTAATTGAATGTAATTATACAGTTTGACATATTTGGTTGGTCATGTAATTACTTGGTCAACATGTAATTAGTTGTAATTAATAAGGACTAATTGCACTCTCTAATTCACAGGGGAAGAAGAGAGGGCCAACTGTAAATTGTTGTTAATTACATGGTGTAGTTACAAGCTGGTTTCTTTATGTTGAAAATTGACATAAGAGTATTTTGTTAAAAAAATTGTTTTGAATTTTGAACTTATCTTATATTTTCAGTTTTAATTTATTTGTTTAGTAGTATTAACTTGACGTTTAACATTAAAACCATTCCTTTTTTAGTTAAAAGTGCTAGATAGGTGAGGCACAAGGAGTGGCTCTGGCTAAAGGTCATGCTAAAACGGACTCTCCTAAGCCAATGGATGATCATCTTGAGGTGGCTTATCAGCTAAAGGGCGTGTGACCATTCTAGGCCCCTTAGGGCTTCATTTCTACTCCAGTATTGCAATATCTTCTAGTTCATCTATTGAGCTCTTTGGATGGCATTCCTCAAACAGGTACTCTACTGGTTACACCAGATGGTTCACCGATGAGAGAGGGCGTTTGGCCACTAGGGTGGGTTCTTACTCAGGATTTTTAGATTCCCTAGGTACAACCAGCTGCTGTTGTGGCCCCACTTACTAAGGTGTTACCTGATAGACTTGTTGTTTCACTTGTAATTCTGCCACGACCCAAACTAAGGCCTAGTTGTGATGGTTATCGCAAGCCACCCACTTAGCCTAACATCTAGAACACATAACTATAAACAACAAAAGCTAACCAAATAGTTATAAGAAGTATAGATAGTCAAATGAATTTTCAAAGATTCAAAACAAATAACCAACCCAATAATGTCCACAAAAGCCTCTAAACCAGAAATACCAACTAATTCGGGACATGCCCCCAACTATGACCAAAGAGAATTCAAAATGAGATACTAAGATAACAATAAAAATAGTAAAATAACCGGACCTTCCAAAAAATGGAGGCTCACCACTTCACAACAACCAACATACATACCTAACCACCTAATATTGCATAGGCGTAATAGAAAAGTCCTCCAAACCTACATCATACAATGATGTAGTGTCCGGAGATGGTCAGTGGGGCGAGCACTGGCATGTAACTCAAGGGAAAGGAATAAAATAATGTCATTACCAAAAACTAGTCAAAAGCACATGCACAATATTTATGTATACATGATGTCAGGATAGGGACAAGGGTCATAAACATGAAAGTTTAAACCACTAGCCTAAACTATATAGCTCGCTCCGACATAAAGGCACCTACGGGCTATATGGGTCTAATTTCCCTGCTGGAAGGGCCTAGTGCGTACTAGCTGTACGAACCAAGGAAAGGCTAAAGACACCACTACTGGTGCCTGAAGTAGCGACCTTAGGTGCACGAGCCAAA
The DNA here is from genome assembly GCF_002878395.1 of Capsicum annuum. Lineage (NCBI taxonomy): Eukaryota > Viridiplantae > Streptophyta > Magnoliopsida > Solanales > Solanaceae > Capsicum > Capsicum annuum. Next base: position 91,960,933 of record NC_061115.1, read on the forward strand.
GAAATAGCGATCGAGACCTTATTAGCTCTAATGCCAACTTTAGCTAAAGAACAATTCAGTTGTAGATGACCAGGCTGACCACAATTGAAACATAAGTTCCTCTTCTCCTCACAATATCTATGGTGAAGCTTCCCACAAAATATACATGGAGGGTAAGGTGGGGCCGATGAGCTCTACTAACCTGAGACTGGGCACCCTCTGTCTTAGGACCACTGCTAGCCTGAAAACGACGATCACCAGAAGTCTTAGAATAAAGAGCACTAGCCATCAAATAAGAATTGCCCCAATTCTTCTTCTTGGTCTACTATCTACCATCTCTCCCACTGCTCTGTTGACCTACACCCTGCTCTACATATCTAAACTTCTTGTTCCGCCTTTCTCTCATTTCTATGTGCTTCTTTTTCTCATCCTCCACCTGCTCTATATAAACCACCAGCCTAGAGATGTCCATATCATTGTTTGACATAGTAGCCTTACACTCCAACACCGAATCACGGGACAACCCAGAAGCAAACTTCCTCATTCTGGATCTTATATTAGACACTAACTCCGGAGAATAACGGGACAACTGCTGAAATTTCAGAGCATACTCCGTAATACTCATCTTACCCTGCTTCAAGTTCACAAACTCTTTGGCCTCAGCCTCCCTCAACTCTTGAGAAAAGAAGTGATCAAGGAATGCACCTAAAAAGTCATCCGACATTACTGGCTCAACATCCTCACCCCTCATTCCTTCCCACTCTTCATACCACTGGTAAGCCACACTTCAACTGATAAGTAACAAGCTCCATATGAATTACCTTAAAAATCTTCTCCATATCATCAATAAACCCTGAGGATCCTCCTCAACCTTAGAGCTGATAAAGGTTGGGGTATTTAACCTCATAAAATGTCCAACCCGAGTGATCTCAGATAAATTAGTAACAAAACCAACATGATCAGGTCAACGAAACGTGATACCAGTTGAGCAACCATATGAATAGACTAACAGAACTGCATTAGAGATATCTCCCTATGGCAACTGGGAATGAGTATCACCAGCCCGGAAAGCCCGAAGAGGATTAGTCGAGATTGGTTAAACCCTACGTGGAGCGGTACAGTCAAGATTAGGAACCCTAGATCGGGTCTACACTTTATAAATAAGGCGAGTTCCCTACATATTTTCCTCAGGTAGGATAGAGGTTCTAGTAGAGTTTCTAGAACTATCAGACCATTAGGAAGGCATGATCTAAAATGCGAGTAAGCTAGAAGTTAGAGAAGTGTCATGGAAACTAGACTCTATAGCCCAAATTAAAACACAAGAAAAGAAAACATTCCTAAATGTCTCATAGCCTCTCTATTATAATTGTGGCATGCTACACACTTATAAAAAATACTCTACTCGACACGACTTTATGGACACCCAGTGACCTTGAATCGTACTCTGATACTAAGCTTGTAACGACCCAAACTAGGACCTAGTCATGACGGGTATCTCAAGCCCCCCATGGTAGGAGACCACTTCCTTAGCCTAACCTCTAGAGCATATAAATGTAAACAATGGAAGCCAGCCAGATAGTAATAAGAAGGATAGATAGTCAAATGAGATTTTTAAGATTCAAACAACCAACCAACCCAATACTATCCACAAAAGCCTCTAAACCAAAAATACCAACTAAGTCTAGAATAACCTCAGCTTAAAGCTATAAAAGGTCCGTAGATGGCTACGAGTCAAGACATTGAGTCATCAACACAATATACGGCTCTTACCATTGAGTCATCACCAAGACAGATAATTGGACACCACACACTATCCAACTTATGGCTTTCTTATCCCACTCATTACTAGACCATAGACTCATATGGTCTAGTCATGACCAACACAGAACACCAAGGTATTGGGCACTTGATAACATACGACTGGACCTTAACCACTCGTTACATGATTATATGACTCGTAAGGAGTCTCACATAACCTGGATAGAAATTGGCTAGTAACACACTGGTTAACTTAAAACTAGGGTCACCTAACCCATAACCACACCATACAACTCATAGGGTGAGTCATATAAAGGTCAAAGAGCCTAAATCTTAGAAAATTTACAAAAGCCAAAGTCCGGGGTATTTTACCGAGCCTTTCAAAAAATAGAGGTTCACTACTTCACAACAGACCAACAAACGTACCAAACTATCTAACATTGCATAGGAGCAATAGAGAAGTCCTTCAAACCTATATCATGAAATAATGCAGCGTCCAAGGACAGTCAGTGGGGCAAGCATCGGTATGTAACTTACGAAAAGTGATAAAATAATACCATTGCCAAAAACCAATCAAAACCATATGCACCGCATTTATATAATAATGTATAGGATGTTGGGATAAGGAAAAGGGTCATGAACATAAGAGTTTAAACTATTAGCTTAAGCTATGTAGCTTGCTCCATCCCAAAGGCACCCATAGGTTATATAGGTCTAGCTCTCCTTTTTGAAAGGTCCTTGTGCCTATTAGCTGCACGAACCGAGGAAAGACTAAAGACACCAAGGAGATAGCCATAAAAAATATAATATGTATCCAGACACATGGTTATATAGACCCGTACACAGACAAATATGGTTTCCAGTATTTGTCCCTTCGGGACTACACCTTTACGGTGAGCTACACAATTTCTTATAAGCCCAAATTAAAATAGTTTGCACATAAACCCAATCACTAACCAAGGAGTTATTTATTAAGGCATTTACCAATATGGTATTGTCATACCAAAGGGGTTATTCATGTCAATCTATGGTCAAACTAGTCCATAACCTAATACAATAAGATCTTAAAACCATCACAAGTATTCTAGGCTAAGGTTGGGTCATAATTCTAGTCTGAATCCCCTGAATATGTCAATTCATGGTATTACTACGTATAAACCTATCTTATAATCCCTACCTAACATTCAATATGTACATTACAAAATATCATAGAGAAAAGTAGATTAAGCCTACCTCGTAGCCAAACCACAATCTCTAACCATCCCTAAATCGCTCATTTTTGACTCACAATCTCTAAAATAATATCGCACTATCAAAATCATATTCTACACGTTAATAGGAGTAAAATGATATCCATATAGTAATATTAAACTCTCGGCCTAAAATTGGGTCAAAAATAGGCCCGTGGGACCCATTAATAAAATCTCAAAATTAAATCTATCACAAGGTTCCTTGAAGGACAAGGAATGCATATTCGAAATTTGAACACAAATAGAGTACAATCGAGGCTCAAATTAGCCCCGAGTGATAATAAAAATAGGGTGAAACAAAAATTAAATAGAGGAATTAGGCTGAGCTTTTATGAAGAAATTAATGAAAAATTATCACCTCAATAACCTCAACACATTACCAACTCCAATTGATCGATTCCCACACTTTCTTGAGCTCCCAAGACCAAATATACAAGAATAGGGTTAGCAAATGTTAGAACAGGGTTTTTGAATCTTGACTTTATATACAAATTATGAAAAATAGAATGGTTATTCTTGGAAATAAGAAGTATGAAGTTATAATCACATAGAAAATGATTATACGAGAAAAATAAATCGAGAATCATCAAAATCGAAGCTTTCTAGCTCCTAAATGTCAAAATATGATATGGGTTTGCTTTGATCTTATACTGAGTGATGGCCGCAAAAGCGACCCTTTGTATGATAAAGCGGCCTGGTCAAAATAGTGATAACGTGGTCAAATGGTTAGTTTAGCAGCTTGGTCAAGCAGTTAACGACTATTAAAGTGGCCACACTAGTACCAGTAACTTCCAAAACTTATTTTTGACCCGTGAAACTCATCCGTAACCCTATGAACATGAACCAGTAGTGTCAATTGATCATAAAATATGTTTCTGGTCCAATGGAATCATCAGATTTATGAGAAAAGATTGTTTACATTAAATTAAACTTTAGGACCACTTTAGGCTACTTTAACTAATTTACTCTAAACACTCGAAACAAAATATAAAGGCTTGGGACCCAAATTAACTATGCTACTAACCCAAAATCAATATTCCAAACTCAATGGAATGATTGAAATTTCCACCTAGGATCATTTCAATAAAAAGTGTGCCCCATACCCACTATATTATTTTCACTAAAATCCACCCAATAAAACAAATGAGTTCGAAAGCCTCGGAACCCAAACCAAGGGTCCCTCTAGCCTAACATCTATGTTTCGGAGTTGATAGCACTGACGAAATTTCAAGATGAGTCTGTTTACTAGGAGTTTTGGTTTGAGATTAATTTCTTAATAGTGAAATCTCCAGAATAGGAAAATGTGCCTAAAACCCAAACAAAATTACCAAAAATAGAACCAAAAGTTCCAATAAGTCATAAATGATCTACATCCACTATGAGAAGGATTGAAATGCCAAAAACACATAGAAATTGAGGTACTAAACCCGTATGCCTTGAGAAAGACCTCCCAGGTAACATCTATGGCTAGCAACACTTCCAAGGGATTTCACTAATGGTATCCATTGTTCCTTCACATCCTTACTTCACTTTCCAAATAACCAAAAACTCATCCTCTATAAGCAACTGGCCTAGAATTGAGATGAGCATGACTGAAGCTCAAAAACCCAAAATACAACATACTGACAACACACTGAAATAAGCACAACCAAGTAGATACTCAACTAGGCTAAGGACAACCCAAAGTATGACTCATACAACCAATTCCAAATATAACATTTTCTTACTTTTATAAACCTAATATCTACTCTATCCTACACAAAATCTCTTTGGAATTATTCGAGTCCTGCCCGTATAATCATATCACACTATCCACAAAAGAGTATAACTGACCCATTAGAAATTCACATAGACTACCATAAGAACAAGTCTAATATAATTCAACCTGAATACTTGAATGATAGTGATCAAAGTTAAAAATCTTAGCCAAAGCCACTAACTGGTCTGGATGACTCTTGAAAGAACAAGTTATGAGTCTAAAACCTGTCAAAACTGAATGATCCTCTCTAAAACGCCCTACCAACGGTGGGTGAAACATAATAAAGCCAACTCGAGTACACTTTTTTTGCTGATTAGGCATTCAAAATTTGTGATGACAATTGAGAGACCAAGGTCAGAAGTAGTAGAAACTAATATTGTGTGCCGACAGATGAACCTCTAAGCATATATCAATTATGACCCATTTGAACTAAAAAAAACTGAATCGGGAAGCAATGATTAGGACTAGTCAACTTATCGATAAAGTATCTCAATGGAGTCAAATTTCAAAATAGAGGATGTAACCAAGTTACACAATCCATAGCTATAATCTTAATACTGAAGCTGAACTATTTGATCTCAATTATCCAAACCGATCTTGCTGATGTGTAAGCATTTATAACAACCCAAGAATTTGACCATTGTAAAATTTCTTAAGTGTTTAACTTACTGGACTTGGAATGACTCAAGGGTACCATTCGTACCCTTGAATACAAGTTAGGGGCTATCCTAAAGGTTCACTTGTACCCTAAGATGTATGATTGGCTTGGTTACTACCTAATAAATGATCCACTAGGGTACAAATTATATAGGAGCATACGAGTGATGCTATTCAAGTCGTATGGTGCATGATTGTCTTGGTCTTATAAAATCTTCCAATGGTATAGTTGGTGGGTACGATTGGGTGTGTCACTCATACCCTTAGGTACTATTTAGGGGGGTACGAGTCATATAGAAACTAGTAGGTAGGGTTTTGGCATTACCTTAGGTACAAGTTGGGGTACCACTGGTACCTTAGGAAACGGATGGTAAGGGTGAGTCATACGAACCTTCGTGGCTTATTTTTATTTGAAGTCAAGGGTAGTCCGGATATTTCCTACTTCAAGACCCTTATGTCATCAAGTTATATAACCCTTGATGGCCTTCTATGACACTTTTTAAAAGATTAAAACACTTTAAATACTCCCTCAACACTCTCTTGAAGATTGGAGGCTAGGGTTTCTTCATGTGTTCTTAAAAGGGCTCAAACTTTAAGATTTCTCCTATGAATATTATTGTATAAGGAATGTACTCCTTCCTTATTTTTAGTTCCAACTAAAATCATATGTATTGTGTTTTAAATATTGATTTATAGATCATGAATGGTGGTTTTCGAAATATATGTTGAGGGTCTTGATGTATATGGTTTGGTATTAGTTTAAACTATCTTTTTACATATTTTTGGTAATAGTTTGCGTATGTGGTTATTGGTTAGTTATGGTTTAAGAAATGGGTCTTGAGTAATCCTAATATGGTGGTTTATGCATTGGTTTTGGTCTTGGTAAAGTTATGCCCTCAACGTGTTTAATAAACTGCCTCAAAAATTGTTTCACTCTATTGTTGAACTTTTATTAGAAGTCTTGCATGGTTTGGTTTGGTAATGGAACCTTAAATGGATTTGGATAGTTTTGCATAATTTATATGGTTTAAATAATATAAATGCATTAAATGTTTGGTATAGTCTAAAATGGTTTGGAAATGGTATAAATGGTGTACATGGTTTGGAAAGATTAAATGGTAAAGCCTTGGTGGCTATGAAATTGGTTATGCTTGTGGGGTACATGAAATCCCCCAAGTGGTTTAATATGGTAAATGGAAGGGCACTTGGAAGTCCCCTTAAACCTATATATGGTTGGCTGTGGATAGTATTTGCAAGTATGGTCAGTATAACAGTACTACTACTAAATGACCTTGGTTAATAAATGGCAAATAGATTGATTGGTTGGTTAGTAATGGTATTAATTAGGCAATAATGATGAAATGTGTAGCAAATCCATGGAAGGTAGAGGTCCCGGGGGACTAAAACTGAAAACTCATATTTGCTGATGTGAGGTTCATCTTGGTGACTATGTACATGATATCAAACTATATTTTGGGGGATGCACTAGTCATCCCGGGTTTTCTTCCTTGGTCATGCTGCTACACGCACTGGGGCCCTTTGAGCAGGGGAAGCTGAACCCATATACCGCGTGGGTAGTTTAGAACGGCAAAGCTACACAACCTAGGAAAAGGTTTTAAAGGCATGCTAAACTCAATTCTCTTTCATGGCATAGTTATATATATGTATGGATGTATGCATTATGGGTGGTTTTGCTTGGCTTTGCAAATTTCATTATTTTATCCTTATCCTTAGTGTATGCTAGTGTTCACCCACTAATCCATCTTTGGGCGACTGTATTCCCATGCTATGCAGGGATTGGACATTCCACTTCTCCTGCTTAGTGATTGGATTCGGGGATAGTTGATGTTGGATTGAAGTGGTGAGCTTCCATAGATCAGAAGGCATATATTTTATGTCATGGGTTACTTTACATATTTCTCTTCTTTCATAGACTTTGGTTTTTGGCTACAGTCAGGGACATATCCCGACTAGGTACTTTTTGGTTTGGTTTAGCGGCTTTGTATGGACCACTGTGGACTTGGGTGTGGTATGGATGGTTTATGTTATATATATATGCATATGTTGGATTATATAAATTGGTTTTGGTTAGTTACCGCCTTGGTTTGGTTTGTTATTGGGTGGTTGGACTTGATTGGGTTAGTCTCAGTTATTGACTTATCCCAGAGTCACCACATGGTTAGATACGCTATCTTGTTATGTGTTTGGACTTTAGCTGACTCAAGGTATGCATTTGGTCGTTGGGTTGGGTAAATGACAGCGCTCGAGCATATACACAAGTGTACGTGGTCTTATCAAGTAGTAAAGTAGCTTCAAGGAAGCCCAAGTATCGATCTCTTAGGGACTTGTGTTTTCCGTCTATCCAATTCTAGTTTAACAAATTGAGAAGAGTAAAAAAATAGAGTTTTAGGATTGTAAACTAAAAGTAAACTAAACTAAAGAGGAAAAATAATGACTTAGGACAATCTATGGATAGAAGCCCAGGGTTAAGGATTACGAACAATCATACTACGTTATTGAACTTCATTCGTTACATTGCTTATCTTGGTTGCTGATTCATAGGGTTAGTTGCATGATTATGGTTTCCCAACCTCTAATCCTTTACCTAAGTTGAACCTTACAACTACACCGTTAAGTGGATATGTAATAGTTCACTTAAGTTCTTTAAATCTATCATCCTACGTATGAATTAAGTAAGGATCTAAGTACATCCCTATCCTAAATACTAATTCAAATTCCTTATTTTATAAAGAAACAAGAACCATACTTTGCTTATTCCCATGTTCTATCTCCCTATTCCCTCTCCCGAGATCACAGGGTTGACAATTGATGTATTTTAAAGGTAGCTAATCCATAAAATAGTTAAAACAAAAATAAACAAGCAAATCAACAAACTTAATTCAAAACAAAAGTAATGATGATCGTGGTCTTAACCCCGATAGGAGTTTTATCCTTTAATGGAAATATTCATCATCCAATCCCTTGGATTGAAGATACAAACCATGAAAGAAACTAAAATAAAAGAATGATAAAAACCCTAAAAAGAAGTTGTGTAGCCTCCAAGATCTTCCAAGGATGTCCAAAAGTTAGTAAAAAAAGGTGAATAATGTCCTATTTATAGTGGAAGAAATAAACCATGCCTTGTTGAACAAGGAAACAGTTTCTGGTCGTCTGCAAACCCAGTGACGCGCCGCGTCGATTATACGTTGAACACATCGACGCTACACGTAGACTTTGCATAGGTTCACTATTTTAGGTGCCTTATGAATACATTGGTGTGTCACACTTTCCAATACTCCTTTCACGCAGCTACACTCTCCCAATACCTTTCAGGTATCCAAATCGGCGTCAACCTGCGTTATGTTCTTCCGTGATCGATTCCAAGACTTTTTGAGTTATTTCCACTTGATTTGAAGCTTCTAAATCCTTCATATATCATCATATCCCATTAAAAAATCATCCTATAGCATTAAACACAACAATTTAGAGCTAAAAACAACACAACATTCTCAACGATGAACTAGAAACACGAGCTAAGCATAGGCTAAATTCATATTGAGCTTTAACTTATTGTTTTGACTCTTTTCTTGATCCAATTAACCATTGAACATTATAAATAAGTTTTTTCACATATAAATACATAATAACAACCTTATTAACTCATTAAAACACATTAGAACCCAACACAATAGACTAGAAAAACACCTAGCTTAAGCTAGTTCTACTAGTTTTCTCGATTGAACTCTAAATGCTCAAATTGATCAAAAATCATGTGAATCCACCATTAAACTTTGTAAAAACATACTTGTACACATAAATGCTCATTTATATCATTCTCACCTCTTTAATCACATGAATTTTCCTTAAAACAAGCCTAAATAGGCTAGAATAGTAGTGCTAGAATGCATAAATACACCCAACATTAGTAACGGGGGTAGTTCCTAGTCCTGGTTGGACTTGGTATTGCCTATTATGATAAGTCCCTATTTAGGTCATGTCAAGTTGGTATCAAAGCTTTATGTTCAGTATCATAGGGTGTTCACAAAGCCGTGTTGAGTAGAGTCTTGCTTATGGGTGTGTCGTGCACCACACTTATAATCAGTAAGCTATAAGGAATTTAGGAATATTGAATTTTCTTTGTTATTTTACTTTCAAGCTATGGAGTCTATGGTCTTGAACTCTTCTCTAAATCTTCCTTGGTTCACTCTTCGGATCATGCCGTCTCAACAATCTAAAATTGTGGAAACTTACCTGTTCTACTAAAACACAACATGGATATATCTATTCTAACTCATAGGGCATAAACCCGGTCAGGGGATATAACTTTTGGTTTTCCCAGTGGAGCCCAATCTTTATCATCATATTTTCTTTATAAATCTTATGGTTGGTCGCACTATGGCTATTTCGAGGTATGAGGGAATCAGTATTTTAGTTGTGGTTAGTTGGGTCTCATGTGATGGGGACATCCCATAAGGGTTGCCACTTGGGAAAAGTATTGGCTACTACTTTTGGCTATGTCAGTGGACTAGATCATCTCAATGTTCTTACTATTCCTCGGGAGTCTGAGGCATATTTTAATGTCGACACTGTCATGTTGAGAACTCCTTTCTTTATGGTGTGTACGGTTTACTTGGTTAGGGTTCCTCTATATTTTATGGCCCTATGTATGATTGTGTATTCTGGATGTGGTCCCAAGGTTATTTTAGACTCCTTTCTTCTTTCATTTCTACCACAATAGATGACTTTTTAGTTGCCAATAAAGTCTATGGAGGTGTGTGGTATCTGTTGGTAGTAAAAGGGCCTTGGCGGATTTGTTTGACTCAGATGTGGTGGATTTTAATGTCATTTGGGGATGGATTAGTTGCACTCATGATTTTCATTGATTAGACGATTAGACTTATTAAGCTCCCTGTGAGTCAGTTTTGGAATGGGATAGTAGTTTTGTTCCCTATCTATTAAGAAAATAGTTATATTATATCTTAATTTTTCAGAGGTTGATCTACAACAGGTGTCTCTATTATCTAGTCTAGGTTAAAGATTCTAACCCTGAAGGTCTTTCCTTACATTTGGTTTTGGCGGTGTATGAATTTCCTGGGGTCCTTTCTGACGACCCTTATAGTGTCTTTCTAATGGGAAGGTTGGTTTAGGGTTGGTCTTGTTTTGGACATTTGTCCAAATTTCTATTCCTTCTTTATAGTATAGTTTCGGTAGAGTTAAAGGATCTTAAAGAGAAATTAAGGGATCTCTTAGATGAATGTCTTATCAGTCCTAATATTTTCCTGTGGAGTGTCTTTGCTCTTGCATGCATAAGGGGAATGGTTTTTCTTGGGAATGGATAGGTTGTCGGTGGATGACTAAGGAATTGGGAGCATCCTTCTTATGGGGTAGACCTTATATGTATATTCCATTTTATATGAGGTATTTTGATAGCATTGAATGGTAGTTAGTAGATCCTTGGCTTAAACCTAGATGCTTGATTTTGACTAAAGAGAGTATGTTAAGCTCGAGAATAGAAATATGGGAGTTGTAGAGGTAAACCAGTAGGTTGGATAAGGTTGATGATTTTGGAAATATAATAGAAGGAGAGTTGTGCCATATAGGCTAGGAGTTCAGGTTGAACGAAGGGACAAGGGATCTGGTTATTCCCTAGGTTAGATCATGGATCTTGTACGTGTCTTTGCCCTCGTGCTTATACTTTATTATTGACATGTAATTGATTATTAAATTCATGATTTTAAATATAGGTATTGGCACAATTGAGGGCTTTGACATGATTACTCATTTAATTGATTTTCCATAGATTATGATGCATTATTTATGCTATAATTTTTTTTGAACATTGTGGGATTCATGGGAATGCTAAATGGATTTTGGGGTACTATGGATTTCCCAATTACTTGGTTTTGGTTTTGAGAATTATGTGCCCTCAAAATTATTGTGAAATTGCCATTGAATATAATATTTTCATATGGTTTGACTATTCTTGAATCTTTGCATTGCATACATGGTTAAAAGAACATGAATTGGTTTTGAAAAGGCCTTGGTTGCCATGTTTGATTTTGAATGATTTAAGTTTAATTGGAAACCTTGGAGTCAATTTGGTCTCATGTTTTTTTTCATGTCTATGTTGGTCTCTAGGTAGCATTGGGATTAAGGTTGGTTGTTAGTCTAGAATTCTCTTTTAGCAGTGGACTTCAAGGAAAGGTCGGGTTGCATATTCTAGTGATACTCTTCTCTCTCAGTTAAGAGATTACTTTACTAGTATTGCATGCATTCTTATAGCACTTTTGACTATGGTTCATATTTTGCATTCACTTTATTCCCTGGATATGAGTCTTGTCCTTGTGTTAAGTAACTTATGGTATGGGTGGTTATATTTGTGTTTCTTTCGATGTCCAGTCTAAGAACTCTTTTTATGGTATTGTTTGGTTGGGATGATTCTCCATTATGGTCTAGGTAGTTGTTGTAAAGTACTTTGTTTCTATAGTATCATGTCTTATCTCAGGGAATTTGACTTAGGAGGCATTTATAACTCTTGTAACTTGGTTTCTTAAATGACTCTTCTTGTGCTAGGGTGGTAGTGGTTTGGAAATTATGGTGATGTATTGAAATGGGGAATGTAGAAGTCCCTAAGTTGGAGAGAGTCTAGGGTAACTACTAACAATTAAGGTTTTAGAAGGTAAGGTAAGAATGTTGTCATGGGAAATGGTTAGCAAAGGAATAGGTGGTGAAAAAAAATCCTTGTGGAAATTGTATAAGGTGCTAGATCTTTTAATGGTTAGATCATATTGCAGGTATATAAGTCGCAGGCTTGAATATTATGGTTGGTAGATATACCAATAAATCGTGTTGGGTACTTGAGAGGTTTGATAAGGCGTGGCTTTATGAGTTATTTTCATGGCATAGTAGTTGTATGGTTTCGGGTGTTCAATTATAGGATAGAGGTTTTGGTAATAATGGGTGGGTATGAGTTTGTCTTTGTCTTTTACTTATGGTCTTCACATATAATAGTGGTGGAAGAAAATTAGTATTTCTGGATAGATATAAGGAGTAGAGCCTAGTGGTCAAAGTTAACTAGTTTAAGCTTTGGGTAGGCTTGAACATAGAAGTGGTGGTATATTCTTAGACTTAAGCTCTCGTAGCGATGTGTCACAATAAATTATATGTTGAATTGGACTTTCTTTCTAGCTTAAGTTCCATTCGTTCAAAATTCTGTGTATTTGTCTTGGAGTAAGGTGTGGATTATTCTTCATTAGTTTGTTCCTTTGGGTGATATTGGTATCTCAAAATCCTAGTTCTGTAAGGGGTTTCCAATGTTGAGGATCTTGGGTTGGTAAGTTTGCCGGTTATGAATAAAAGGTGTGGCTTCGGTAACGGTTCCATGGTGGAACTAAAAGCCCGGGAAAGTCATTTGGAATGCGGAAGGGGACATGGAGTCCAAGTGTCCGCATTGGTTCTTTGTTCCAGAAATTCATCCGTAAGGTGTGTGTTCTTCAAAACATCCTTGTTTTTCTAACTTGGTTAAAGGTGCGTAATGGTTCCTCTTGCATCTTAGTTTTCTAACTTAGTTAGAGATTGGAATGGAGGTGTTGGGGTATAAATTGTGCTTGGGGTATGTGATGATCTTCTTATCTTTGGTTGTGTTCTTGTCATATATTTCGATTGGAAGAAATTTTGACGTGTGTTAATATGTTATCTCGCGCTTCTTGTTACCCTTACCCATCATTTGAGGATGAATGATCCTAGTGGGGGAGACTATAATACCCTAGGAATTTGACCCTTGTAAAATTTCTTAAGTTTTGGACTTACTGGACTTGGTACAACTCAAGGGTATCATTCGTACCCTTAAATATGAGTTAGGGGTTGTTTTGAAGGTTCATTCATACCCTAGGCGGTATGTTGGCTTGGTTACTGCCCAAGATACGACTCACTAGGGTGCGAATCGTGTAGGAGCATATGAGTGGTGCAAGGCAAGTCTTATGGTGCATGATTGTCTTGGTTTTATGGAATCTGCCCATGGTACGATTGGTGGGTACAATTGGGTGTGTCACTCGTACCCTTAGGTACGAGTTAATAAGGTGTGAATCATATAGAAACCAGTAGGTAGGGTTTTGGCATGGTCTTGGGTACGAGTTAGGGTACCACTGGTACCCTAGGATACAAATGGTAAGGGTGAGTCATACCCAACTCATGGCTTGTTTTAATTTTAAGTCAAGGGTAGTTCAGACATTTCCTACTTCAATACCCTTATGTCCTCACGTTATATAACCCTTGGTGGCCTTCCATAACACTTGTTAAAACATTAAAACACTTTAAATACTCCCTCAAACACTCTCTTGAAGATTGTAGTCTAGGGTTTCTTCATGTGTTTTTCAAAAAGGATCAAAGGTTGAGATTTCTTCCATGAATCTTCTTATATAAGGCATGTACTCCTTCCCTCATTGTTAGTTCCAACTAAAGGCATATGTATTGTGTTTTAAACATTGATTTATGGATCATGAATGGTAGTTTTTGAAATATATATTGAGGGTCTTGATGCATATGGTTTGGTATTGGTTTAAACTATGTTTTACTTGTTTTTGGTAATGGTTTTCACATGTGATTATTGATTGGTTATGGTTTAACAAATGGGTCTTGGGTAACCCTAACTATGGTGGTTTATGCATTGGTTTTGGTCTTGGTAAATGTATGCCCTCAACATGTTTGATAAAATGCCTCAAAGAATGTTTTACTCTATTGTTGAACTTTTATTGGAACTATTGCATAGTTTGGTTAGTAATGGAACCTTAAATGGATTTGGATGGTTTTTCATGGTTTAAATAGTTTAAATGATATAAATTCTTTAAATTTTTGGCATTGTCTAAAATGGTTTGGAAATGGTATAAATGTTGTACATAGTTTGGAAATATTAAATGGTAAATCCTTGGTGGCTATGAAATTGGTTATACTTATGGGGTACATGAAATCCCCCAAGTGGTTTAATATTGTAAATGGAAGGGAACTTGGAAGTCCCCTTAAACCTATATATGGTTGGCTATGGACAGTACTTGGCAAGTATGGTCGGTATGATGATACCACCACTAAATGGCCTTTGTTAATAAATGGTAAATGGATTGATTGGTTACTTGGTAATGGTTTTAATTAGGTAATAATTGGCGGGATGTGTAGAAAAGCCGTGGAAGGTGTAGGTCCCGGGGGGACCAAAACTGGAAACTCATACTTGCCGATATGAGGTTGGTCTTGGTGACTGCGTGTATGATGTCACACTCTATTTTTTGAGATGTACTAGTCATCCTAGGTTTTCTTCCCTATTAGTGCGGCTACATGCACTGGGGCCCTTTCAGCAGGGGAGATGAACCCATATAGCCTGTGGGTGGTTTAGGATGGCAAAGATACACAACGTAGGTAAAGGTTTTAAAGGCATGCTAAACTCAGTTCTCTTTCCTGGCATGATTATATATATATATGCTCTTATATATATATGTATGGCTTTATGCATTATGGTTGGTTTTACTTGGCTTTGTAAATGACATTATTTTATCCTTATCCTGAGTGCATGCTAGTGTTCACCCACTAACCCATTTTCGGGCGGCTATATACCCACGTTATGCAGGGACCGGCCATTCTTCTTCTCTTGCTTAGTGATTGGATTTGGGGAAAGTCGATATTGGATTAAAGCGGTGAGCTTCCATAGTTCGGAAGACATCTATTTCATGTCATGGGTTTCTTTACATATTTCTTGTCTATCATAGACTTTGGTTTTTAGCTGTGGTCGGGAGCATTTTCGGACTAGGTACTCTTTGATTTAGTCTAGAGGCTTTATATGGACTACTGTGAACTTGGGTATGGTATGGATGATTTATGTTTTATATATACATACGTTGGATTAGATAAATTGGTTTTGGTTATTGGTTTCCGCATTGGTTTGGTTGGACTTGATTGGGTTGGTGTCACGACCCGATTCCTCAGATCATGATGGCGCCTACCATAACCCACCAGTTGGCAAGCCAATCCATAGTCCGGAATGGATAGTAATGGACTACTCAATAAGGAAAATAATGCGGAATATATGGATTAAAGATCAATACATAGAAGAATCCCAAAACCCGGTGGTATCAGTACAAGAGCTTCTAATATCATAAAAGTACAAAAGTGATATATCAAGAATTATACAATGGTACAAATTGTCTCAAAATACAACTTAAGAGACTAGTCTAATACATAGGAGAGAGATAAGTAATACTCCGAACTCTAGGAGCTCACTCTAAGTCTCCGAACTAGGGCTGCACCGCACAATGCACACATCAACAACGATAACCCGTATTATGATCTGCAGGCTGCAGAAGTGTAGTATGAGTACCAAATGAATGATACTCAGTAGGCAATTAGCAACTGAGCTCCAAAGATAAAGAAGATATACACAACATATAAACAAAATGGGAACTACACCCAAGAGTCCATAAATCATATAATAAGTCAATGAGAGTAATAAGGGAAAACTATCATATTTATATCCAAGCGTCTAGCATAATAAGACTAAAGGAAGTATCAGGGTGAACTATCTTATTCTATCTACATTCAACATATGTCAATGCTATACCATATATCCCATATCAATATAAGAATAAAGAGCGAATGAAAGATATATAGTAATATGCAACGCGAAGTAAAGACTATATAAAATGAACAACAAATGATGGGATATATGGTAGTACCATAGCTTCATATATCTAGATATATATAGGTATTCGTACATATAAAAATGAGGTCATCTCAATGCATAACCTATCTTATCATATTCTCATTTAAGATCTAATTATAACACTTATCGGTATTTAAATACTATGATACTCGGGGTTTCTAATCCACATGGCTAGACATAAGATAATCGTGCATAATAATGCAATCATAAGATAGGAGAGGCCGAAGACATACCTTAAATCCTGATACCGAATCAATGACCGATCTGTCATAAGCTTGCCATAATAATGATCATAACAATGATAACAACAATACCAATAACAGTGTGAATAACCGGCTATTCTAGACAACCAAATACCTAGCCGAGCCTATGTGTACCCTCACCGCCCCAGACTCGGAAGGTTTAATCAACATACAACAACACAAGGCATATTCTTTACCCATATTTATGCAAATGTCCCATACCGGCTGATAGACATAGGTGCATGCTGGTGATAGGCGATGCATATGCAAGAATAAATGCAAAGTACACAATCAATATCACAACTCATCATAATTGGCCTTATCAGGACTATCATCATCGTAATCAACCTCCGGCCTCGCCGGATATCAATATAATCTTAATATTATCCTCCGGACTTGAACCGGGTATCAATATCATCGCAATATTCTCCGACCTTGCCGAGTGTTAATATGTCATCACAATATCCTCCGACCTTGCCGGGTATCAATATCATCTCAATAGTATCCCCCGAACTCGAACCGGGTATCAATAACATCATAATATCCTCTGGCCTTGCTGGGTATCAGTATGTCATCACAATATCCTCCGGCCATGCTGGGTATCATAACTATCAACACATAAATATAGGCCCATAATAGTGCACAGACGCAAGTCGATATACTCATAACCATAGAAATATCTATCTTGTCAATACATCCCAACTACTCGTTATTATCTAACCAACGGTTATGATTATTAAGCCGCTAATTCGCTATTCATCATAGGACCATAATCACCATTTATCCACTATTCATTATTATCAACTAATTATCATATATTCGATAATCATCATTAGCCAACAAATTAAAAACTATCTTTTATTAACTAACACCAATCATTAACTATCATTTACCAACTAATCATCATTATTCAACTAATCCTCATTATTTGATAGTCAATATTATTAACTCAGTATTATCTTCATCTAGGCATCGTTATTAACTAGGCGTCATTATCACTAACTTTCTTTATCATCTAGCAATATTAAGTCACATTATCCTTACTTAACAACTAATCGGCATCACAACTTCTTATCAAAAGCAACTAATTATTATCATAGATAAACCCATTTTTATGGCCACGTATAAACTCTAATCGTTAGCTACCATATTTCAACTAAGCAGGGATCATTACTAGTACATTAGATTTCTATCCATCAAGTACTATAGCCGCCTAAAAGACATCTAGCTACAACTTTGCTTAGCCCTTAATTAGTAAGAACAATCATAAGATCGTATTTCAACTAGAATCATATTAATTACCGATATAATAATCATGAATGTACAAAATCTATGCATGCCATCACCAATATTCAATCAGTGGAATAGTAAGCATCATACCACATATTTCTCTATCCCATACTGGAGAGATGTGTATATAAACATATACATATTTATAACTATAATCACATCACTTATAGTGACAAACACTTCTTGAATATTCAATCAATGTCATAATGCGCCCCTTGGCCCACTAATTTATCCGAAATAATCTCAACATCATAATCATGGCCTTAGGCCCATATTCATATTTGGAACTCATATTGATAAGCCATTGCATATCTCTAATAATCGTACATATATGAGGCATAATATTAATAAGCATGTAATCATCTCTAGGATATCTTATATCAATAGGCCATATATCATGACAACGAGAAATATCACTTCTTTAGGACAATTTACATATCCAAGAGAAACATTATCTATATAGGTCCAACAATCATTACTAAAGGAAATAGCAACTATATAGGCCAATCATCAAGTCTAAGAGGAAATAGCATCTCTATAGGCCACATAACATATCTAAAAGTAATATCATCTCTAAATGCCCAATGTCACTTCCACAAGGAGTATCATAATCATAACTCAAAAACCATAATCCGAGAATGTCAATAAAAGTCACAAAGTTAAAAAGTAACCTTATTCTAAGGTTTACTAGCCTCATATATGTATAACATCCGCAACTAAGTCCACAAGACTTAACACAAGATTAGGCCTAAGTAGGCCGATCAATCCCACTTCTAATCCACAATTTCCATAATTAGGCATACTATGCCCTAAACTAGGTTAAGGTAGCTAGTTCATCTTTTAGATATCAAGTAAGCCATATTCAAACCTAGGATAGCAACTTCGACTAGAAATAAGGATACTCAAGTCAACTCTACCAAACTTACAATTTCAAAACTACCACACTAGCCCAATAAGGCTAAATGTACAAATCATGCTTCAAATGCTATAACCAAAGTCCAAGCATAGCATTATATCATATCTATGCTACAAATTTATCCAAAATAGGGAGAAGGAAATAAGATTCTATAAGTGTATTAAATAATTCAACCTACGGGTCAAACCCCCCCATCTAATCCCCAAACTTATATGTATATTTAATACTAATTTATTCTATCAAAAATCAATCATAACATTCACATTCACACACAATATATATCATACATCATCCATGAAGAAGATTATGCAGAAGCCTACCTCAAAGCCGAACCTTAAAATCCCAAATCATGCACCATATGCTCGTCTTCACTTTATAATCCTCAAAATGCCATCACACTAACAAAATCATAACCTACTCATCAAAGCGAGTCTAATGATACCCATATTGCACTATTGTGCTTTAGGTTAAAAAACAACACCAAAACCATAAGTGGGTCCCACTACAAAAAATAAGTTTCCGAGGCCAACCCAATGTTCACACATAAACAAGGAATCATAACCCTCAAAGAATGAGTGAAAACTAAGCATACTTTGGGCTAAAATTAAGCCCTAAGCTAAATAGGGGTTTTGGGTCCAAAATAGGAAATTCAAGCATTAATTCAAGGAATTCTTACATTAATCTTGAAGATAATCTCGATACAAGATGATAATAAAGCTCCCAAGTCACCTCCCATGACCAATTTTGAGTTATTACACTCATTTTTGGGTTCCTAGTGAAGGGGAAATGGTCCAAACACATCTTGGGACCTTTATATAGCCCCTACAAGTTGTCAGTGCCACTATCACAGTCACACGAGCCATGATCATGGTCTCGCAATCACACACTTTTGGTTGTGATCACGATTGCACTAGATGACAGCAAACTGGAAAATAAGTTTTTGACCCCCGAAACTTATACGAAATCCAAATAACATGATCTAATAGTAAATTTTAAGTGTAAACCACATTTTAAATTCATTGCAATCATCAAAACTTTCATAGGAGATCGTTTAGGAAAAAAGTAGGGCCCACACCTAAATTTTATTATTTTTCGTAAATTCCGCTCAATAGCGTAAAATAAGTTTGGGAGCCTTGGGAGCTGATAAAAGGGTCTCCCTAGAATAAAATCAATATTTTGGATATGATAGAGAAGTCAGATTTTCAATCTGAGATCGTTTCGATCAAATGTGGGTCCCACACCCATTCTTTCTAATTTTCAACTTTTTGACCAATAGGTCGAGATGAGCTTGGGTGAATTGGTACCCAAACCAAAGGTATACCTAGACTAAAATCAACATTCTAGATCTACTGCATAGTCAAAGTTTTTATCCGAGATCGTTTTACTGAAGTTTTTGCTCGGTAGCCATTTGGAACCAGCGAAGACTTCTAAACAAAAAATTAACTCTAAAAACCAAATGAACTGCTAGGTAACTGAAACGTCGGTCCTATCAAAATCATAAATGGCCTGAGGCAATAATAGAGAAGCTCAAATGATGAACATAGGCATAAATATAGAAAATGACCTGAAGGGTCATTACAATTGGTCTCGATTATAGACTTGTCCCATAGTCACCAAATGGTTAGATATTCTATCTTGTTATATGTTCAGTATTCAGCTGACTCAAGGTATGTGTTCATGGTTGGGTTAGGTAATGGGGGAAGTTCCTATTCTTGGTTTGACCTTGGATTGCCCATTACGATAAGGCCCTAGTTTTGGTCGTGTCAGCATTCATACTTCATGTATTACAACTTTAAAGACATTATTCAAAAAAGTCAAATATTACAGCGTGAGCCAACAAGTCTTTGCTGATGTCAAATACCCAAATTAACCTTACTATCATAAATCAAGCATATATCCAAAGACAAATCTTACATTCAATAATTAATCATATATCTGACAGTTCCCACCATGTCTAAATCTAAAATATTGCTGAAGAACATACCCATAGATAAGGCAACCACATATTAAAGATACGAGCAATCAAATCCACATCAGCCGAGAGCATAACACATCAAGACACAAATAAGAATTCACAAAGGTTGCAAAAGCATCAATGATCACCAACTCTCGAGCAACGCAAAAATATAAACTTAATCTGGATTTAATCAAACCTATACTCAATCGATGGCAAAAAATACACATTCCTAAAGCACACCTGCCTTGGCTACCAATTGCTGATACATTGACACTTATCACCATGCCAAAATATTCCACGAAGTCTTACCAGGTTAAGCCAATACTGAAATGGGAAGTTTATGAATTAACCCATTTAAATCAACCTCAACTCAATTAAACATAAACCACATTGTAGGAATAATGGAGTACCCAAATCAACACCAGCACAATGATCAAAATTACTACTGAGAAATAAACTAGAAATTCAAAATGACAAAACCTCAGAATTTTAAAAAATAAAAGTAAGTTACAGAAAGATCACCCAAGCTAGAATCACTATAAAACCATGGATGGCCAAGATTTCCTTCACCTTACCACTCACTCAACAACCTATCTAACCTTACCAACAATAAAGAGAAGTCAACAAACCAAGTTTACCGTCTAAGCCAAATGAACAAGAATCTTAAAAAAAAAGGTACTAACTAGATAAGGCTAGTCTAGCAGTCTATCTAGAACAATCAATCAAAGTTCAAACAATTCTAAAAGTAAAAATAGTAATAGTAGAATCACCAGTATAAGGTGTAGCTGGTAAAAAATGAGAAACACAACTAGTACCACTCTAAAATCACAACAAGGTGAACATACCAAGGGAAAGAGACATTAACCCAAAATCTACACCCCAAGAAAATCACAAAACTGATCCCCCCTAATCTACTGTAAAAGAATTCATCTATGGGGTAGTCATATATGCATAAATCTACATAAAGGCTTATAACAATCAATCTAGTAACTTCAAAGCATATAAACACTGCTGGGTATGAAAACCCCAACTCAATCTAAGAGGAAACAGAAGTATAAAAGACAAAAGTGTACCTATTTAATAGAATACAAAGTCATAGTCCCTGACATGCATGAAAAGGTACAAATCTGAATGCATCCAAACTCGGACTGAGTGTTTGATCGACCAACTAAAATAATAAGAGCATTATCTCAAACAGATGGTACTGTATCTCTATAAGATTGATCTGGATGCATTAGTCACTTAGTAATCCCACTTTGGGGACACTTTTGGACCAATAATCGATCTCTCTACAATTGTAACAAATCATTGATGCTCTAACCTGATGAGAAATATAAGTTGAACCCAACTGGCTGTCCAACTAACACTCGAGGCACTCCCTAGAACAATGATCGATATCACTACACTCAAAGCATACCTCTAATGGCTAGGATAAAATTTATGTCACATTGTGTCATCTTTCATGAGTAGAACCAACATGTCTAGGATAAAATTTGTGTCGTATTATGTTTGGTTTCGTATTGTGTTGTGTTTTATGTAGTTAGAAGGTTTTTAAATTTATAGGGAAGTTATCATGCCTTTTTACTGATATTGAGAAAAATGGTACCCCTCTAAAATTTTATGTTTTAAAACTGTGTGAATGTATATATGTGTGGATATTGTGGATCTTGTTATGTCATTAGAATTAAGGACATGATAATTACTTGCTAATAATTGCATGAACCAAATAGATAGTAGCTTATAATATTGACTCCGTGTCATGTGTCTATGAGATGCTACTTAAGTTACTTTTATGTGTTAAATATGGAACTTACCTAGTTAGTCTTACCTAGGTTGTAGGATAGTTGGTTAGGAAAGGATCATAGGCCATTTCTGATATTAGTCCACTTTTAGCCTACATGACCTTCCATGAGTAAATTATATCCTTTGATCTGATTTTGAGCCTGAAACCCTATTTCTTTATTTTTTTTATCTTTCACCTTTCCATTTGTGTTAAAATGAATCTATTTTGGCTTTGATCCTCCTTGGACATTATGCAACTCAACTCAGGAAAAATGCTTAAGTTGATGGTGGCTATTATAGGGGTTTATAGTATAAAATGGGTATAAAGAAGGGTAAAATAAGAGAAAAGATAATAGGTCTAGGTGTGGTAGAAAAAGAAAATAAAGAAAAAAAGAATAGAAAAAATATGAAAATTGTGAAAAAGTAAGAATAAAGAAACCACACCCAATTTAAATAAGTATAAAGAATAAAAAGGGAGAAATAAGGGTGAAATAAAAAGAAGGTTGGTTAAGGAGTGGACCCTAAAGTGAGTATAGTTCCAATGAGGTTTAGTCACTTGATATGTCCATATGTACCATACCATCCCTCAAGCCTGTATTACAAGTCTAGAAAAGTCCTATAATGATCCTAACTTGACTATCTGAATACTAAGGTAAAAAAAAATAAGGGTAAGCCTATGACATTTGATTCACATTGATTGTAACTTCTCTTTTAAGTGTGAGTGTCTATTGACTATACCTACATTAATATGCATTATTTCATAAGAGTGAGCTGGGACTTCTTTGTTGTGAGGGCACTTGAGTCATATTGCTAGTTATTTTCTTATTTTATGTAGTGTAACTTATATATATATGCGTGGTTGTTTGTTGCTAATATAATGCCATGCCTTGATCCCATTGTGTCACATTGTTGTTCGTTATGTTCATATACAGTTGGTTTAGTAAATTTACATTGGAGGGGGTGTTGTGTTTTGAGCTTAAAGTGTTGATTGACTGCCTTGAATAGCTTAGATTCTCCTAGTTAAGCGTCGTTTTGTTTTGTTGTGTTTTTTTCCCAAGGTCATGCAAATGTTCTAAGTTGATGGTGTTGATGTGATCTAGAAATATAGCACTTTCAATGCTTAAAATGGGAAAATATGCAAGTTTCTGAGGTTGTTTTGTTAGATATGATGAGTTTTGGATATATTTTATAGGAAATCATATTTTGGATGCTAAGTTCATGAAAAATATTAAAAAGGTATTTTTGGATACTTATGGGAGAAATTATGGATGTTTGGGACACTTTTCATCTTGTTCGTGATCAAAACCTGTGCGGAAATTGAAAAAGAGCTGAAAAGATGACTCCCAACACTTGCTAAGTCAACATATGACCCACAAGTAGTATGTGTGGACCGCATGTTGGCAAAGAAAGTGTCAGAAGTAAAAAATACCAAGTGCTAACTTGCAGGAAATTTTGGTATGGCATTTGCGGTTTCCACTTGCGCCCTCCCTGCGGGCCGCAAGTACACCTGCGCCCATGGACAGGGTGATAGTAGGG
Organism: Capsicum annuum; assembly: GCF_002878395.1. Taxonomy (NCBI): domain Eukaryota; kingdom Viridiplantae; phylum Streptophyta; class Magnoliopsida; order Solanales; family Solanaceae; genus Capsicum; species Capsicum annuum. Next base: position 91,984,761 of record NC_061115.1, read on the forward strand.
ATCATAAGTGGCCACCGACCCTTTTTTTCCTATTTTATCTGGGCTTTGATTTTAGGGTTTACTCATAACTATAAATACCCCTTATGTGTTTTTTAGTAGAAGGAACACTCTTGATAATTACAAAAATATTTTGATTCTGAGATCCAACTTTGTTCTTGAAATTCTCTTGTATTGATTTCAGTTGATTAATTCATTTACGATTTTGCATTTTACTACTTCTTATTATTGTGATTTCATCTATGCTTTCTATCATGAATGTTATTAATTATTTCACAAACATGATCGACTAAAAACACATATCTAGGGTTGTGGAAACCTTAGCGAATTAATAAAGTAGGGGAAATACTATTGTTGTTTTGAACCAGTACCCATGCATGCATTGTATATCTTCACTTTAATAGTTATTTTAGCGGTGGCCAACGTTAAGATCCCACCTAGATTATTGATACTTACTCCAAAATAGGATTAGTGACTAGAAAAAAATAATTACAATAGTAATTTGAAGTTTAAAGGTCGATCCATGCCACTAGCTATTATCTAAGTAAGATGGTTAGCTATCATCTAATAACTAGAGACTCAAAAGGTAATAGTTAACTGGGATCAAGATAAAGGTTAGTAAGGCGATATCCTGAGACTCAAAAGGTAAAGGGTGAAATCTATTTGCTCGTCCAAAAGACTATAAATGGTACATAACTTATCAGATTCTGCATGCAAGGTATCGGGTTGTTTCAACAAAGCATGATAATGCTACGGAGTTGAGAAACCAAGGGGAATAGAATCCTAGTGATTACAACCAAAGTTAATATTTGATCCTTGTTCGATATTGATATCCAAATAACCCTATTTACTTTTCCATTTTTCCCCTTGATTACAATATCTGAGATCCACAAGTCCATGTATTCCCTTGGGATTCGACCACAATCTTTGTTGGGTTACTATATTTGATAGTGACCGCAATTATCTTTGGAGTAAAGGTGCAACATAGGTGTTATCAATTTCACTCTTGTGTATCATTAATTATCATAATTATAAAATCACAAAGCATCCTATATAATTAAACACCATGTATTAGAGCTCAAAACGACATATAATTCAAGACAATGAACTGGAATCTTAAGCTAAGAATACTAGTTTTGTCCTTTTAATCTTTAACTTACTGTTTTGTCTCTTGTCTTGTTTTAGTTGAACATTAAACACTATAAGCAAGTTATTACACACATAATTACACAATCACATCCTTAGTAACTCATCATGCACACTATAATCCATCGAGAACAATTATAACAACACATAGCTCAAACTAGTAACACTAGATTTCTCATTTAAACTATAAGTAACCAAATTGATTCTAAACTTGTTTAAAACACACCTTAAATATTATATTAAAGTACTTTAACACTTATATGATCAATTATATCATTAAACACTCATGAATCACATAAAAAGTCCTCAAAATAAGGCTAAATAAGTCTAGATAACAACACAGAGGTGCATAAATCCAGCTTAGATCATTGTGCTAAATGAAGTTTAAGTCATAAGAAACATCATATTTTCTAAAGATAGTAAAATTAGGAATGAACCCTAATCATTAAATCATTAAATTCATTTGTAAAACTAAGTTTTTAGGCACAAGGATGAAAGTTAATCCTTGTTCAAAACCCACATACCTAAACTTAGAAAATTTCTTGAATGAAACTTGATAGTAGAATTTTTGAGATGAAACATTTGGGAGAAACCTTTCTTTATGTCTTTTAAAAATTTGAGAGGAGAGAAAATGGTGTAATTTTAGTTATGGGGTGAATAAACATGTTTTGTACTTGTTTTAAGATCAATTAGTACGTGAAGGACCAAATTATCCTCAAAAAAATTATAGATATAAGGAATTTTAGAATTATCCCGACCACTGGCATGGCAGGCCCTTATTGCGCCAATCCAGTGGCATGGTACACCCTTATTGTGGAAACCAGTAGATATGGCACACTTTTATCGTGCAAGGCTACTGGTTTTCACGTTAGGGAGTGCCTTAATTCCGTGGCACGTCCTAAACACAGGCCCTTAGTATTTTAGAGTTTTGTTAAGCCTCGAAACTCATTCCAAAATTCTAAAATACTTCCTAATGGCCCTGTTAATATTTATAATCATAATTGAACCTAATAATAACATTAAAACATATAGAGTCTACCAAAATAAAATCATCAAACTGATGGGGCATACTAGTTTTAAGCTTAGTTTCAATTAGGTTCAACTTTAAAAGAGCACTAATCTTAGAATATAAAGAGTCATGGGGCCTAATAACCACCAAATGAAATATCATTGAGTATTATTTCCAAAACCTATGATCATTTATTAATTCACTTTTGGAGTAAAAATTTATGGCTATTTTACTGAAAACTATTTGGGCTAAAAAGCTGGATACTGCAATGACATTGCTGCAACAATAATTGAGTTACTATAACAACAATTGGACAGTACTTAAGCTTGTTTTAATGTTTTTAAGGTTAATAACTCAAAAACTTTATCCCAAAGCCCGAGGGGGGTAATTTTTCTAGTCCTTGGGTAAATTCTTTGTTGAGGTAAGTTCTTTCATTATTTTATTCATCCTTCAATCCAATAACATCTTAGAATTTCTAGAACAATATTTAATGGTGAAATTCTTGGTGATTAAAATCCTAAGTTTATGAGAGTTTGGGAAAAATCTATGGGTTGGGGTAATATCACCTAGAATTACTCCTAAATTGTTAACTAACAATTCCTAGCACAAATTAGTTATTCTAAAATATGAAATTGATGGTTAGGGACCTTGAATTCTTTAAAAATAGAATTTTTAGCTTTGAAACTCCATAAAAGGAGATGGGTTGAGTATGCTAATATTATTTAATGGTTACTTTATCCTTGGGTAATGTTTTAGACCATTAATAAGGATAGAATCAGTAGGTTGAATTTCCAAAGTAGTTACTCAAAGAGAAATTGATTAATTAATCCTATAAATATTTGTTTCTAGATGATTAGGCTAATAGAGGCAACAATGAAAGAGAAGATAAAGCTTGGTTTGGGTTGATTGTTCCAAGTTATTTGGTTGAGTTAGGTTATGATTTAATATTAGTAAACTTGGGTTAGATATCTGTAATGACTATAATTTGATAAGAGACTTTATGTCTAAACCTATAGGTGTAGAGTTAATGTATAAAACATGGAATTAATGTAATAAAGACATAATTGTGTGTTGTTGTATTTTGTTTGGATTCCTTGATGGATGTTTCTATTTGTATGCTTTGATGATTTTACAAGTTTAATACGTGAATGTGGGTAACAATAGGAATTAGGTTAACTTGTAATTTATACAACTAGTCCTTAATACTTAAAAAGGTGAATTTGATGTTGTGTGTGTTAGGAGTATAAAATGTTCTTACTGGAAGATTGTTAGGAGTATTGATCATGATAAGACAATGTGGTTGTTGTCATAATTTAAGCAGTAAAAGTAAAGTTTGTCTAAGTGCTAGGAAGTAAGATGTGAAAATGTATATGACTTTATCTATAATTGTAAGTTGAATAAAGCTGAAGGGTTGAATAATAGGCTAGTGTGACAATGTCGTGAACATAGTGACGACTTAGGTGTCAGGGTTACTAGTTAGTAATTAAATTTACCAATTTTGATAGGAATAAAAAAAGTTAGATTGGTGAATGCAATATGATGTTGAATTAGAGTATAAATATTGAATTTGGTGGAATAAACACTCCTAAAATGGATACTTGATTGATTGGTCCTTTGACATATTTTTGATTGATGATTGGATTCAATAATGCTCATTTTAAGTAGTGGTGAATTGTACTTTAAGCATACTTAGGATTTAATATGTTAGTGGATAATTGTTGTTTACCTAGAATAATAAACTTATTAATTATTAAATGCAAGTTTGGAAATTGATAACCTATAATGAGATTGGTAAAATAGACCTTGATTGACATACAAGTATAGTTCATTTATCCCTTTAAGTGATTGTAATGTTTGTGGTGGTATTTTTTGTTGTGAGATGAATTTTTAAGGGTTGATTCTCATAAAATTAATGGATTTTAGAGAATATAAGGTGGGGAGTTGGAATAACGGTGGTATAACACTTGGTGTGTGATAAGGGTAGCAAACACTAGTTATCAAGAATTGGGTACCACGCTTATACTGTTATTTAGATTGGGTACTACATTGGTACTAGTACATGGAGCTCGTACTCTATATGAAGTAACTGAGGGTCCCTACTAACCCTAGTATATGTATACACATGATTTGGAAAGTTTGATGGTTCCTTGAGTGAATCGAGTTATGTTAATAATATATTATGGTTCCTTGTGTGGACTGATTTTGTTAATGGTTGTGACTATGCATTATAGTAATGTGTGAATAGAAGCGATATCATAAATTATGTAGAAATATCATTCTCTTATATGTATATTTATATATATCTAATGTGTATTATAGTGTCTCTTCATTCAAAGTTGTTGTTCTTCAATAATTGTCTTGGTTGTTGCAATTATATGGTTATTATTAGTAGAATAGAGATTGCTAATAGAAAGAAGATTAATAAGAGAAAGAGAGAGAGAGAGAGGTGTTGAAACATGGGGAGTTGCACTACACTATGAGGGACAAGGTCCCTTAGAGTCAGACACAGGAAATCAAACAGTAAAATAGTAAGGAAACAAAACTTTGCAGGAAATTAAAGAACATAAATATTTAACGTGGAAACCTCCTTACCCAAGGGAGGAAAAACCATGGGTTGCCATCATAAGCACAAAAAATCCACTATAATTAACCTATTAATTATAGAATCAATAGGAACTTATCCCTAAGCTCCACTAGTTTGTAATAACTCTATTACAAACCTACCTTGACAACTTTTCCAAGAACTCACCTCGATACTGATTAACTCTAACCAATATTAAATTCAGGTAACTCTACCTAAGCACTCTCAAGGACATAAGAAAATGCATTACTCTTATAACATGTGTAATTTAATTACATACTCAAACATGACTCAAGAATACTCACTATTTTAGCATGCACAAAAACTATGAACTTGAGAAATGTTGCAAAGTTGAGATTTTGCTGATTTTCACTTGACAATATGATTGCAAAAACTAGTTATTTGAGGAGTATTCATTTCTATTTATAGCTGGATAATGATTAGGATAGAAATAAGATTAGGCTAGGTGTCTTAAAAGGTACAAGCTCACCTGCGCAGTTTGTTACACTAACAGACAAAATTGCGCAGGACAGTGGCAGCTGTACTGAATGCATGGAGACCCAGGTACCTGATTCCTTGTTATCAGAAGATGATCATCAAAACAAGATATAGAAATTTTCCCCTATTATTATGATGAAAAACCAACTACAGATTTTTAAGCATCGATTTTCATTCATCTTATTTAATCAGAGTGATCACTACTACTATTAGCGAATGTTCCCCTATCATTATGCACCATGCTTCCTCCTATCAATATGCCATCATACTACACCAATATTCTTCTCTCTGTCACTATAACATCCTTCAAACATTCTTCCCCTGTCAATATACCATCATACTTCACCAACATTCATCACATATGTACCTGGTCCCTGACACATCATGCAATACACATCACCTGATCCCTACTATATAAATTTAGTATTCCTTCTTTTGGCATCACTGAGAAGTGATAACAGTAACCAAGAGTAAAATAAGCACAAGTTAGTTAACTCATGGCTACTAGGGCAATACTAACATAAAGACCAACTTTAAAATTAAGGAAGATACTGATAAAACACATAAACCAAGATTCATTCATATGCAAAAGGTAAGTATTATTGTAGTGAATAATTTAAATGTTCCATAAAAAAGCCATAGGAATCAGGAAAGTTTAAGAAAGTAAAGGACTTGGGAAGAGGGTTTAGAGAAGTAGAGCCATGTTATTGTTCTCTGTAGCATGACAATGTAATAATTCCTTGGTTAGATGCCTTATATCTACATTCAGTTGAAGAACCTCATCAGTCAAAGTTGAAACTCTCTTATTTAGTTCAGCATTCTCAGTTCTAAGCTCTTTAGTGACACTTGGATCCTTATTAGAAAGATGCTGAATTGTCACTTGTAATTTGCTAATCTTTTCATCCTTAGCAGCTGAGTTGAACTTCAATTCTTCTAATTCTTTGCTGAGTTCCTCTTGAGTCATATTACCCGATTTTATCTCCCCACACTCAGTTTTGATAAAATTTTTTTTACCAAATAGTTGTATCACAGTTTTAGGAGTTCTATTTTCATAGACAATACCAAAATGATCAAACACTTTGTTTAACCAATATCAATAAGAAATGCCATGTTTTCCAATTTTCCCATGAACAACTTTATACATGTGCTCCATCATTAAATCAAGTAAGTAAATGAACTCAAAACTTCTAACATACTCCATCATATACAAATTAGTAACTGAAGTAAAGTTCCTCTTTTGTGATTCAGGAAGAATTACTTCGTCAGAAAAATCAAAGACTAATTAGACCTCACTTTTGAGAGATTTCCTATATTTACTGTAGCGACAGATTTTCCTTTAGCCTTTAATGCATTTTCCATGAACTATTTTAAGGGCTCTTGTTTGAAGACTATAACAGCTTGAGTGTGCACCCCGAATATAACACGGTGCTCATAATCCTGAAGGACGATGAGCTAATCCATGACTGGTACTTGCTGTGATATTTGAATAATAATAATAGTAAAATTTGGAAAATTAGGCTGATATTGCCATAAGGTTCACATTTGAACATCAAATGCAGATAATGAAAAACTTAAATCTGAATGTCTATCTAAAATAATCTAGTCTAATAAGCCTCTAACTGAGCTATCTGAAAGTGGAGTTGATGGGACAAGCCCCCAACTAACTCCAACTACTGAAAAATGCACTATAATTTTGAAAGAACAACTTTCTAATCTAACTATGAGGACTCACCATTGAGTCTGCTGCTAATGGGCTGGACTGCAAAGTGTAATCAGGATCCCATGTGTCTAAACCTTTGATATAAGACATCATAGGGCAAAAGAAAGATATGCGTCAGTACTTTGAATGTACTGGTATGCTAAGTGAGGTAAGGCTGAATGCATGGGTTCATATGCGTGAACAATAACTGGCTAAGTAACATGAATATAACTAAATGAGAGTACATATATACGCAAGACTGCTGTATATATACTGATTATGCAATACTATGAACATAACTACGCATGCTGTAACTGAGATCATATTAATACTGGGTACTGAGTTCTGATAACTGAATGACTGATATTTGAGTTTACCGATAACTAAATTACTATTAATTGCGAGACTATTTCATACAGTCCTGATTTTGTAGAACTGAACTGAGTTCTATGATGAGCTGGGTGACTGTATCTGACAGTTCTGGTGCTGTAGAAGTAAACTGAGTTCTATACTGAGACTGAAACTGAAACTATGGAAGGTAATTATGTAACTGACATACCCCTCTCTAGATTGATTGGGGTCCAACCTGTAACCCCAGCTGGAAGGGTCTCATACCATGCCACAGATAAAGACAAGTGCTAAGTCAACCTCATCTGGCAGGTGCTCTGAATGAGAATGGTGGTACCCTTAACTGGCAGGTAGAATACCTCATCAACTCTTAACTGGCAGATTGATGTCTCAACCTAAGCTGGCTACGTATTTCTGGAATACAAGGATTGCTTCTAAGGATCACACCCTCTACTGGCAGGTGAGTCCCCATCCATAGGTTCACACAGTGCTGAATCCTACTCCCAACTTAATAGACACTAAACTGATATCTACACTGTACTAGGCTGGACTGAACTGGTACTGATTATGTTGTCTAACTTAAATGAACTTTGTTTACTGGGTCCTGCTGATAGACTGAATACTACTGAGTTCTAAACTAAATACTAAACTGAGACTGTGACTGATTATTAAGTACTACTGTTTGTGATGCTACTAAGACTGTTCTATAACTACTGTAACTCTAGGTAAGCAGCTAGATTTTTGGGTATTGAATACCCCCAGGACTTGATAGCATGAAAAGTAAAGCATCGCATAAACTTGAAAAGAACAATGAAGTTCACTTGCTCACAATTCGTTCATAGAGGCATTTTATCAAACACTTGTAAGATATAAGCTTGCACATATGCTAGCATGTCACGATTTTCACATTTAATTCACATGAGCAATTTATCAAGACTTGGTTAAGATAATCTATGCACATGATACTAAACAACATGTAGGCATCATAATTTCAAATCCCAATTCAAAAATCAAGGGCTTTTAACATGAATTCACATGATACTATATATATGATAAATATTTTCACATGAAACTTGAAATAAGCCATGGATTAGAACACAATTAACATCATAATCATAAATACACTTAAATACCATATAGAATTCATGAAATCAATTAACTTGTACTATAAAAGAGTTTCTTAAACTCCAATGGAGGAAGGAAACCCCTAGATGAACACATCACATACCTTGATGCTTGAATTCGTGAAGTCTGATGGTTTGTTCTTGAAGATTTGCTTTTGAAATTAAAAGCCCTAGGTTTGTTTTTGAATAAATTTGAGAGAATTTTAAAGAAAGTGAACAATTTATCCTCTAAGGTCATTTGATTTTATGTTTTTGGGCTGAAAACAGGTGAGATAATGACCCAAATACCCCTCTGGATGTGGGCTTTTAATAACTGAAAATATATCCAGTGATGCGCAGATGGATGCACCGTGTCGATGGCATCAATACGATGACCAATATACCTCATCGAGTTCATGTTGGTTCACTAAAATTTTCACTGAAAGCTGGGGGAATTATCTGTCGACACGATGCATCGAGATCGCATTGACCTATATTTTGGTCACCCAAACATGGTTCAAACGAGGTTAAAAAATTTGAAACTCACCGAAGTGACATACTGATATTCCTGACTATGAATCAACCTAACACTTGATATTTTAATGTCATAAGGGTCGTGAAATAGGATTGCCAACTTATGAACGCTAAAATAATTCTAAGTGTAAACACTTAGCTGAATTTTCTATGTCTGAGACCTCTTTTCAAGCTTTAACGGACTGGGTTAAGCTTAGAATTTTTTGAGGTCTTACAATATATCTCCCCATGGGAACATTCGTCCCCGAATGAGACTGACTAAGCTGAGAAACACTAATAGACTGAGCTTACACCCTAAATATACATATCTGATGCATGAAATACATAACTAAAATTACTGATAAGCTAAGTTTTCAAACTGAACATGCTTATATGATGCACGAGTACATGGTTGAACTGGTTTTTGAATTCTTGACTATCATGAAGATGATATGCAATAGTAATGAATACCAAATTTGTAACTGTAACTGAACATGGAACTGAGGAAATCTAAGGAAGACTGTCACCTTGAGTTGAGTTTGAGTTTGTGGAGAAGAGGTGAGGATACTTGGTGCATATATCTACTTCTGCTACCCAAGTAGCTCTCTTAATGGAATGATTCCGCCAAAGAACTTTGACTAGAGGGACTTCTTGTTTTCTTAGTCTGCAAACCTAAAAATCGAGAATTTCGACTAGGATTTCCTTATAAGAGAGGCTGTTCTGAACATATATATCCTCTATAGGGACTTCAACTACTGGGTCTCCGATGCATTTATTAATCTAAGAGACATAAAAAATTAGATGTACTAAAGGTAAGTCTAAAGGTAACTCAATCTCGTAAGCTACCTTTCTGAAACGGCTGAGAATTTAGTAAGGACCAATATATCGGGACTGAGCTTCCCCTTCTTGTTAAATCTCTTTACTCCCTTCATAGAAGAGATTTTAAAACATACATAATCACCAATCTCAAACTCGAGATCCTTCCTTCGTACATCTGCATATGACTTTTGTCCGCTCTGAGCTGTCTTAAGCCTTTCCCTGATCAACTGAACTTTTTCTAAGGCACCAAATACCAAGTCAGGACCTACCACTATGGACTCACCTACTTCAAACCAACCAATAGGAGATCTACATCTCCTCCCATAAAGCATCTCAAATGGAGCAATCTGAATGATGGAATAATAACTGTTATTATATGCGAACTCAATCAAGGGAAAGTGGTCATCCCAACTACCCTTAAAGTCAATAGAACATGCCCTTAACATATCTTCTAGAGTCTGGATGGTCCTTTATGCTTGATCATCTGTCTGAGGATGGAAGGCTGTACTGAGGTAAACTTGGGTACCTAGACCCTTTTGGAAGGCTTTCCAAAAATGAGAGGTAAACTGGGTACCTCTATCTGAGATAATAGATAATGGAACTCCGTCCAATCTGACCAACTCTCTAACATAGATCTTGGCATAATCCTTGGCTGAATAAGAGGTATAAACTGGTAATAAGTAAGCTGATTTGGTCATCCTATCTATAATGACCCAAATTGAATCATGCTGATGACAAGTACAGGGTAAACCCATCACAAAGTCCATGTTCACTTCCTCCTACTTCCACATAGGAATACTGAACTCTTGCATGGAACCACTAGGCTTCTGATGCTAGATCTTAACCTGCTGACACATTGAGAACTTAATTACAAAATCTTTAATATCTTTGTTCATCCCACTCCACCAATAAATCTCCCACAAATCATAGTACATCTTAGTGGCCCTCTGGATGAATAAAGTAACATGCACCATGCACTTCTGCAAGAATTCATTGCCTCAAGTTATCTGCACCTTGCACACATAACCGACCCTGGTAATGTAACACACCATCTCCCCCTTGGGAGAAAACCCCTACCTTCTGATCACTGACTGACTCTTTCAACTTGACTAGACTAGGATATCTGTCCTCTTTTTCCTTTACTTCGGAAACTAGAGATGATTCTAAATGATTCTGCACCCACACACTTCCCTCTACTGAATCTACTAAGCGGAAACCTAGTCGGGCAAGCTGATGAACTTCTTGAACTAACTTCTTTTTATTATCCTCCACGTGAGCAACACGACCTATGGAAATCCTACTAAGAGCATCAGCCACTACATTGGCCTTGCTAGGGTGATACAGGACGCTCATGTCGTAGTCTTTCAACAATTCCAACCATCTTCTCTGACGTAGGTTCAGATCTTTTTGAGAAAGCATATACTCTAGGATCTTATGGTCTATGAACACATCCACCTATACCCCATACAAATAATACCTCCAAATCTTTAAGAAAAAAACATCAGCTGCTAACTCAAGATCATAAGTTGGATAATTCTTTTCATGGGGCTTAAGTTGTCTAGAGGCATAGGCTATGACCTTACCTATGTGCATCAAAACACACCCCAAACCAACTCTAGAAGTATCATAATATACCACAAACCCATCTGAGCCATCTGGTAAAGTCAAAACTGAGGCTGTAGTGAGTCGAGTCTTCAACTCCTGAAAACTCTTCTCACAAGAATTTGATCACTAGAATTTTACTTTTTTCTGAGTCAATCTGGACATGGGAGATGCACTATACAAGAATCCCTTGACAAACCGTCGGTAATAGCTAGCCAAACCCTAGAAAATTCTGATATCTGATGTAAAGATAGGTCTGGTCCAATTTCTCTCCACTTTGGTCTTTTAAGGATCCACCCTAATGCCATCACTGGAAACTATATGGCCAAGAAAAGCTACTGACCTTAGCCAAATTCGCATTTATTAAATTTGGCAAACAACTAATGGGATCTGAGGGTTTGTAACACTATTCTGAGATGGTATGCATGATTATGTTTATTGCGGGAGTTAGATAAGAATTTCATCAATGAAGATTAAGACGAACATGTCCACGTACTACTTGACCACGTGGTTCATCAAGTCTATGAAAGCTATTGAGGCATTGGTAAGGTCAAATCACGTGACTAAGAATTTGAAGAGGCCATACTGAGTTCTAAAATCTATTTTTGAAATGTCATATTCTCTGACTCTGAGCTGATGATAGCCTGATCTGAGGTCTATCTTAGAAAGGTAACTGGCACCCTGAAGTTGGTTAGACAAGTCATCGATTCTGGGAAGTGGATATTTGTTCTTGACCATGACTTTATTTAACTGATGGTAGTCTATACACATCCTGAGAGAACTATCTTTCTTTTACATGAATAGAACTGGTGTACCCCATGGGGAAATGCTGGGTCTGATGAACCCCTTATCTAGGAGATCTTTCAACTGTTCTTTTAACTCTTTGAGTTCTGCAGGTGTCATTCCGTATGGTAGAATAGATATGGCCTGAGTATCTAGAAAAAGGTTGATTCCAAAGTCAATTTACCTTTCGAGAGGAATCCCAGGAAGATTTTTGAGAAACACATTAGGAAATTTACATTCAACTGATACTGACTCCAGATTAGGGATCTTTGAACTATAGTTTTCAACTCGAATAAGATAATAGACACATCCCTTAGATATCATTTTTCTCTCTCTAAGGTACGAAACAAGCTAACCCCTAAGTACTAAAGTACTACCCCTCAACTCAAGGACAGGATTATTTGAAAATTAAAAATGGACAATTTGATTTTTATAGTCAACTGAAACATAGCATGAATGAAGCCAATCCATGCCGAGAATGACATCAAAATCTGTCATCTTAACTCTACTAAGTTTGCAAAAGTTACTTTGTGAGATACTATAATTGAACAGTTCTTGTATACCCGTCGGGCTATGATAGATTTACCCACTGGGGTAGAGACTGAGAAGGGCTCTACTAGGATTTTAGGACTGACTCCAAAGTCAATAGCTATATAAGGAGTTACAAAGGACAAAGAGGCTTCTGGATCTAGCAAAGCATAAACATGAAAATAATAAACTTGTAATGTACCAGTGACCACATCACGAGAACTTTTCTTATCTTGTCGGGACTGAAGTGTATAAAGCCTGTTTGGGCACTGCCTACTGGTAGCACTAGAAGCGTCACCCTGCTGATTCGAGCAACCAAACTGAGCTGAAGGACGATTATACTGACCTTAAGAACCTGACTGAGGAAAATCTTTGACCCTATGGCCAGGCTTGCCACATCTGAAACATAAATCTCTACTAGCCCTGTAGACACCCTGGTAGTTTCTGCGATATTTCTGGCAAAGAGGGTTTGTTCAGGCACTGCTAACACTACCCTGAGGTTTAGGCATGGTGCTCTATATTTATTTCCATCTCTGAATTTCAGCACTGGAGCACTGACTTAGGACGGAGCTAGAAATAAGGATTTCGAGCGAAACTAAGAATAATTTCCACCTTCTGACTTCGGTTGAGCGAAGTTGAAGCTACCTGTTCTAGATCTCTTATTCTCCCTCTCTTTTTCCCTATTTTTAGCCTCCTCTATATGCTAAGCATGGACCATGCGCCTGGATATGTCCTTCTCCTTAATCAGCATTGCGGTCCTACACTCTTTAACCATACTGTTAGACATGCCAGACACAAACTTACTTATCTTAGATCTATTATCTTCTACCGTATGAGGAGCGTATATGGCTGGTTGAGTAAACTTGAGAGAATACTCTTTCACTGCCATATTGCCCTGCTTCAGATTAATAAACTCTAATACCTTCGCTTCCTTCAACTCCAGTGGGAAGAACCAGTCTAGAATGGTAGTGGCAAACTCCTCCCATTCTACGGGCCCTGCATCAGCGACCCTCTTTGCCTTCCACTGCTTGAACTATGAGTGTGCCATATCCTGCAACTGATATACAGCCAACTAAGCACTCTCCTTAGCTTTCACCCCCATAACATATATGATTTTTTGTACCTAGTCAAGAAATTATTGTGGGTTCTCATCTGAATTAGACGCAATAAAAGTTGGAAGGTTCATTCGGGTGAAGTCCTGAATTCTAGCTGCAACAGTATTGGCCACTGGGTTGGCCAAAACAGTAGCTGGGCGTTCATTCATAGATGCAACAGAATTGGCTAGGGTAGTGAAAGCGGCTCTAAATTCATCATGGGAGACATGCTTATCCAGGGAATCTGCCTGAACGGGCTGAGGTGCTGGCTGATTTCCTATTCTTCTTCTGTTGTTCTTTTTGGGAGGCATTTTCTATAGACGAAAGTAAGAAAAGGATTAGTCTAAGAGTGTAACTTGCGCTTATGCTCACTCGAATGATATGAATAATAAAAAAAGGAAACTTTTTCTAAAATGCATCATAGCCTCTTGTCCATAAGTGTGGCGCTACACACCCATGTACAAGACTCTACTAGATGTGACTTTCAGATTTCCTAGGACTCCGTTGAACCTTAGGCTCTGATACAAAGTTTGTAAAACCCTAAGTCTGCACCCCGAATGTCACACAGTGCTCATAATTTTGAAAGACTACAAGCTAACCCATGACTGGTACCTGCTGCGATATTTAAATAATAATAATAGTAAAATACAGAAAATAGGGCTGATATTCCCATAAGGTTCATATCTGAAAATCAAATGCTTATAATAAAAAACTAAAATCAGAACGTCTATCTGAAATAGTCTAGTCTGATAATTCTCTAACTGAACTATCTGAAAGTGGAGTTGATGGGACAAACCCCAACTAACTCCAACTACTAAAATTTGCACTGAAATACTGAAATAACAACTTTGTACTCAAACTATGAGGACTCACTGCTAAGTCTGCTGCTAATGGGCTGGACTGTAAAGTACGATCAGGAGCCCGTACTTCTGAACCTATGATATAAGACATCATATTGCAAAAGAAAGGTATGCGTCAGTAATTTAAATATACTGGTATGCTAAGTGAGGTAAGGCTGAAAGCATGGGTTCATATGCATGAACAATAACTGGCTAAGTAACAGAAATATAACTAAATAAGAGTATATGTATACGTGAGACTACTGTGTATATACTGATTATGAGATACTATGCATATAACTATGCATGCTGTAACTGAGATCATGTTAACATTAGCTAATGAGTTCTTATAACTGATAACTGAATGACTGATATCTGAGTTTACTGATAACTAAATTACTGTTAACTGAGATACTGTATCTGACTATCCCGATTTTGTAGAATTGAGCTGAGTTCTTGCTGAGTTAGGTGACTGTATTTAATAGTCCTGGTGCTGTAGAACTAAACTGAGATCTATATTGAGACTAAAACTAAAACTATAGGAGGTAATTATCTAATTGAAATGCCCCTCTCTGAAATGATTGGGGTCCAACCTATAACCCCAGCTGGAAGGGTGTCAGTACCATGCCACGGGTAAAGACAAGTACTGAGTCACCCTCATCTGGCAGTTGCTCTAAACGAGAATGGTGGTACCCTCAACAGGAAGGTAGAACACCCCATCAACCCTCAACTGGCAGGTTGATGTATCAACCTACGCTGGCTACATAGTTCTGGAATGCAAGGATTGCTTCTAGGGATCACACCCTGTACTGGCAGGTGAGTCCCCATTCTTGGGTTCACTTGGTGCTGAATTCTACTCCTAACTGAATAGACACTAAACTAATTTCTAAACTATACTAGGCTAGACTAAACCATTACTGATCATGTTGTTTAACTGAAATGAACTAAGTTTACTGGGTCTCGCTGATTGAGAAAATACTACTAAGTTCTAAACTGAATACTGAACTGAGACTAAGACTGATTACTGAGTACTACTGTTTGTGATGCTACTGAGACTATTTTGTAACTACTGTAACTCTAGGAAAGCAGCTAGATTTTTGGGTATTGAATACCCCTAGGACTTGATAGCATAAAAAGTAAAGCATAGCATAAACTTGAAAAGCATAACAATGTTCACTTGCTCACAACTCGTTCATAGAGACATTTTATCAAATACTTGTAAGATAGAAGCTTGCACATATGCTAGCATGTCATGATTTTCACATTTAATTCACATGAGCAATTTATCAAGCACTTGGGGAACATAATCGATAGACATGATACTAAACAACATATAGGCATCATAATTTCAAATCCCAATTCAAAAATCAAGGTCTTTTAAAATGAATTCACATGATACTACAAACATAATAAATAATTTCACATGAAACTTGAAATAAACCATGGATTAGAACACAATTAACATCATAATCGTAAATACACTCAAATCCTACATGGAATTTATGAAGTCAATTAACTTGTGGTTTATAAGAGTTTCTTGAACTCCAAGGGTAGAAAGAAACCCTTGTATGAACACTTCACATACCTTGATGCTTGAATTCGTGAAGACTAATGGTTTGTTCTTTAAGATTTGCTCTTGAAATTAAAAGCCCTAGGGTTTGTTCTTAAGTAAATTTGAGAGAATTTGAAAGAATGTGAGCAATTTATCCTCTAGGATAATTTGATTTAATGTTTTGGGGCTAAAAATGGGAGGGATAATGAACCAAATACTCCATCTATACATGGGCTTTTAATGACTGAAAATGTATCCAGTGACATACAGACGGACGCATTGTGTCGATGACATCAACATGATGACAAACCCACCGCATTGAGTTTGCATTGGTTCACTGGAATTTGCACTGAAAGCTGGGAGAAATTATCTGTCGATGCGATAGGCGACACGACATATTGAGATCACGTCGACCCACTATTCTGGTCACCCAATCATGGTTCAAATGAGGTTAAAAAAAATCTGAAACTCATCCGAAGTGACCTACTGACATTCCTGACCATGCATCAACCTAAAACTTATCATTTTAAGGTCATAAGGTTCGTAAAATAGGATGCCAACTTATGAAGGCTAAAATAATTCTAAGTGTAAACACTTAGCTGAAATTTCTAAGTCTGGGACCTCTTTTTAAGCTTTAACGGACTGAGTTAAGCTTAGAATTTTGTGGGGTCTTACAGAACCACTCCTCACACCACTAATAGGAATATTCAAAATTTTTCCAAGTAACACAATTTCAAGATTCAACTTCTTCCATTAGACTATAACATCATCTTCAAGTTGTCTTATGACAAATCCAATATGGAGTAGAATTCCTTGACTACCTCATCAAAGACGGTGGGAATGGCTCCTTAATAATGCTCAACTTACACATCCATGTAAGTGCAAGGCAGTCATCATCAATATATTTACCCAATGTTGGAGTCGGGGTCAAATCCATGAGAAATAATGTGAGTGGTGATCAAATTAGCTCAAAACAATGGATACTTGCTAAATTCAAAACAAGAATACAAAAACATAAAAATGGAGGGTTTGTGAAATGTCACAACTAATATTTCTTTTTGGGATTTTCTAGTATTAATTCAGGGCTATGAATAATTAGAGCCTAATCAATTAGGCACGGATCTTGGGATTATGCTTTCCTAGAGGCGACATAATGAATGAGTGTGTGATAACTTGATGAAAATTCTAAATGTTGGTCATGTGGTAGGCTAGGTTAGAAATCCTTGAGGCTAGTTTTTCAACGAAACCTCAAGGGTATTACTTATTGACTCTTTTGAGTACCTAATGAGTGCTTCAATCAAAACCACCTAAAACCTCAATTAGACACCCCTATTTCTAGGACGGTGCCCTAAGTATAGTCAGCTTCACAATCGCCCTTATGTCTAAGATAGTGAAAATTAGTCAACCATGCTCATAAATTATATATTATTGCCTTGGTTCCCATATCTCTCTTTCAGGGATGATGTGGGTTCCTAAAGTTCACCTAAACCTCTTTTTCAAGAATGGTTTAGGCTTTCAAGAGCTTGGGATTTTCACCAACAAACCCTATTTAGGAATTTAAGGCTTTCACCTACAAATCCCAACCAATTTATTCTAGAAATAATAAATCCTAACATCACAAACTAGTAAATGCACAAGTAAATAACATCTCACTCATATTTGCACCCTACTCTTGCATAACCCAATAGGAAAAACTAGGTACTCATAGAAATAGTAAACAAGATATACCCAATAACCGCTATTGATTAGATCTATGGAAGTCTAAGTGAATGTTGCTACAAACTTTGAATATCCACAAATCACCAAAGGGAGTTAGCTAATCCTCCACTTGGAAACCACTCCAATGTATTCTTCACCCAAAATTAATACAATATTTTCTTCTCCAAGTATAGAGGCTAAAATCTAGGACAATGTTCCAAAAATTGGGAAAATGTAGAATGTATAAATGATAGGGTTTGAGTCTTCTTTAGGGCAAATTTAGGAATAGCTGTGCATATTTATGATTTTTCCCTTGGGATAATTTTTCCTCTAGGCCATGATTGCACCAATTTGGCCACGATTACATCTACCGCAACCGTGGGAAATGCCATGCGATTTTGATATCTTAACCATCTTGACTGACTGCGACCACAGTCTGAGGACTGGGATTGCAGTAACTGAGGCTATGTCTGCTCTAGGTCTCCAACTGTACTACTTTTCTTCCTTTTGATCATTTTTAGCTCAAATCCGTATCTTTCTATCTTATCAATAATGTGCCTTCAAAATATGACTATTATTGCATTTAATCACAATAATATCTCATTTATTCCTTCATAACATAGTAATGTGCACGAATGATGAGTGTGAATGAGTGGTAAAATCACCACTCATCAACTCCTCCAACTTAAAGCTTTTATTGTCCTCAAGAAACACTATCTCTAATCATGAGAGAAAGCACATTTATACCCAAATTAGATGCCTCAAATATCACAATGGCTTCAAGTTTAGTCACTACCACAAGTAGCTCCTTGCACATGGGCCAAGATATTCTCACTATACCCCTCATCATAAAAATGCAATATCTAAGGATGCACAAGACTTCAAAGAGAAACCAAGCAACAACAACCAATACTCTAGAAGTGACTCACTTTTGACCAACCAAGCCATACTCCTTTTTGCCTCATTTCTTGGAAGATGACACAATCACCAACCTTAACTTGTTCACATGCCTCCTCACAAGAAAGAAAATTCTAGTCACCAAGTCACCAAATTTGCCACAAGGAATTTAAGTGCAAAACTCTCTCCCTCGCTGGAACTCTCTATGTTAACAAATGTCATATCATAATTTTGGCCCTATTTTTAATCCCCACTACAGAGAAAGTAAATGGTTGGAGATCTCAAAGGTCTTTTATGCTTGTAACGTAGGTTCAGGTTAGGGTAGGATATCATTTAGGAAACATGGATTATACCCTCCTTGAACATCTACATCACACTACTTAATCCACTTTTGACTATGGGACACTTCTATTTGTTTTCTCTTTTTTCATTGGCGTACTTTTTGCTTCCTTGTTCAGCCATTTTCTTCCATTTGTCTTTCTTGTAACTTTCATGCAGTTCTTTCCTTTGTTAGATCCTTTTTCTTTTCTATTCATTTGTTTTCAATGTTTAGGTATTTTAATAACAACTTTGTGTCCCCAAACTTAATTCTATTAGTCTTAACCATCCCCGACTTAGGCTTTGAGTCTCAAGTTACATTTTTAAGTTTAAGGAGAGTATGGTTCAAAAAAGGGGATAAAAAGAAGGGTTCACGACTTGTGATATTTTTTCCCAAAGGCTTAAAGTATGTGATGAGTTTTAGGCTAGAGTGGGCTTCCAATGTCATAAAGATGGCCTAAGATCATCTCTCCAACAAGGTACAATCAAAATTAGACTTGAAAGCCTAATAGGGCAAGTTTTAGATAACACAAATATAAAAGAGATGAATGCAAATAGCTCACCACATATGGCATGCATAATTCAACAAGGAGGCTCAATTCCACCCTCTTGTTAGAGACAAAAATGAAAGTATCTATCAATATTCACAAGTCAAAAATTGAGGAGTCACAAAAAGAGAAAATGTTTTGTTACAATGTTGCTCACGTCTATGCCCTTTATTTTGCACTTACACCATGAAAAGTTTTCTAACTTATGGCAACAACCGAAACCTTAGCATTACATTTTGGATCAATATGGGCAAACCAAACATATGGATACCCAGACTTCGCCAATGGCATGAGTGCAATCCCAAATTTACAATGCCACAGCTACTCAGACTTTCCTTTATTTATGACCTTGATGCCATGGGTACTAAGAATTCCCTTACATCTATAACTCAACACCCAAACATGACACTTCACCCTTAAGAATATTGTCACTTAATCTATCATAGGTCAAAGCTCGTTATGCATCACCATAATCAAACTAAAACTAAAGTAACACAAAGATCTAAAAACAAAACAAAATGATAATCCATGAAAATATGTGTACCATCAGAGTGCCCAAATGTAGCATCCCAAAACAAAAATAAAACATTATCCAAAATGTCATCAAATAATACCAAACATAACCAGAAATATATCAAAACAATACATAGTCACCCCAACTAAAAAGCTAACATTGTCCTTACTGCATAGACAATAAGGCAAGAGAAAATAGTGCTCCCTGAATAAGCCTCAGGAAGTGCTCTTTCCGGCAAACTCTGTATTATTTATACCATCCTCAGCAGCCGACCAATCAGCAGATGCCTTGTTATCACTCTCAACTCAGAGAGAAGGCAATCTATCATGGGGTTTTAGGACCTTTCATAAGACCTTAAATCCCTTCCACATTTTGGTGAAGAACTTGCCCCTCTTCTTATCCCTCTTCTTTATCTTGTCATGTGACTCCTTGAGATCCCTATGAGACTTTACCTATGCTGAGTATGCTCTCTTGAGCCTAGCCATAGTGGCTCCCTATGTCTCCTTCTCCTTCTTGTACTTCTAATAATTTTCTAGTGACATATATGAGTAACGCCTAGTAGATGGATCTCCCGCCTCTTAAGGAAAACCTAAAACAAGATCCCTGATGGTCTTGATGTCTACACCAATGTCCTCTAAGGGCCCTATAGTCGATGGTATTCTTGAATCTCACTCTTCAGCTGTCGACTTTCGTAAGTTGACTTTTCTCTTTTTACTTTGATTGGGAAAACCCTCACTTCATATCTTTAGTGGAAAGATGTGGGGACCTAGATTCACCCAGGTATCTGTAATATATTCCTCCACTTCTACCCTCTTATATAACTCAGTAATAAGAGAAGGAAAGAAAAGAGATGTACCCCCTTGAATCTTGAAGTGCCTCCACTCCGAAAGAATAATTTCTCCTACATTTAGATCAATCCCAGATAAAATGCAAGTCACTATCCGTGCGTACAAATCTGTGACAACCATTATGTGTGTGCAAGGCAAAACTCTATTACAAATGATAACCAACCAAAGTCTGGCTTCTGCTGCAAAATTGTTCATAGAAATACCTCTCTTGCTGGTAGCCCAAGTAACTTCCTTTCCAGGACATAATAAGTTCGCCATCCAGGTCCCTAGCTTTTAAGCTTTTGCTTGACATTGAGCCATATCTGCATCAGGAAACCCATACACATAATTGATCTTCTCAGCTCCATAATTTACCTTCTTCCCCTGAATTGTCATCACTGGGTTTGTAAGAGACTATGCCAAGGTTTGCAAAGAACTCACATATCCAATGCTTATTTTCATAGAAGGGTTCTAGGGCAAAGCACATTTTCCCGATAGTAGTGAGTCTATCATGGAATCCCGAGAGTTTCTCCTCCACTTTATCTAGGAAAATACCTCTTTCTGGAAGAAATTTCATCCTAGGAAGATCAACATAGTAGACTCTTTGTCATTCAACAGACATAAATCTGGTATTGTTAGAGTTTTCCATATTTGTAACCTAGTACCTGTAAGCAACACAATCTAGACCATCATTTGCATTGTCACACAAAAATCATGCTAGATAATCAGATAAAATCATGTGGTAGTGCTATAGAAGATTTGGGGTAAAAGAATAGAAGTGAAGAAATTTTGGTTTCAGCAGAAAACTACTCTAAGGTATGGTGATTGCAAAGCGTGGACTGCAATCGTGGTGCCCCAATCACGGTCATCAGAACCGCAATCACTGTATCTAAGAGCATGGTCGATAATTCTACACATCACTCAAAACACTAGATTTTATCCATAAATTCGTGTTCCAACTAGGGACATAAACATCATGGTCAAAGAACTTAAGCCTAGAATGCGCGACTGTAACCCCAAACTTGAAGTAATTAACATAGAACTCATTGGGGCATTGAATCACACACTTGGTGTACACATTATTTTCAATAGTTTAAGGACTAATTATGGGCACTCAACTCTTCCCTATTGGTACACCATCTACAACAGCTAACCACCTCAATACTTAGGCCAATCCCTAAGATACAATTTCTAAGCATACAATTATATTGAAAATAAGGGAGTTGAGATAACATACTAAGTTAGATGATGCACAAAGATTGGAATGCACACTTAGATACTCACACAAGGTGCAAAATCAGAGAGAATTTGAGAGAAATTGGAAAAGGTATGCATCTGGGGAGACTAGAAGTCCGATGGTCTATTAATCTAATTCGATCACGATCGCGGTTAGGTTTCCGCGATCGTGGACACGCAACAACCATGATTGCGGTGACATATACCACAATCATAACACTTGAGATCAAATTTTAGGTCATCTGCACTCCCTTGTTCAGTTCAAAACATGATATTTTCACACCATCCCCTTTTTCAATTTCAATCAACACTTCTTATAGCACCACCTTTTCATAGATTATGCATGAACTAAAACAAAAATAAAATCTACTCTATCATTCATAAATAAAAGGATACAAGATACTTTTTGTGGATTGATGGGGTGCCTCCCATAGAGCGCTTAATTTAACATCGTGGCATGATTCCTTCTCCACTTTCTTTTGTGCTTTTACTTAGACGATTTCAATTTCCATCCCAACTTTAGTTCACTATGCAATGAGTGGAAGAGGGATAGAAGATTCAGATATTCCAAGCTAAAACTTGGAAAATGTAAGAAAGTGATGAGGGGGCTTCTATCTATCCATTTCAAGGACTTAAACCTTTTACCTAATTTCACATCGAATTTCTGGTTTGGTTCCTTGGGAAAAGGTGAGGACATCAATAGGATACTAGTTGTCCATTGGAAGTTGAGTTCCTTGGCCATTGAAGGTGGGGTTTCCAAATGCTCATTTGGAATGTCAAATCCCAAAATGTAGGGATGGTGCCTTTTTTCCCCACAATCCTCCATTTGCCTAGGTAGATGGATTCTCAACACATTCTCTAAGCATAATGTTGAGAAGTGGTTTGAATGTGGTCTGTCCTTTAATTTTGGAATTGCATCCTTAGTAGCATCCTTACCCCAAAATGGACTAGAGTCATCATAAGAAATGTGCTTTGCTTCTTCTTTGACTCTAATACCATTTTCTTAATTTTGGCATCTTTATCATCATTTGACTCGATTGGTTGGGAAATCACCGAGGATTATTTGTTACCAAGCTCATCATTATAGTTTAGTTTCTTTTCTTGGTAGACCTCATCTTGGGAAATAGGCAAGGAGATTGTATTTTCAAGGCTTGTCTCCTTGCCTATTTTCTCCATCTTGACAATCTTCCTTCTAAATGCATTCTTGTCTTGATTTATGTCTTTCACATTCTCTCCCGTTGTAGTTACTCGAAAAAATATAGTTTGAAGCATTGCTTCAAAACTATTAGACCCAGTATATTGCTCTTCCTTCTTCACGTCATAAGACCTATCAAACTCATATGAAGAATTAGCATTTGGGTTAGTATAATAAGGGGAGGGGACATTTGGACAATCACTCCAATGTCCATCTCGACCACCACATAAAGAACAAACATACTCCCAATAGGATCGAGATGGTGCTTCCATCTCTCTCCGAGGAGAATTTCTACAATCCCTCCCAAAGTAGGGTCCGTCACAATATGGACATGGATCATCAAGATAGGACTCCCAACTACCAAAATCATATATGTCGGAAGATGCCATAATGAGAAGTAAGTAAAAATGAAAATCTACCTAACACAAAAAACAAAAGAAAATCACCAACAAATATTTACAAGTTCGAATTCAAGCAAGTAAGCTAGAATTTTAAACTAACTTAATACGCCAAATTGTTCCCTTGCAACGACACCATTTTTGATAATGCTCAACTTACACGTTAATTTAAGTACAAGGTAGCCATCATCAATATATTAACCCAACTTTGGAGTTGGGGTTGAATCCACGAGAAACAATGTGGCGATCAAATTAGCTCAAAATAATGGATACTTGCTAAATTAAAAACTAGAATACAAAAATATAAATGTGGGGGGGGGGGGGGTGTGAAATGTCATAGCTAATATTTCTTTTTGGGATTTCTAGTATTAATTTGGGGCTACGAATACTTAAAGCCTAATCAATTAGCCATGAATCTTGGGATTATGCTTTCCTAGGGGCGGCATAATGCATAAATGTGTGATAACTTGACGCAAATTCTAAATGTTAGTGATGTGGTAAGCTAGGTTAGAAACCTTGAGGCTAGTTTTTCAACCAAAACTCAAGGGCATTACTCAATGACTCTTTCGAGTACCTGATGATTTCTTCAATCAAAACCACCTAAACCTCAATTAGACACCCCTATTTCTAGGATGGTTCCCTAAGTATAGTCAATTTCACAATCACCCTTAAGTCTAAGATAGTGAAAACTAGTCAACCATGCTCATAAATTATCTATTATTGCCTTGGTTCCCACATACCTCTTTCAAGGATGATGTGGGTTCCTAAAGTTTACCTAAACCCCATTTTCAAGGATGCTTTAGGATTTCAAGAGCTTGGGATTCTCACCCACAAACCCTATTTGGGCATTTGAGGCTTTCACCTATAAATCCCAACAAATTTATTCAAGCAATAATAAAACCTAACATCACAAACTAGTAAATGCACAAGTAAATCACATCTCACACATATTTGCACCCTAATCTAGCATAAGCCCAAGAGGAAAAAATAGCTACTCATAGAAATAGTAAACAAGATATTCCCAATAACCTCCATTGATTAGATCTATGAAAGTCTAAGTGAATGTTTCTTCAAACTTCCAGTATCCATAAATCACCAAAGAGAGTTGACTAATCCTCCACTTGGAAACCACTCCAATGTATTATTTACACAAAATTAATAAAATATTTTCTTCTCCAAGTATGAAGGCTAAAAGATAGAACAATGTTTCAAAAATTGGGAAAATGTAAAATGTATGAATGATAGGGTTTAAGTCTTCTTTACGTCAAATTTGGGAATAGATGTGCATATTTATGATTTTGTCCTTGGGCTAATTTCTTGCTAGGCCGCAATTACACCAGTTTGTCCACGATCATACCTATCATGATCGTGGAAAATGCCACGCTGTCATGATATCTTGACAAACTTAACTGACCACGATTGCGGTCCTCATACCGTGATTGCGGTAACTTCTGCTATGTCTGGTCCAGGTTTCCAGCTGTACTTCTTTGCTTTCTTTTGATCCTTTTTAGCTCTAATCTGCATCTTTCCATCTCATTAATGATGTGCCTGCAAAATATAGATATTAGTTCATTTAATCATAATAATGTCTCATTTATTCCTTCATAACATGGTAATGCGAATGAATGATGAGTGAGAATGAGTAGTAAAATCACCACTCATCAGTTTTTTTATAAGATGAAGCCATCTTTAATGTTTAACAGGCTCAACTAATTCCATCATACCTGGTTTTATTAATACACTTGAGCCAAAGATCCTTCTAGTTAGCACCTTTTGATTTCTCAAGAACCTATTTTGTACTTATTTAGACACATACTTTCCTTCTTTCTCTAATTTTCCCTTTTTATAAACACAAATAAGTTCTCCTTCATTCATTTTTCTCTTCTTAGGACCAGGTCCATCAGATGTTTGCTGCTTCATAGTAGAACTTTTAGACTTCTCTCTAGGATTTCTTGTAATCTTACTGACCTTTTGTACCTTAGGACCAAACACACTCTTTATTGGGTATTTGATAGCAAGATCAGATTTTCAGCAACCCAGGCATCATCCATCAATATACTACCAAAAAGTTTATGTATTTTTGGGGCTAAATCCTTATTGATAAGTTGAGTGAAGAAGAAGTCTAGCTTTAGAAGGGTAGGAGATGAAAGGTATTTTTCAAGAAGGTTTGAAAGAGGATTTAACCTATGCTAAGTTCAATGTCTTTTTAAAGACACTAGAATAAGGAATTAGCAGCCATTTAGAAATTTTAGTCATAAGAGGGCTATTTAAGGCTTGATTTTTTCTTTTGGCAAGAGAAAGATTGGGTAAAACAAAATTTAAGGAAACGAATAAGCATAAGGAAAGGATTTTTAAAAGAATGAGATGTGGCCAATTTCAATTTTTGGGTGACTAAGCTTTTTTTTTTAGGATAAGACAAAATTTTGATAGAGAGAGAGATAGAGAGAAGATGCAGTTTATGAGTCATCCTTGTGTGAATTATACAGTTTATGAATTGACCAACTAATGATGCCTATGTAATTGGTTAAACTTAGATGAGCTTAGTTGCTTACACAACCTTGGTGACTTGAAAAAAAGGTGAATTGTGTAGTTGATAGAACTAATGCAAGGTAAATTGAGTAGGTATGTAGTAAATTGATTAATCTTTAAGAGTGTGAATAAAGTGTTAGGTGGATAATGTTCGTAGTCTTAGTGAAGAGGCAGGACAACTTGACAAACCTTGTAGTTAGCTTCTTTTGGTTTGATATTATGTATATGCTTATTGGGTGAGAATAATTATTGGTTAATAGTATCTCTTAAATGTGGTGTAGTTGAGTTGATAAGGTTAGTGAATTAAGTTAGCCTAATTTTTGCTTAGGGTATTTAGTATAGGATTGATCGAGGGGGTAGAGTTATTAGATGTGTTTTAGCATATTCATGTCCCTCTCGTTATTACATGATAATACTTGGTTGGTATTGCTTCTTAAGTGATTGAGGAATATTGAGGGTAAAATAAATTAATATAAGTTATGGTGGAAAATTTAGTGCTATTGTGTTGTTATAACTTTGGTTGGGTATAACACTACACTAATATTTTTCCTATAATAGGAATGACAGACCTTGGAGCAGTGGGGTTTTGGTTGAAAATATAACATTGTGTGGTTTAGTGTTGAATTTATGGATTTGTCCCAACCCAACCCCTGAGCCAAGCCGTGACGGGTATCTCAAGCCCACCATGGGCTGCAGACCACCCCCATAGCCTATCCAAACCAAACATAATCCAAATAGTAACAAAGCGGAAGACAACTAGAGAATAAAGATAAAATGGTTAATGTAACTCAGGAATAAGATCTAATAGTCGACAACACCATCCAACCCACATATGTCCACAAAAACCTCTAAACATATCCGAATATCAAATTAGGTCAGGATATGCCCCCGACCATAACAACGACAATGACAATGATAATGTTAATGTGAACTCTTCAATTCTAAAATATGAAAAGAAACTGATGGAATGACCAAACTTTTTAAATGAGGAAGCTCACCATTTCACCACGTCCAACCGACGAACCAGATGGCATAATGCTGCATAGGGGTAAAAAAGTGTCTTCGACCCAACATTATTAAACAATTTAATGTCCTAGTAAAGTTAGCAGGGTGAGAGCTAGCATGTAACTAAGGATTGGGATAAAATAATGCAACTTCAAAATCAAGTCCAAACTCATTCTACCTATTTACATACATGTATACATACATATTTATAAGATGATGGGGTGGGGAACAAGCCATAGAATGATATTTAAAACCATTAGTCTGAACTATGTAGCTCTAACCATCCTTAAAACATCCATGGCCTATATGGGTTTGGCTCTCTCTCACCGGAATGGCCCTAGTGCGTAATAGCCGCATGAATTGGAGAAATCCAATGAAGGTCCAGGGAATCTATGACCCCAACTATCCCAAAAAATATACATAAAGTGTGAACTATGCAGACGGACACCAAGGCCCCCAAGCCGAAAAACATGGTTTCCAGTATCGGTCCCTCAGGGGCCTTCCATGGCGAGCTACACAACCCCCTTTAAGACCAATTAAAACATTTAAACATATCCCATCCATTTAACCAATGAGTTATCCATTTAGGCATTTATCAAATAGTATCGTCATACCAAATTATGATTGCAAGTAAATTACATTATACCAAACCAAACCAATTATCCACAAGACTCCAAAGTTCCAATTTTAAATTAGTACATAGCCATCAAGGCCTTTCAAAACCATTCATATTCCATTAACCTTTTAAGAATACAATAGTTACAAAAGTGGGTTAAACCATGCATATTTCCATGTTCCAAAACCAAATTTATAAGTGGGTTGAGGTTAATGCCAATTCTAAGCCAAGTTCCATAAAATTGGGGGAATGCCACGACCCCTTTTCCCATTTACCAAACCCATGCACACGTTAGTTCAACAACCATGAGATAAAGTATGAATATTAATTCCAAAACCATAGGAAAACTAACCAAGCAACAATCATTCAAAACCCTCAACCCATCATCCAAAAACCAATGATTTAATCACATAGATAATAATTTAAATACATGCTTTTATATAAAACCAAGTTAGGGAAGAGATACATGCCTGAAAGCACCAAGAGAATTGGAAGAGAAACCACAAATTAAGCCCTAGATGACCAATCCCGTAGAAACCCTATATTTGTTTATGACTTGGAAATTTGAGAGAGAAGACAATGTTTGTGACTTGTTAAATGATGAAATATAAGGTCCCTTAGGGTATTTAAGAGGTGGAAGTTAAGTGTTAAAGGGAGGGAAATGACCAAAGTTCCCTTATTAAAAGTATAGAAAATTGTCACTAGTCACTATGAATCAGATGGCGACTCGTAGTGGCTTGCTATGAATCGTTGCTTTCTGGGCAGTGACTCAGGGAAACCACACTGTTGTGTTCATAAGTCACCCATCAAGATTCGTAATGTCAACCTATGACTTGTTGGATCCTAGTTGTGAGCCAAACAAAAACTTAGGGAATCCTCACTGGTCAAGTAATGACTGGCTCCATACGACTCATAAGGAGTTTTCACGACTCATCACCTGAGTCGTATCTTGGATAGTAATGACCAAACCTAGATATTTTCAAAGGTTAAAACCTGGGATATTAAATTACCCCCCTAGGATCATTCATCCCCAAATAAGGAGTTAAGATACCCATTAGAACAAATATAAAATAGGATACAACCACAAAACCATTCACAAATTCTAAAAGTAATAAAACAAAAAGGGAATCCCATACCTCAAACACTTCTATCCAATGGAGGGAACAAGAATGAATATTTGGGCTTCATGTCCTTTTTGGCTTCCCAAGTTGTTTTCTTTACCTTTTGAATCCTGCAAAGGACTTTTACCAAAGCCACATCATTAGTCCTCAACCTACGGACTTGCCTATCTAAAATCTTAATCAAGACTTCCTCAAAGACAAGGAATCTAAAATACAAACATTCTTAATAGGAATAATAAAAAAAGGATCACTTGTGCACTTCTTCAACATCAATACAGGGAAAATCTGATGAATGGAACATAAATTCGTTGTCAAATACAATTCATAAGCAACATTACCCACTCTTCTCAAATTCAAATATGGACCAACGTAATGGGCAATGAGCTTTCCCTTCTTTTTGAATCGCACCACTCCCTTCATAAAAGAGACTTTTAAGAACACCCAATCACCTACCTCAAAATCCAACTCCCTTTGCCTAACATCCGTATAAGACTTTTGGCAACATTGGTCATCCCTAAGTCTTTCCTTAATTACCTTCACCTTTTTAATAGTTTGGTGAACAAATTCAAGACCAAAGACCTAGTCTCACCAACCTCAAATCACCAAATAGGAGACCTACACCTCCTACCATAAAGAGTCTCTAAAGGAGCCATCTAATTCTACAGTGATAACTATTGTTATATGTAAATTCGATGAGAGGAAAATGATCTACCCAACTTCCCTTAAAGTCAATCACACAGGCCCTTAGCATATCCTCTAAAGTCTAAATAATTTATCCTGCTTATCCATCCGTTTGAGAAGAAAATTGCATACCTCAATCCAAAATAATGGAAATAAGGGTACCATGCAATCTAATATGCAATCTAATTATCTCCTTAATTAATAACTTAGAATAATCCTCTCTACCGTAAGTAGTCCTCACCAGTAAGAAGTGAGTAGACTTAGTCATCCTATCTATAATGACCCAAATTGAATCATTTTGATTATGAGACCACAGAAGGCATGTAACAAAATCTATATTGATCTCCTCCTACTTCTATATGGGCAACTCAATCTCTTAAGATATGCCAACAGACCTCAACTACTCAACCTTTACTTGCTGGCAAACTATACACTTAGCCACAAAGTTATCCACATCTATCTTAATGTTGTTCCACCAATAGATCTCCTTCAAATCATGATACTTTTTGTCGAACTCGGATGAACTGAATACCTTGACTCATGAGCCACAGTAAAAACCCTCTCTCACAGCCTTTCAATATCAGAAACATATAACCTGCCTTGGTACCTCAGGATACCACCACCACTAATATCAAAGGCCATAATCTTCTACTTTCCTACATCACCCATAATCTAGATAAGAATGCAATCCAAAACTCGCTTCTCCTTCACCTCAGCATCAATAGATGATTTAATTACTTTATGAACAATCACCCATCTATCCTCAGAGTCCAAAACATGAACTCCTAAATTAGCCAACAAGTGAATATCATTCACCACTCCTTGCTTTTTCTCATCCACACACCCACATGAGAAAAATTTACCATGGACAACCTGCTAAGAGCATCAACAACCATATTGGCTTTACCTGGATAATAGTAAAGACTTATGTCATAGTCCTTTAGCAACTCAAGCCATTGCCTCTACCAAAGATTTAACTCTTTTTAGGAAAACACATACTGCAAGCTTTTATGATTCAAATAGATGTCTACATGCGCCCCATACAAGCAATGGTGCCAAATTTCAAAGCAAATACCACAACAGCCAACTCTAAATCATGTGTCAGATAATTTCTTTCATGAACCTTTACTTGCCTAGAAGCATAGGCCACAACCTTTCCATGCTGCATCAAGGCATAACCCAGTCCCACACGGGATGTATCATAATAGACGATGAATCCCTCTATACCCTCGAAAAAGTTTAGAATTGGTGCAAAAGGCATCCTATCCTTCAACCTCTCAAAGCTACACTTACAAACATTAGACCATAAAAACTTTACCTTTTTTTGAGTCAACTTCATCAATGGTGCAACAATAGATGAAAAGCTCTCCATAAACCTCCTATAATACCTATCCAGGCCTAAGAAGCTCCAAATATTGGTTGGATTCATGGGTCTAGGAGACCTCTTAACGACCTCAACTTTTTAGGATCCACCTTGATCTCCTTACTAGAAAAAACATGACCAAAGAAAGTCACCACATTCATCCAAAACTCACACTTAGAAAATTTAGCATACAACTTCTAATCCTTAAGAGTTTGCAACACAATTTGGAGGGGTATTGGTATAATCCTCCCCGCTCTTACAATACACCAAGATATCATCAATGAAGACTATAACAAACAAGTTCAAAAACTACCTAAAAAGCTGATTCATAAGACCCATAAAAGCAGTAGAGCATTAGTCAATCTAAATGACATAACCACGAACTCGTAATGACCATACTAGGTTTGGAAAGAAGTCTTGGGTATATCTTCCTTCATAATTTTCAACTTATGATAGCCCGAACAAAGGTCAATCTTTGAAAAATATTTAGCACCCTGAATCTGTTCAAAAAGATCATCAATTCTATGAAAAGGATACTTATTCTTCTCGGTCACCTTATTCAGCTGCTGATAATCTATACAGATCCAAAATGACCCATTTTTCTCTCACACAAAAAGCACAGGGGCAACCCATGAGGAAATACTAGGATGGGTGAATCCTTTTCAGAAAGATCTTTTAACTCCTCTTTTAGTTCCTTCTACTCAGCCTAAGCCATTTTATACAGAAAAATAGAGATAGGATGGGTATTTGGTTAGAGATCAATCCCAAAATCTATTTCCCTATTAGGAGGAGTGCTCAAAAGATTCTTGGGAAATACTTTAGGAAACTTATTAACAACAGGGATATAATGCAAAGAGGGAATCTCAGAATAAGAATCTTTAACCTGAATAATATGATAAGGACACCCCTTGGAAATTAACTTTTAGCCTCTAAGATAAGAAATAAACCTCTCTTTAGGCGCTAAGGAACTTCCCTCCCATTTGATTATTGGTTCAACAGGGAATTAGAAACTGACTTTTTAAGTCTTACAATCCAAAGAAGCATAGCACGAATGAAGCCAATCCATCCCCAAGATCACATCAAAATCTACCATGTTCTATCAAATCCACCAATGTCTTCTTATAAAAGATGGACACCACAAAACCCCTATAGAACTTTTTAGCCACAATAGAATCACTAAATGAGGTAGACACAGAGAAAGGCTCAAAAAAGGTTTCAAGACCAAAACCAAAAAACATAGCCAAATACGTGTTTACCTAAGAAAGAGTAGATCCTGGAAAAAGTAAGAAAAACACATCTTGAGAGAAAAGCATTAATGTACCAGTAACTACATCAGGATATGCATCAGATTCCTAATGGGTCACAAAAGCATAGAGACGATTCCGTTCAGTACCAGTACTAGAAGTATCACCCTTTGGTGCAGAAGCCAAAGAAGTGGTGACCAAAACTTTATTAGCCCAAAAGTCTACCTTAGCCGTAAGGAAATCTCTCTGTATGTGACCAAGCTTACCACAGTTAAATCACCAATTCCTTCCCTTATCGTAATAACCCTGATAAAGTTGACTACAAAATCAACAAAGAGGATATGATGAGGCTGACTGAGATCCACTAGCATGAGACTGGGCAGCCTGTGCCTTAGGACCACTAGTAGTATGAAATCAATGATTACTAGAATACTTCAGATAAGAGGCATTAGATGAAGAATATGAACCAAAATTTCCCCAAGTCTTTTTCTTGCTCCACTGCCTACCATCTCTTCTACTATTCCACTAATTTGCACCTTGCTTTGAATAAATGAACTTCTTACTCTGCCTTTCCCCAATCTGTGCCTGTCTCTTTTTTTCATCCTCTACTTGCTGCACATAAATCACAAAATTGGAGATGTCCATGTCATTGTTCAACATTGCAGCCTTACACTCCAATACTAAGTCATGGGACAACCCAAAAGCAAATTTTTTCATCTTCACCCTTATAGAAGACACCAACTCTAGAGCATAATGATACAACTGCTAAAATTTTAGGACATACTCCTTCACACTCATCTTGCCTTGCTTTAGATTTACAAACTCTTAAGCCTTAGCTTCCCTCAGCTCCTAAGGAAAGAATTGATCAAGAAAGGCACCCAAAAACTAATCCAATAAAGCTGGATCCGCATCATCACCTCTCAACTGCTCTCACTTCTCATACCAATGATAATCTACCTTTTTTAATTAGTATGCAACAAACTTTACACCCTTAGAATTGGTAGCATGCATTACCCTAAATATATTCTCCATCTTATCCATAAAGCCTTAAGGATCCTCTTCAATCTTAGAGCCAATAAGGGTTGAGAGATTTAATCTCATAAATTGGCTAACTCAAATGACCTTAGAACAAGGAGCAATAGAACCAACATGATTCAACTGATGACACTAAGAGGTCACTAAATGAGTATGAAAATGAATGTACCAATGAAACTCTACATTAGATATGTCATCCTGAGGTGCTAGGTTGTGAGTATTATCAACCTAGAAATCCTAAAGAGGACTAGTAGGAACTGGTGGAACTTCACAAGGGGAAGAACATTCAGGAGCTGGGACCCTAGACTGGTTCTGTAGTCCATACATGGCGAGTTCCATCCACATTTTCCTTAGGTAGTACAGAGGGTCTAGTAGAGCTTCTACAAACATCAAATTTTTGAGAAGGCATGATCTAAAATGCGATTAAAATAGAGTTAGGTAAATTCAAGATATTAGACTCTATAGCCTAAAATTAGAACACAAGAAAAGAAAACATTCCTAAATATCTTATAGCTTCTCCCTTATAAGTGTGGTGTGCTACACACTCATAAAATAGACTCTACTTAACATGACTTTATGGACACCCAATGACCTTGAATCTGGCTCTAATACCAAGCTTGTCATGGCCTGATCCTCGGGCCTAGCCATGACGAGTATCTCAAGCCCACCGTAGGCTGGAGACCACCCCCATAGCATGTCCAATCCAAACATAATCCAAACTAATAACAAAGAATAAGAAAATTAGAGGATAAAGATAAAATAGTTAAACTCAAGAAAAATATCTATGAGACGACAACTCTATTCAACCCACACATGTGCATAAAAGCCTCCAAACCAATTCTAATATAAAACTAGGTCGTGACATGCTCCCAACCATGACAGTGAAAATGACAAAGATAAAATTAATGTGAACTCTTCAATTCTAAAATATGGAAAGAAACTGATGGAATGACCAAGCTTTTCAAAAGATAGAGGCTCACTATTTTACCGCGAACCAACCGACGAACCGGAATACCTAATGTTGCATAGGGGTAAAAGAAGTGTCTTTGAAACCTAAATTATTAATCAATGTAGCATCATAGGATGGTTAGCGGGGTGAGCACTAACATGTAACTCAGGATAGGGATAAAATAATGGCACTTCAAAATCAAGTCAAAACTTGATATACATATTTAGATACATATATACGTACATATATAAGATGATGGGATAAGGAACAAGGTTTAGCATGATATTTAAAACTATTAGCCTGGACTATGTATTTCTAATCATCTTAAAAATACCTAAAAATACCCATGAGATATATGGGTGCAGTATCCCTTAGCAGAAGGGACCTAGTGCGTGCTAGCCATACGAACCAGAGAAATCCAAGGAAGGGCCAGCGAATCCATGACCCCATCCATTCCAATATATATATATAAAGTGTGAACTATGCATACGGCCAGCAAGGCCCCCACGTCGACAAATATAGTTTCCAGTATAACTCCCCCTGGGACCCTCACCTTTTATGGTGAGCTACACAACCCCCTTTAAGCCTAATTAAAACATTTATACATAAACTATCCATTTAACCAAGGAGTCATCACTTTGGGAATTTACCAAAAGGTATTTTCATACCAATTGGTTATGCTTGCAAGCCAATTTCATCATGCCAAACCAAACAAATTAGCAATAAGACTCTAAAGGTTTTAAATTAGTACATGGTCACCAAGGCCTTTCAAAACCGTTCATATTCCTTTAACCTCTTATGCAATACAATAGTTTCAAAAATGGGTTAAACCATGCATATTTCCATGTTCCAAAACAAAATTAATAAGTGGATTGAGCTTAATGCCAATTCCAAGCCAAGTTTTATAAAATTAGAGAATGCCACAACCCCATTTCTCATTCACCAAACATATGCACACATTAGTTGAACAACCATGAGATAAATCATGAATAATAATTCCAAAACCATGGGAAAACCAACCAAGTAACAATCATTCAAAACCCTCAGCCCATTATTCAAAAACTAACAATTTAATAATATGTATAATAATTTAAACACATGCTTTTAGTTAAAACTAAGTTAGGAAAGAGATACATGTCTAAAAGCACCAAGAAAATTAGAAGAGAAACCACAAATTGAGCCCTAGATGACCAATCCCTTAGAAACCCTATCTTTGTTCTTGACTTGGGAATTAGAGAGAGAAGAGAGTGTTTATGACTTGTTAAATGATGAAAAATAAGATCCCTTAGGGTATTTTGGTCATAGAAGTTAAGTGTTAAAGGGAGTGAAATGACCAAAATTCTCTTAATTAAAAGTACAGAGAATTGTTGCCAGTCGCTGTGGGTCAGGTGAAGACTCATAGGGACTAGCAACGAGTCATTGCCTAGACTCGTAGTCTGGCTAACGGCTCAGAGCAACCATACTATTGTGTTCAGGAGTCACCCACCATGACTTGTGACCTTATCCTACAACTCATTAGGTCCTAGTCATGACCCAAACAAAAACTTAGGTGAACCTTACTAGTCACTCTACGACTGGCTCCTATGACTCATGAGGAGTTATCACAACTCATCACCTGAGTCATAACCTGTACAGTAATGACCTAATCCTAAAATTTTTAATGGTTAAAACGTAGTGTATTACGAAATCATTGTGTGATTATTAGTGGTGGTGAGACTATTATAGGATAGTCAATTGATATAGCATTCCATAGGAAGTTTTGGATCAATTGATAGGTTCTTTGAACTTAGGTTATAGTAATAACTATGAAAGGATTAGTTTCATAATGTCCAAAATTGAGAAATATATTGTGAAATAGACAAAGATTGACATAGATCTTGAGATATATTTTGGTGTCACTGTAGAAATACTATTCATCACTATAGTGGCAGAAGTGTCACCACATTAATAGATTACTTTGGCTTGAGTGTCACTATAGTGGAAGATCTATTGCTGTAGCAAAATATAGAAATCAGTTTTAAATCTGAAAGCAGCATTCTCATTTCCCATTATTTTTATTTTCTCCCTAATTTTTATATGTCATAATGTTGTGTGTTTTTTGGGTATTTTAGATGACACATTACATAAGTTTTACTATGAATCATATTCCTCAGGTTATGATAAACTAGAGATTATTCCAAAGGGTGAAGGCTATGGTGCGTAGGTTAGTTGGGTAAATGTTATGCATTACTTATGGAATGATAGTTCGATAAGTGTTACTAATTTTTCTGACAAGAAGATGGGAGCTCACAGTTAACTTATAGTATTTGTATATGCTAGATTTTGAGAATAGTGCTAAAACTCTTCCTTCTAATTTTTGTACCTATCCAAGGATAAATAATGGGTAAATTGATATCTATAATATTGACCTATTCCATTATTACTAAAAATATATGTGGTAAAGGCATAAGAACTTCATTTTTCATATGTTATAGGATCAATTCTTTACTATGGGACTGC
Source organism: Capsicum annuum (assembly GCF_002878395.1). NCBI lineage: Eukaryota > Viridiplantae > Streptophyta > Magnoliopsida > Solanales > Solanaceae > Capsicum > Capsicum annuum. The sequence continues at coordinate 92,021,545 of NC_061115.1, forward strand.
ATTTGACATGAACTAAGATCATGCACTACCTTTATCACAAAGTTAAGTTGGAAGTGTTCTTATCAATTGAGTTTTGAGCTAAGTTTAAACTAGGGACAACTTCAAGCAAGTACTATTATTAGAATATAAAGATTATGAGACATAATACCTATGAAATTAGTTATCTTAGAATTTTTTTTCCGATGCCTCCAACGATTTGTTAATGCACTTTCAAAGAAAAAAGTTATAACCATTTTATTGAAAACTGTCTGAGTTGAAAAGTTGGATGTTCTTGTGACAATCAAGCCACTACAATGACAACTACATTGTACTTAAGCTTATTTTTGACTTTTTTTAAGTTTCCAACTCAAAAACACTGTCCCAAAGTCTCGGGGAGGGGGGAAACAATTTTCCAAGTCCCTAGGTGGAAATCTTTGTAGATGTAAGTTATTTTGTCATCTTCTTCGTCCTTCAGTCCAATAGCATCTTGGAATCATTAGAATGATCTTTAACGGTAAAATTCTTAGTGATTAAAACCCTAAGTACATGAGATTTTTGGAGAAAACCTATGAGTAAGGTAATGTCACCTAAAATTACTCCTAGATTGTTAACTAATGATTTTTAACATGAATTAGGTATTCTAAAACATGAAATTGATGGTTGGGGATCTTAAATTCTTTAAAAATAGAATCTTTATCTTTGATACTCCAATGGAGATAGGTTTATTATGTTAGTATTAGTTAATGGTTAATTTACCCTTGGATAATATTTTAGACCATGAATAAAGATAGAATTAGTGGATTGAATTCCAAAAGTAGTTATTCAAAGAGTGATTAATTACTCCTATAATTGTTTGGTTTCTAGATAGTTGAGCTAATGGAGGCATGAAAGGAAATAGGAATATTTGCGTTGCTTGCTTGTTCTAAGATATTCAATTGAGGTGGGTTATGATTGAATGGATAGTAGACTTGGGTTAGATACGTGTAATTATTATAGTTTAGAGGGAGAATTCATGCCTACACCTACACACACAGAGCTGAGATGAAGTAAATTCTTAGTTGCAGAGCACAAGGATATATAGTTATTGCAAAGCACAAGGATATATAGTTATTCTCTTATAACCTAAAGTGTAATATAATATTTTATATGCATAACCACATATTCACATATTCCAATAAAATAGTAAGATTTCTTTTTGTTAATTTGGTGGTAGGGTAAGGGAGGGAGAAATGGGGAGAGGACTATAAGATCGAAAATTGAATTTTAACTGAACCAACAAGGTGAAAATTCATGTAGCCAGCTAACTGAGCTTCTAAAATTCTGAATATAAAAAATAGGGTACAAATTGAATTGATATTCTGAAATAACTAAATAAAATGAAAACTCATAGGAAACTTCTTCAATTCATAGAATGTCACACTTCAGGATAAAAAAGAGTTTCAATAATGCAATTACTGTTAGAAAATCTGGCATATGCAATGGAAGTAAATAGATAGGACCATTTGCATGTAATATTGATAACCAACATAAACACATAGTCACACAAATGATGATGCTTTAAAATAATTAGGAATAACTCTTGAAGTGTTAGAAGATATCTTGAAGCGAATCGGTCTTTGAATCTATGATCTTCTACAATGATCCCAAATTCACAGCTAAACTCTCTCAATAATTAGGTGGGCAAGTTCTGAATAGAATACTTGATTCTTCTTCTTTGTTGTTCAATTTTCTAGGCTAGGGAAATCCCTATTTATAGAGATATTCTCCCAATCCAACAAGGAAATAAAAACACAAACCTATTTCTACTTGAATAAGGAAAGGCAGTAACTTTTTCTTTTCTCATAGGAAATAGGATTTTGAGTTCCAGTGTAATATGGGCACTGTAGGAACCACATAATTAATTTCTGAGGCTCCCTATTACAGAAATAATTCAAAATACCAATTTGAATTATTCTTACCATAATAAATTATAAATTATTCCACTAAAAATTCATAATTGCACTCCTCTACTTTTATTTTTCAATTCCTCATTAAACACTTATGTAATTCACCATGTTAAGATTATATATAGTAATCAATAAATTAATTTATTGAGACTTTGATATAATGATTAATTTTCTTTAGATCAATGCTTAACTTATTTCATATGTAGGATTCAAAAATCCACCGGCCGAGTTTACACATGAAAACTTATAAGCTTCACACAAAAGGCTTATCATCAATCTCTATACCGAGACATGGATTCCATTAACTAACTTATCATTTCAGCAATGTTATAATCCAATATACCAGGAATTTTGACCCATCTCAGAATCTCACCTTTTAATAAATCAAAACGATAGATAATATATAAAGACCATAATAGTTATATCAAGATTGAGACTGTAAGTACATTTAACAGTTTAGAGAATATGTTTTTAATAAGTCTAAAACAACTATCTCTACTCGGTCCTCATCAATACATACAAAATGCATTAGTATGAGAAGTTAGAACCATACCATTCTTGTAATCAAGATAAATTACATATAATATTATGTGTCATGACCCAATTTATGTGTCATGATGGCACCTACTCTATCTCACCGGTAGGTAAGCCAAACCATAACTCGAAGCTAAACAAAATGGGTTAACTTGGTGGAAATGCAACTTAGGGGGAAATCAACAACACAATTGATAAATAGGTAAAACATTTGACATAGATAAAATAGTCAATACACGATACCATCCCACGATTTGGTAGAGCCAGTACAAGAACATCTAATAATAATAAAACTCAATACTTAGACTAGGCTATAATATCTATCTCAATAACTAAATATTGAATATCAAAAGATAGAAGGAAATAGGTGACTCTAACTCTAAGAGATCAGCCTATCTCTGGATATCAATACAACATAATCAATATTCAATGACGATAACTAGTTCTCAGATATGCACCAAAAAAGAACGAAAGTATAGTATGAGTACCAAAACATCAGGTACTCAGTAGGCATTATTTTTCGACTAAGCTAAATTATGATATAAGTATGATAAAATGCAAGATAAAATAACTATGTAAAGGTACAAAAATGAACCTAAATCATCCCTAATATTGTTGTACATAATAGGCAATTTAATCAGAATAATAGTATAACATAAGGCATCAACATATGCCAACATCATTGTTCAATTTAAGTAAATAAGTTGGAATAATAACGCATCACACGGCATTACACAAGTAATTTCAAACTATAAAATTGGCTCCCATATGCCAATTGGTGTGGAAACATAACTCATAATAGAATCTTACATGCCTAGAAAGTACACTCAATGATATAATAAGACAACCATTCATTTCTTACAAATAACCAACTTATTATTTAACCATTATTTCATATTTTATCATCAATCGGTCATTTACCAATATTTGACAATATACCCACATTTCATAATATCACCATCTATTAACAACCTTATCATTGATACTCACTAGTCATTATTTATTATCTAACAATATATTATTAACTAACTTATTTGATTACTAGTCCTCATATAGCCTCTAGTCATCATTTAACACTATTTACTACTGAAATGCCTCAAACTTTAGCCCTTGAAAATTTCTTAAGTTTTGAACTTTCTATTTATCATACGACTCACACCACAAGTCATATAGTGTGGTGATAGGTCTAGGTACCCTAGTAGTATGTTGGTTAGTGTGTTGCTGGCCAAGGTTTGTCCTAGTTATAAGAGACTTCATACAAGTCATATGGATTTGCAATGAGAGGTTTAGGGTCCAATCATATGTTATCTAGGTAAGGCTAGTGTAGTGGTCGTTACTCTTAGAAGGTTGTCCATGGGGAGTATAGCTAAGGTGGATAAGGATAAGCTAGAGTTGGTAAAAGATATTCACCAATTGGCTAACCTTGGAGTTCATCTCTTAGACTTTGAAAATAGCGGTGTGTTTGTGCAACAAGTGACAAAATCATCTCTAGGTTTAAAAATAAAGGAGAAATAAGTATTACACTCTCTCTTGATAAAAATTAAGGATGATGTGGGTAAGCAGAAGGTGATGGCCTGTGAGATTGATAGCGATGGTATCTTGAGATACCAAAAGAGGTTATGTGTTTTTGATGTTGATAGATTGTGAGACAGGATTTTAGCTGAGGCCCATGAACACAGTGTATGGTTTATTTGGTTCAACAAAGATATATCATAGCCTTAAGGAGATATATTGATGGAATAATATGAAATAGGATATAGCCAAATTTGTAGCTAAGTGTATGGAATATCAGGAAGTGAAGGTGGAGCATATGAGGCCCAGTAGGCTATTCCAAGAGATTGAACTTCTGGTGTAGATGTGAGAGGTCATTAATATGGATTTCATTATTGGTGTTCCACAGTTGCAAAATTAGTATGACTCTATTTGGGTTATCATAGATATGATGACTAAGTCGGCTCACTTCTTGCTAGTGAGGACTATGCAAAGTTATTCCTTCAAGAGGTTGTAAAGTTTGGTGGTGGACTATATCGATTATTTTGAATCATGGTACTCATTTTTTATTACATTTTTGGTGCTTATTTCAGTGTGGTTTGGGGACCAAAGTGAGCCTTAGTACTGCCTTTCACCTGTAGTCGGATGGGAAAGAAGAAAGAACTATTCAGACTTTGGAGGATATGTTGCAAGCTTGTGTAATTTATTTTGGTGGTATTTGGTATGAAAACTTGTATCTCATTGACTTTTCCTATAACAATATTTACCATTTTAGCATTGGTATGGCCATGTTTGAGGCATTGTATGGAAGGAGGTATAGATCTCCTATTGGGTAGTTCAAGGTTGGTGAAGTGGATATTTTTGGCCCAAATTTGGTTCACCAATATATAGATAAGGTGAAGGTGATTCAGGATAGGCTTAAGACCACGCAAAGTTGCCAAAAGTCCTATTTGAACATAAGGTGAAAGGACTTGGAATTTGAAGTTGGAGATTAGGTATTCTTGAATGTACCCCCATAAAGGAAGTAATGCAGTTTGGAAAGAAAGGGAAGATTAGTCCATAGTATGTTGGCTCATACTTGGTTTTAAGAAGGATTGATAGCATTGCATATGATTTGGATTTACCCTCTAGTATGAGTTCCATTTATCAGGTATTCTATGTATCCATGTTGTGAAAATGCGTGGGTGATATTTCATTGGTTGTTCCCTTAGAAAACATTGGTATTTCAGATTGTTTGCCTAATGAGGAGGTCTTGATGAGGATCTTGGATCGACAAGTTTATTGGTTGCAAAAGAAAGATGTGGCTTCGGTAAAGGTTCTATGGAAAAACCAAAAGTTTGCTGAAGTTACTTGGGAAGTTGAGGAGGACATGAAGTCCAAGTATCCATTCCTATTCCTGATTTTGGAAATTTGTGCTTAAGGTATGTATTGTTCCTAACATCCTTGTTTTTGGTCTTTGTTAATGAAAAAAGTGGTTTGCTTCGCATCATTGTTTTCTAAATTTATTAATGGTAAGAGTAGAGGTGTGTGGATTCTGAATCATGCTTGCATTTCCTTATCCCATCATTCAAGGATAAATGATCCTAAGTGGGGGAGACTGAAATGCCCCAAACTTTGGTCCTTGCAAGTTTGTTGTGTTTTGAATTTTCTATTCATTATACGATTTCCACCATAAGTCGTATAGTGTGGTAACGGGTCTAGGGACCCTAGTTATATGTTGGTCAATTTGTTGTTCGCCAAGTTTTATCCTAGTTATAAGAGACTCCATACAAGTTATATGGTTTTATGATGAGAGGTTTAGGGTCCAATCGTATGTTGTCCAATGTCTAGCCCTTGATGGTCTACCTTGGATACGACTTGATGGTACTAGTCGTATGGTATTGTGATGAGTAGAGCAAGGAAGTCATAAGTTGGATAGAGTGTAATGTCTAAACTTCTAATCTTGTGATGACTTGAAGCTACCACTCATATGTTGCGGTGATGATTTGGAGGGTCAAATCGTACCCACTAGTGAGTTTTCCACAACTTTTAAGATGAGGGTATTTTGGACATTTCCCACCCCAAGATCTTAAGTCCCCACTTCTTATAACACTTTTTGGTCACTTATTATACACTTGGGAAGATTAAAACACTCTCTAAACTCTTTCAAAAACCTCTCAAGAAGATTGGGATAAGATTTCTTCAAGGTGGTCATCTAGAGGCTTAAGGATCAAAATCTCTCTTTGAATATTTGTAACTCACGCATATGACTCTTTCTTCATTATTAGTTCACAAAAATCATGTGTTTTAAACGTTTTTCATGAATCATTAATAGTGGTTTTAAAAACCATGGTTGAGAGTTTGAATGCATAATGTTGAGTATTGTTTTCTCATGGTTTAAATTATGATTATACATATTTTGATAATGGTATGCACATGTGGGTGCTTGGGAATTGTAATTTAAACTAAGGGGTCATGGTTAACCCTAACTTGATGGTTTTTGGCTTGAATAATGGTATGCCCTCAACCTGTTTGTAAAATTGCCTATGAGAATGATCTTGTCACGTCTTGAATTGTGTTTTGAACTAAGTCATTGGTTCAACAATGTAAGTGGTTGGTAAATGGTCTTATGAAAGCTTTGTTGGACAAATTGGTTTGAATTTCTAAATGGATTCGAGTCCCTAAAAATGTTGAATTAAATTGATTTCTTTGTTTAGACAATGGGTTTGAGTCCCAAAGTTGACCAATAAAAGCTATGACATGTTCTACACTTGTAAGTGGGGTTGGTATGACGATACCTACCGGATGCCTTTGGTAAGTAATTGGATTAAGGGTTGTGTATTTGTAATGAATGTTTTAAATTGCTCTTTAAAGCAAGATGTGTCATCAGGCCGTGAAAGTGAATTTTGAAGGACTAAAACTGGAAACTGCGCTAGCCGATGTGGCTGTGTATATGACCAAGAGGTTCAAGTCCCCCGAATGAATATATGAATGGGAAGTTTAAGTCCTCCATATTGTATACATTGGTGCTTAAGTCACCTTTATTATGCCGAGAGGTTCGAATCCCCCCATAAAAGACATATACAGATATGGATATTCTCTGGTTCATACGATTGCATGCATTGGGGCCTTTCCAGCTAGGGGAGAGCTACGCCCATATAGTCCGTGGGCCTTGTTATATGATGGTTATGCTACACAACCTAGGTTAAGGTTTTAAATGCATGCTAAACCCAATTCCCTATCCTGGCATGATATATATGTATGTGTTTATGTGTATGTGATTGCATATGATTATTGTCTTGGTTTTGAATGATGGCATTATTTTATTCCTTTATCCTAGAGTTATATGCTAGATCTCCAACCATTAACCGCCTATGGACATTGTATCCCCACGTGATGCAGGTATTAGAACTTCTACTTTTCCTGCACAGTGAGCAGGTGCTCGAGTTAGTTCGTTAGCTGACATTGAAGTGGGGAGCTTTCATACTTCGAAAGGCTTCATTTCATGGTATTTATACTGATGTATTAGGATTTGTTTAGACTATATTTGGCTATTATCGGGGGCATGTCCCGATATTTTATATTACTGTGTATGTAGGTGTCTTGTTTTAGTGGATGGCCTCGGTGATGGACGATTATCTGGTTACTCGTGATTGGCTCAGAAATTTTATGAATAAATAATAGTCCTAGTTTATACTATCTTGTTATATGTTCAGAATTCATCCGACACTTGAGGTTGTTATGTTAACTAAGTTAGGTGAAGGGGGTGATCTCCGATCCATGTGGGACTTGAGATACCCATCATGTCCAGGCAATAGTTCAGGCCATGACAACAAACTATCCATTATTCACCAGTTATTAGATAATCATCATTTATCAACTAACATCATTTATTAACTAATCATCCTTTACCAACTAATCCTCATGTATCTACTACTCATGATGATCAGTCACTTAAATAATATCCACCACTAATCCTTATTTATCATTAATCATCAACTATACCACCTTATAAGCCTTTATCATTTTTGGGCTATAATCGGTATCCCTAATATTTTTTATCAGAAATAGCCTCTCTACTTCTTTGGAGGTAGCAGTATGGACTGCGTACATTCTACCCTCCCCAGACCCCACTTTGTGAGAATACACTGGGTTTGTTGTTGTTATAATCGGCATCCCTAATATTAACATCATACCCAACTTATATATGTATATGTATATATATATATATATATATATATATATATATATATGTAAATGATATAATAATAAATAGATGGACTTAAATCGGTGGATGTACAGTAGGTAGATCAGCATAATCATCCTTCGGCCTTACCGGGTATCAATGTATCATTATAATCATTCTCCAAAATCAAACCAGTTTTAATCAACATCATTATTATCTTTCAAAATTAAACTGGGTATATAATCATCATAGTCATCTTCAAAAATTGAATTGGGTATAATCAACATCATGATCATCTTTGGAAATTAAACAAGGTATAAAATCATTATAGTTACCTTTCAAAATCTCATCGGGTATAATCAATATCATAATCATCTTCCTGAATTAAATTGGGTATAATCAATATCAATATCATTAGTAGAAGTTGAACATGGAATAATCAATGTCATAAGTGCTAATATAGTCAAGCATCATGATTTTTTAGCATAATTAATAGCATAACTTCCCATATATTTAATAAGCATGACTTATAGGACAAATAATAACACAATTTCTAAAAACATCAATAAGGATATTTTCTAGCATGATTGCTAGAATAATTATTTAACATGATCGTAATCATAAGTAATAGCATGAGCAATAACTTATCAATAACATAGTCAAAGGCTTATCATTAGCATAATGGATAGCATATAGATGGCATAACCAATAACTTATCACCACATGATCCATATCTCATCATAGCATAAGTGACAATCTAATCCATTAGTCCATGAGAATAATATCTAATATCATCATTAACATAACCATCAAGTACTAAGGTTCCTCAATATTTCCTCAAAGGGGAATTCTCTAGCTATTCAACAAGCGTGTAACTACTCCAAGAGAACTAATTGTCAATTTTGGCTTAATATAACACCCTGGATTTTTGTACTTATAAATTTATTAAGCCTTCAGCTCACTGCCTTGGTTACAATTGGAGCCCCAGAGTTATATGGTATATTGATGACTCGTTGGGATGAGTCATACCCATACTAGTAAGTTTGAGGCTTGATTCTTCTCTGAGTATGAGTGGCTCACTAAGAGCCGTAAGGATATAACACAAGTACTAGGTTCAAATCATGGGATGTCCAGTGTTCGATTCATTTAGGTTTTATGTTGCTCACTAGTAGGACCCTACGAGTCATAGGGTCATGTTATGAGTTGGTAGGTTTAGTAATAAGGACAATAGTGTTGGGAGTACTTGAGACTGTCCTGGTTACGACTCATGGTGACAAGTCATAAGGTATGGGTACAAATTAAGGGGTTGACTCATAACCAAAGATAATGCTTTTCTAGCTTTTAAGTTGGGGGCACTTTAGACATTTCCCACTTAAAACTCTTTACACCCTACATCCATGAAACACTTTTGGGGCATTCATTAACCAATTTAGTGGATTAAAAACTCTCTCTAAATCCTCTCAAATAGGATAAGCTAGGGTTTCACCAATTTTGTTATCTAAAGGCGCTAGGGTTGATTTCTCTCCATAAATTATTGTGATTCAGGCATGTTTGTCTTCCCCCATTATTAATTTTTTAAAGGCATGTGATTTAATTATTGTTCATACGATCATGGTTTGGTTTTGTAAACAAAGGTTGGGGGCTTTGAATGTTGTGAATTGAATAACATTTCTCATGGTTTATATATATAATTTTCATACTTTAAATATGGTTTTGAACTTGTGGATGCATGGGTATGTGAATGAACTAGAAAATTGTGATTTCCCAAATTTGTGTCTTTAAAGTGGTTATAACCCCAACCCCATAATGTGAAATTGGTTTTAGTTATGAGAACTGTGGGAATTTGTAAAATTGAACTTGTCTTGAACTGTTTCATGATATAAAGAAATATTTGAAATACCATGGTATGATTTAATGAACAAAGGGAGTCGGTGTTCCCCAATGTGTAATAATTAACAAAGGGAGTTGTTCTCCCCAAGTTAGTGGAAATTATTTTGGCATGATGAGTTACCTTGGAAGCATAGTTGGTATGATGATACCAATAATGTATGCTTAAAAGTGTATTGTGGTTCATTAAATGAGAATGTGTGATACATGTTTTAATTGGGCTTTAATTAGGGTTGTGTAGCTGAGTCATGAGATTGAAGGTTTGAGAGACCAATACTGAAATTGCATTTGTCGATGCGGGGGTCAAAGTGACTAGGGAGGTTCAAGTCCCCCTATTATTATTTCATAATTAGGTAGGTTTAAGTCCACCATAAGTTATAATATGATCGGGTTCTTATGTCAGCTGGTATATATTTAAGGGTTTGAGTCCCCATATGTATATATGTGAGATTACTCTCCAGTTAATGAGGCTGCACATACTAGGTCCCAACCGGGGGGAGGGGTGAGATTGGGGTCCATATAGCCCATGGGTACTATTATATGATAGTCTACACAATCCAAGAAAAAGTTTTGAAATATATATTAAGACTTATTCCTTATCCGAGCATGTGATATATGTATAAGTATATATCTATGCATCTGATTATGTGCAATGGCTTTTAAATGGTTTTTAAATTTTTGATCATATCATTATGTTGTCTTTTTGCTCGAGTTACATGCCATTATTCACCCATCTAAATATCTTCGGATGCTGTATCCCTATATGATGCAGGAACTGGTTATACTTCTACTTCTCCTTCCCAGTGACTTAAAATCGAGATCAGTTAGAGAATCAAATTGAAGTGGTGAGCTTCCATACTTTAGAAGACCCTATTTTATGTTTATGGTTTTCTTTACATTTTGACTATTTCTGTGGTCTTGGTTTTGGCTATGTTCGGGGGCATGTCTCAATTGGATATTTTTTTTGTTTTGATTAGAGGCTTTATCAGTCTATTGTTTGCATGGCCGGTATCGGTATTGGTATTGGTACTGGTATTGGTATTGATGGTGGTAACTGTTGGTTTGGTTTGGTACAGGTGATTATCTTCGGTCCACGTGGGACTTAAGATAATCATCACGGCCAAGCATTAATTTGGATCGCGTCAAAGGTAGTATCAGAGCCTAGGCTTGGTTTCATTGGGTTTTTAACAAATCCATGTCAAGTAGATTATCCTTTATGGGTGTATTGCACGCCATACTTATAAGGGAGAGGATATGATATATTTAAGAATGTTTTCCCTACATGTTGTTCTATTTTAAGACATAAAGTCTAAGATCTTAAGTCTCTCTATCCCATTTGTTTGCTTTTTAGATCATGCCTCCTAGATGATCTGAAGCTTATGGAAACAACATGGTCCCAATTAAGGACAATACTGATGAGACACGTCTTGCTCATAAGGTACAAACCTAGTCCCAGAGATCCACCGGTCCTCTCTAGTCCTTCTCAAGCTCCTTCGGATGGTGTGTCAAAAGCGGAATTTCATTAGTCTATTCATATGTTGGCTTTGTTAGCTTCTAAGTTTGAGCATGGAGCTTCTATTACTCCATATTTTGAGGCCATAAGGGTTGACTAATTTATAAGGCTGAGCTCTCATGCGTTCAGTGGTGTGAAGGTTGATGAGGATCCTCAAGTTTTCATTGATGAGATGAGGAAGATCTTCCGTGTTATGTATTCTACTAATATGGAGGGTGTAGAATTTATTGCCTATCAACTGAAGGATGTAGCATACTAATAGTATGAGTAATAGTAATAGTCTAGGGGAGATGATGTTAAATCTATACTGTGGGATAATTTGTCTAGTGCTTTTCTGGGCCGCTTCTTTCCTTAAGAATTGAGGGAGGAAAAACTAGAATAGTTTGTTAATCTGGATGACGGTCAAGGAGTATGCCTTGAATTCCATTAGTTTTCCAAATATGCTCCCAAGTTAGTGTGTAGCATGAGGCTAGAATGAGAAAATCTACTTCTAGATTGTCCCATGATTTGATTCTAGAGAGTAGGTTGCCTTGTAAAATAAGGATATGGATATCTCTAGATTGGTTATGTATATACAGCAAGTCAAGGAAGAGAAGAAGAAGTAGGCTAAAATTAAGAAAAGGAAGAATAAAAAGTTTAGATTTTTTGATCAAGATAGAGGTCAGTAACAGAGTGGTATAGATGATGGAAAGTGGTATAAGAAGAAGTGGGGAAGTTTTGGTTCCTACTCTACGACTAGTTCTCCTTATCAAAAGCCATCGGGTGATCGTCGTTCTTATCATGATAATGGGTTTAGAACATAGGGTGCCCAATCATAGGCTGGTGGGACTCAGTCCATTCAATCATATCCTCCTTGTAGATTCTATAAGCAGGTGCACCATGGGTTCTGTGAAGAAGGGAGGAACAAGTATTTCGAATGTGGTCAGAGCGGTCACTTACAGAGGGATTGTCCTTCTAAGGTTGCTTTAGGGAAAAATAAGACTCCTGTTACCATTTCATAAGCTCCTGCACCAAAGGGTGCTGCTTCTACTTCTCATACCAGCACTCCGAAATTGCTTGTATGCTCTTGCTACCTGCCAAGAATCTGAGGTGTCTCCCAATGTTGTCACTGGTGTTTTATGAATCTTTTCTGATGATGTGTATTTCTTGCTTGATCTGGGGTCTAGTCTTTCTTATGTGACCCCATTTGTGGCTGTACATTTTGGTTTTTGTCTTGAGTGTATCCCTAATTGCTTTTCTATTTCAACCCTAGTGGGCAACTCTGTGGTTGCTAGAAGAGTCTATAGGGGTTGTGTGGTACTTGTTGGTGGTAGAGAAACTCTGATAGATGTGATAGAGTGAGACATAGTTGATTTTGATGTCATATTAGGGATGGACTGGTTGCACTCCTGCTATGCCTTCTTAGATTGTCAGACCCATAAGGTCATGTTTAAATTCCCTAATAAGACGGTCACTGAGTGGGAATGGGGAGCTCTAGTGCCTAAGGGGATGGATTGGTTGCACTCATGCTCTAGTTGAAAGCTGTTACTTTTTTGGGTCATGTCATTTCTAGTGAAGGGATCATGGTGGATCCGCAAAAAGTTGCAGTGGTTAAGAAGCATCCTAGGCCAATGACTCCAATCGATATTAGGAGCTTCTTCAATTTAGCCAGTTACTGTAGGAGATTTATGGAGAATTTCTTGACTATAGATGCACCATTGACTAAGTTAACCTAGAAGAATATGATGTTTTTATGGTCTAACACTTGTGAGGGTAGTTTTGAGAAGCTGAAAGATAAGTTGACTTTAACTCTAATTTTTACTTTGCCTGAAGGCACTGATGGTTTTGTTGTATATTGTGATGCATGTCATGTGGAACTTGGTTGTGTGTTGATGTAACATATTTGAGTGGTAGCCTATGCTACTAGGCAGTTGAAAGTACATTAGAAGAATTACCCGACTCATAAGTTGGAGTTGTTGGCTGTGGTGTTTGTATTGAATATTTAGCATCACTATTTGCATAAAGTCCATGTAGATATCTTTTTTAATTATAAGAGCCTACAATATGTTTTCACCCAGAAGGAATTAAATCTCAGGTAGAAGAGGTGGCTTGAGTTACTAAATCCTATCTTAATGAAGATTAAGGGATATTGGGTTAGCAAAACATTGTAGCTTTTGAGATTAGTAACGATGATATCTTGAGGTACCGAGGTAGATTATTTGTTTTTGATGTAGATGGGTTGAGAGAAAGGATCTTGGCTGAGGCTCATAAGTCGCGTTACATCATTCATCCTGGTTTCACAAAGATGTATCATGATATTAAGGAAATCTATTGGTGGGACAATATTAAGTGAGATGTGGCCAATTTTGTAGCTAAATGCATGGTCTATCAACAAGTGAAGGTTAAGCACTTGAGGCCGGGTGGATTGACTCAAGAGAATGAGTTTCCCGTAGGGAAGTTAGGAGTTATAAATATGGATTTCATTATCGATTTTCCCTGATCTTGAAATAAGTTTGATTTGATTTGGGTCATCGTAGATAGGAGACTAAATCTACTCACTTCTTGCTAGTGAGTACTAATTGTTTGATAGAGGATTATGAGGAGTTGTTCCTCCAAGAGATTGTGAAGTTTCATTAGGCTCCTATTTATATTATGTCAAATCGCTGTACTTAGTTCTCATCGCATTTTTGGCATTTGTTTCAGAGATATTTGGGAACTAAGGTAAGACTTGGTACTAGTTTCCGCCAATAGTTGGATGGGAAGCGGAAAGGATTATTCTGACATTGGAAGATATGCTTCGAGATTGCATGATTGACTATGGTAGTAGTTGGGTTGATCATTTGCCTCTTATAAAGTTTGTATATAACAATAGCTACCACTCTATTATTGGGACGGCTCCATTTGAGTCAGTGTATGGTAGGAGGTACAGGTCTCCTATTTGATGGTTCGAGGTTGTGAGGCGGAGATGTTTGGCTCAAATTTGGTTCATCAAGAGATGGAAAAGGTAAAGGTGATTCAGGATAGAATTAAAGATCCCTAAAGTTACCAAAAGTCCTATGTAGATGTGAGACATATGGATCTAGAGTTTGAACTTAGCGATTGGGTATTCTTGAAGGTATCTCCCTAGAAGAGAGTGATGCAGTTTGAAAAAAAAGGGAACCTCAGTCCTCGGTATGTTGTCTCGTACTTGGTTTTGAAGAGGGTTAGTGATAAAGCTCAACTCACACGTCAAATTAAGTACAAGGCGATCGTTGTTCGCATATTACCCAACTTTGAGTTGAGTTTGAATCCATTAGGAAAAATATGAGTGGCGCTCAGGTGAGTTCAAAATGGTCGTTTTTTGGTAAATTCAAACCTAACATATAAGATTTTATGGATTTTTTTAAAAAATGTTCAAAGATATGATTACTTTTCAACTTCTAAAAGACTAACTTAAGGTTACGAATAATTAGAGCGTAATCAATTAGGAATGGATCTTGGAATTATGTTTTACTAGGGGCAACTAGTATGTGTGTACATGAAAATAAACTTCAAATTTTAGTTAAAACATGCGTTGGTAGGCTTGGTTAAGGATTTAGATACCAGCCTTTTGACCAAATACCAAACTATCACCCACGGATTCTTTCGAATACCTCATAGGTGTAGTCAACCGATCGTCACGGAGCCTCAATTTGGCATCCCTATTTCTAGGATGATGCCCAAGATATAGCAATTCCACAGTTTATCCTTATTTCTAAGACAACATAAAGGGAATAACTATTATCTATCTTATTGTTCACAAATGCTCATGCCACCTTTATTCCTCTTTCAAGGATAATGTAGGATCTAGATTATCCACATCCTTCTTTCAAGGATGATGTGGGGATTTAGGAAATTTGAGGTTTTTACCAATAAATTCCATTTTACAATCGAGCATTTGTAAAACCCAACAACTTGAACTAATAATTGAAGCTAACAGTCACAACCTGTCACTCTTGTACCCCATTCAAACATAACCCCTAGAGGAAAAACTAGCAACTCATAAGAGTAATGAACAAAGATATACCAAAACCTCCTTCAAATTGATTCATGAAAGATAAAGAGCATGCAAATTCAAGCATTAAATCTCAACAAATCTTTAATGGAGTTTGCTAATCCTCTACTTAGGAGTTACTCTAATGTATTCTTTATCCAAAATTAGTACAATAATGTTCCCTTCAAAATGGAAACGAGATTGTATAAGTGAGTCCCAAAAATATTGATCCCTCTCAATGAGATAGGCTTTGAGCTTCATAAGGGAATTTAGGGACAACTGTGTGCATTTACATCTCTAACCCTGGGCTATATTCCCACTAGGTCACAATCGCAGGAGTTTGTCCATGATCGTGGTTAGAATCTGACGATCGCAGAACTTTGACCTAGCTTGATTGACCACGATCGTGGTAACTAAGGCTTGTTTCTGCTCCAAGTTTTCCAGCTGTACTTCTTTTCTCCTTTTGATTCTTTTTAGCTCAAATCCACATCTTTTTGTCTCATGACCGTATGCCTGCAAAATGTGGAATTTAGTGCATTTAACTACAAAATTGTCTCACTTATACATTGAAATCATGGTAATGTGCACAAATTTTGAGTGAAAATGAGTGGTAAATTCACCACTCATCAACACCCCTAACTTAAAGCTTTGCTTGTCCTCAAGCAACACTACCTCTTACCATGAGACAATGCATATTTATGCCCAAACTAAATGACCCAATGTTCACAATGACTTTAAGCTTAGTTATTACCACAAGTAGCTTTTCAAACATGGGCAAAGCTATTCTACCAACACCCCTCACCATCAGATACAATATTTAATGCAACAGAATAAAAAGAGCAACCATGCAACAATAACCAATACTCTAGAAATGACTCAACTTTGACCTCAACTACATTAAACTCCTTTTGCCTCATTTTTTGGGAGGTGACAAAATCATCCACCTTAACTTGTTTACATGACTCCTCATAAGAAGGAAAATTCCACACACCAAGTTATCAAATATGCACAAGGGATTTACGTGAAACTCTCTCTCTCTCTCAAGAACTCTCGATGCTAACAAGTACCAGCCATAGGATTGCCCCTATTTTCAATCTCCACTATAATGACTATCCTTGGTTAGAGATCTTGAAGGCTTTTTGAGCTTGTAACGTAGGTTCGGGGTAGGGTAGGGTATCATTTATAAGAATATGGATACACCCCTCTTGAATATCTACATCAAATTCTTCCATCTAACAGTTGATCATGGGCCACTTCTTTTCTTTACATATGTGCCTACTTTCATTTCTTTGGTTCACCCATTTTCTTTTTCATTTTTTTTCTTGCATACTTATGTTTTTCTTTCCATTGTTGGGTCTTTTTTTTGCTTACTTATTTATTCTTTATTCTTAATCTCTTAGGAATTCAGTATGCACAAGGGATTTAAGTGCAAAAGTCTCTCTCTCTCTCTCAAGAACTCTCAATGCTAACAAGTACCAGCCATAGGCTTGCCCCTATTTTCAATCTCCACTACAATGACTATACTTGGTTGGAAATCTCAAAGACTTTTTGAGCTTTTAATGTAGGTTCGGGGTAGGGTAGGATATCATTTATGAGCATATGGATACACCCTCCTTGAATAGCTACATCACATTCTTCCATCCAACAGTTGACTATGGGCCACTTCTTTTCTTTACAAATGTACCTACTTTCATTTTCTTAGTTCACCCATTTTCTTTTTCATTTCTTTTTATTGCATACTTCATGCTTTTCTTTCCTTTGTTGGGTCCTTTATTTTTCTTACTCATTTATTATTTATTATTAATCTCTTAGGAATTCTATCACAACTTCGTGGCCCAAAGTTGCCTCCTCCAAACTTCACTACCCCCAACTTAGGCTTTTATCCTCAATTTGCATTTTTAAGTTTAAAGAGGATAGGGTTCAAAAGAAGGACAAGAATTGAAATGCTCACGACTTGCAATGTTTTTGCCAAAGAAAGGTTCAAAGGCACAAAGTGGTTGACTAGGGATAACATCTATACAAGGGTAGGATTTTTAGGCTAAAGTGGACTTTCGATGTCACATAGATGGCCTAGGATCATCTCACCGACAAAATACAATCAAAATTAGCCTTGAGAGACTAATAGGGCAAGTGTTAGATGGTACAAGTACACATGAGATTTGTACAAATAAGCTCACCACACATAGCATGCAAATTCGCCAAGGAGGCTCAATTGCTCCTCTCTCTAGAGACAAAAATAGAGTATATACCAATTTTCACAAGCCAAAATTTTTGGAGTCACAAAAGGAGAAAAAGTTTTGTCACAAGGTTACTCACGTCCATGCCCTTGATTTTTGAAAATTTTTAGATAGAGGTTTTTTTCCTTTGCATTTGCACCACACACAATTTTCTAATTACAGTACTAACCCAGGACTTTGTCTCATATTTTGGCTTGCTCACGGGCAAACCAACCCTATGGCTACTCAATTTCACCATAGGTATAAATGCGATCCCAAATCTGAATTGCCACTACTGAGACTTCCCTTGCATTTGTGATCTTGATGCCACGGTACTAAGACTTCCCCTGCACCCATGGCTCAAAACTGAATCATGATGCTTTTCCCTTAAAAATGTCGTCACTCAATCTATCATAGGGAAAAGCTCATCAGATAACACCATAACTATAATAAAGATAAAATAAAATAGAGGGTCTAAAAATACCTAATAACAAATCAAATAACTAATCCATGAAATGTGGGCACCATCAGAGTGCACAAATGTTGCAACCCAGAATCAAAATATAGAAAAATCATCTAGATAATCATCAAAACAATATTAATCAAAAATATCTAGGTAATACAAATCCAGGGACAAGAACCCCCAACTAAAAAGCTAGCATTGTCCTCACGGTATAATTAATAGAGCACAATAAAGATATAAGGTTTCTCATGTCGATTGTAGATGAAGGACATAACTTCGACAAAGGTTCTATGGAGGAACCATGAGGTTGAAGATACTACTTGGGAAGCCGAATAGGACATAAAGTCCAACTATCCAATCTTGTTTTCCGCTCTAGATAATTGTACGTAAGGTATGTGTTATTCTTAATATCTTTGTTTTCTTACTTTATTAAAGTAAAGATTGAAATCCTTGTCATCCTTATTTTTTAAGTTTGTTAAAGGTAAGAGTAGGGGAAATATAGATTCAAATCATGCTAGTAATTTCCTTGTCCCATAATTCAAGGACGAATGATCCAAGTGGGAGAGAATTGAAACAACTCGAATTTTGGCCCTTGAAAATTTCTTGAGCCTTGGGCTCACTGCGTTGGTTACGATAGGAGCCCTAGAGTCATAAGGTGTCTTAACAACTTGTTGGGATGAGTCATACCAAACTAGTAAGTTTGAGTCTTGATTTTTCTCTGAGTACGAGTGTCTCACTAAGAGTCATAAGGATATATAATGAGTCATAGGTTCAAATAGTAGGATGTCCAGTGCTCGATTTATTTAGGTTATGTGTTGCTCATGAATAGGACCCTATGAGTCATAGGGTTATGTTATGAGTTGGTTGATTGAGTCATAAGGACGACAGTGTTGGGGTCCTGGAGATTGTCCTATTACAACTCGTGGTGATGATTCGTAAGGTATGGGTACGAGTCAAGGGGTTGACTGTAACCAAAGATAATGGTTTTCCATCTTTTAAGTTGGGGGAACTTTAGACATTCCCACTTATTACCATTTATACCCATCATCCATAAAACACTTTTGGGGTATTCATTCAATACTTTAAAAGATTAAATAATCTCTTTAAATCTTCTCAAACAAGTCAAGCTATGGTTTCACCAATTTGGTCATCTAAGGGCTCAAGAGTTTATTTCCCTCCATAAATATTCATGATTTAGGAATTTTAATCTTCCCTCATTGTTAATTTTACAAAGGCATGTGATTTAAAGAATTTTTCATAAGATCATTATTTGGTTTTGAAAAAAAAGATTGGGGGTTTTGAATATTGTGAATTGAATAATGTTTCTCATGATTTATATATATAATTTTCATGCTTTTAATATAGTTTTGAACTTAAAGGTGCATGGTTATGGTGAATGATCTTGGGAATTCTAATTTTCCCACACTTGTGGATTTGATGTGGTTATAACCCTAACCCTATAATGTGAAATTAGTTTTAGTTATCAGAACTTTGGAAATTTGTAAAATTGAACTAGTATTAAACTATTGCATGATATAAAGAAGTATTTTAAATACCATGGTATGATTTAATGAACAAAGGGAGTCGGTGTTCCTCAGTATGTATTAATGAACAAAGGGAGTTGTTCTCTCCAATTAAATGGAAATTATTTTTGTATGATGATACCAACAATGTATTCTTAAAAGTGTATTGTAGTTCATCAAATAGGAATGTGTGATATTTGTTTTAATTGGGCTTTAATAAGGGTTGTGCATCTAAGTCGTGAAAGTGGAGGTCTGAGAGACCAATACTGGAAACCCCATTTGCCGATGTGGGGGTAAAAGTGACTAGGGAGGTTTAAGTCCCCCATAAATCATTATATAATTAGGTGCTTAAGTCACTTTGGTATATTTTAGAGGGTTTGAGTCCCCATATGCATATATATGAGATTACTCTTCGGTTAATGAGGCTACACACACTGGGTCCCAACTGGGAGGGGTTAAGAGCTGGGGTCCATATAGCCCGTGGGTACTATTATATGATGGTTGAGCTACACAATCAAGGATAAAGTTTTGAAATGCATGTTAATCCTTATTCCCTACCCCATCATGTGATATATGTATATGTATATGTCTATGCATTTGATTATGTGCATTGGATTTTAAATGGTTTTAAAATTGTTGATCATATCATTATGTTATCCTTATCCTAGAGCTATATGCTAGCATTCACCCTGCTAACCATCTTCGAACGTTGTATCCCGACATAATGCAGGAACTGGTCATACTTCTACTCCTTCTGCTCAGTGACTTGGAATCAGGATCATCTAGTGAGTCAGATTTAAGTGGTGAGCTTCAATACTTTGGAAGACCCTATTTCATGTTTATGGTTTCCTTTACATTTTGACTATTTCTTTGGTCTTGGTTTTTGGATATGGTCGGGGGCATGTTCTGATCGAATACTCTTTGGATTTGATTATAGGCTATGTCAGACTACTATTGGCATGGGCGATGTCGGTATTGGTATCTTTATTGGCATTAATAACGTATCGGTTAGTTTGGTTAGGTATAGAGGGTGATTTCGAATCCAAATGGGACATGAGATATCCCTCATGGCCAGGAATTGGTTTGGTTTGTGACACTTAAGGTGGGTCAAAGAGCCCACTTCTAAATCCCCGAAATACATTCTAAGTAAAATTCTACCCCAGGCTAGGCTAAGGTATTAAAATCCACTCTTAGATGTATAGCGAGCCACAATTAACCCTAAGGTAGAGATTCTTCTCAATCACTTTAAATATGTCTAATGAAAACTAGGGCCACCTTCATTAGGGTAAGCAACGAAGGCCAAACTTACCCTAGCATGACTGTCTAAAGATTTTTTACCAAACTTAAGTAATCTAAGGCATTCTCATGATAAACATGAATAATAAAGTTCAATTCACGTATCGCGACCCGAGGCCTCAAAATTGCCACATCTTATGGCTTCCAGCCTCAATCAAGATTGCAACCTACATACCATAATCGTGGTACTAGCTGGCTGCCAAGGGTATCGTGATCACTATCCTTGGTTTGCGATATGAATGCACCAGCTAATAATAATGGACTTGGAAATTGCTAAGTCCTGGCTAAGACCTCGAAATTCATTTAGAATCCCGTATATGCAAGAAAACTATGTAAACATACCAAATTTGATATTATAGACTTAATGGTGTGCTCAGATTTTCCATCCAAGGATGTTTCGACCAAATATGGATCCCACACCCATATTTTATTTTTTTAATTTTTTGACCAATAGGTTGAAATGACCTTAGATGTCTCGGGAACCAAACCAAAGGTCCACCTATCCTAAAATTGATATTCTAAAGCTACTGGCATAATAAAAATTTGCATATGAGATTGTTTTACTAAATTTTTTGCCTGATGGCCATTTAAAACCATTGAAGACTTCAAAATAGAGAATTTGCTTGAAAAAACAAACGAATTTCCTATTAATCAAACTATCAACTTCAGCAAGTCATAAATGACTTGCAACAATTATAAAAGCTCTAACAACAAAAATAAGAAAAAATATAGAAAATAGCTTGAGGGGTCATTATAGCCCCCTATCTTTGTACCTAGTTAAGGCTGCATACCTAGGATATACTCAACCTCTTGGCTATCTACAACAATGATAGGATCCTTAGGCTCAGACTCAAGATCCTTATCTCATATAGCAGTAGCATGCGTCCTAGCCATCTACCAAAGAGTAAAAGAAGAGGAGTCTTTAGGAACCAACCCAAACTCTTAGCATTAAATAAGTAAAAGAAGTGAAGAATTCCCAAGAATGTCCTATAGCCTCCCAAAGATAAAAAAAAGGACATCATCATTCTGATCCATGATAATCTACTAGGCACTTGCTCTTGTACAATAATAATGGAGAACCTAGCATGCAGATACCAATTTGTCATGATCCAATTTATGAGTTGTGATGACACCTACTTTACCCCATGACTAGTTAAGCCAAATCATAGCCCAGAGCTATAAGCAATGGGCTAATTTTGTGAGAAAAGTCATAAAATACATAAATTTGCAAGCAAGAACTTACAATAATAATTCAAGTAATAATAATTGTCTAAGGATAGATAAAACATTAATAACCAACCCACGATCTAGTAGTGTCGGTACAAGAACCACTAGCTAAAGGAAATACAAGTACTGTAATAGTCAATATAGATCAGTCTCAAATAAAGAGAGGCTATCTAAATATAGCAAAATGAGAAAAGGGAAACTCCAACTTTGAGAGCTCACCCTACCTCTAAAACCTAAACAACACGATTGTTATATCAGCAACAACCACGATACTCAAATCTACACCAAAAGGTATAAAAGTATAGTATGAGTACCAACACCATGCGTACTTAGTAGGAATCATCGGCCTATTATGCTAAATTATAATATACGAATGATAAAGATGTAAGATAAATATGCTAAGTCAAGGTAAAAGGGCAAACCTGGAATGATGCTCCAATATTGCAAATAATTAACTTAAATAGATATAATGTGAAAGAAAGCATAAATAATACTACAAGACTGGCCCCTATATGCCACTTAGTACGGATAAGTAAATAACCCAATGTGGCCCCCATATGCTCGAAGGGTGTAAACACGAAAGTAAATAGACGAAATATATAATTGACCAAATATCAAGCCATAACCATGAACCCATCTATGCCATAACATACCATAATTAAACACTCAATGCTGAAATTAAACCAAAACTCATATTGTCATTATCATCATCATTATTTGCTAGACTTCAATTGGAACTTATGTCATTAATTGCCGAACAAGAACCTGAACTCAATATATATAAATTGTCGGACTTGAATTAAAACTCATATCAACTCACAAGTACTAAACTAGTATAAGCATCATTAATATAATCTCTTTAAACCCTAAAATATACAACTTTGCATATATAATATTCTTATTAAGTCCCACAAGGAACTGACAAGAGTCTTGGACTTTGGTAGGTCGAAGGGGCCCACTTCTAATTCCAAAAAATCTATACTAAGTCAAAATCTACCCTGAACTAGACTAAGGTATCTAAATTTATTTTTATATGTCAAATAAGCCACAATCACCCCTAAAATATCAATTTTATCCTAAATATGAGTAACTAAGTTGATTACACCTAATTTAAGATTTAAAAATAGTCTTAGTAGTCCAAGTAATGCTAATTACACCAATTATACCTCTAAGACCAAATTACCTTCCCATATATAGAATAATATTATAAATATACTATGAATTATCTCAATATATGAGAAAGATAAACCTAGCCTACTCGAATGCTGAAGAAAACCCCAAAGAAATTCATTAAACTGATGATTTGCCTCTTTGAGTAGCTTTCGCAAAATGCCAAACAATCAAAATTATAATCTACTCATCCAAATGAGAACAATGATACCCATATTCCACTTTTGTGCTTTAGGTCTAAAATTTACATAAGATACCATATGGGGCCCATTTACATAATCAAACTCACAAAAGTGACAACACGTCCTACCATGGTCAAGGAATATTTACCCTTAAGAATGGGAACATTTTGAAATCATATGGTGCTATAATCAATCCACCAATATTTCTTGGGATTTTGGGAATTAATAGAGAAACTATCTATGACATCTATGAAAACTTAACAAAAATTCAGTGTAGAAATAAGTAATCCAAGCTTACGAACCCCCTAAAATCACATACTAATGTATCTCCCAAGTTTTTTGTAATGACCCTCCAGGTCATTTTTTATATTTTTACTCATTTTTAACATTTAGAGCTTTCCTGTAGCTTCCCCCAAATCATTTATGACTTGCTGGAATGGACAGTTTGATTATCGGGTAGTTCACTTGTTTTTTATAAATAATTCTGTATATTGAAGCCTTCACTGGTTCAAATTAACTACCAGGCAAAAACTTCATTCAAACAACCTCGTATGCTAATTTTGACAGATCCAACAGCTCTGGAATATTGATTTAGCTAGGTGACCCTTGGTTTGGGTCTTGATGCTTTCAGACTCATTTTTGGGTTATTAGGTATAAGCTGACAAAAATGGCACATAGGTGTAGGACATACTTTTTATCAAAACAACCTCAGAAATTTTTTTTGACTACTCCATTGAGTTTAGAACATTAAATTTGATAGGGTAGCATAATTCATTTGCATAATTGGGATTCCAAATGAATTCCAAGGGGTCGGTGGACGTTCAAATCAATTATTGAACTTCAGCTAGTTCACTTAGCTGGTGCACCGCATAAGCGACCATTTGGGTCGCTTAAGCGGAGGCTTTCTAAAATGCCTAACCAATCGCTTAAGTAATTAGGATGACTTAATGAGGCATCACTTAATTGGTTCCCTTACCTCTTAAGTGATAGCCACTTAAGCGACAGAGGGACATTGTGCAATCATGAAGTACTGCTAAAGTAACACTAGGTCAGTTAAATGGTGTCTGCTTAAACAACCCAGAGTCCACTTAAGTGGTACCCAAATACTTGGTAGGGGTATAAAAACCCCAGTTACCCTAATTTTCACCATTTTTTGATCCATCCCCTAGATTATTAAACCTTACAAAAATGGGAAAACTCAGGTTATTTTGGATCTTGGTCAAGTTACTTTATGCATTTCTTCTTTGAATTTGTATAAACTTCTATCAATTTCTTGGTATAATTCTCTATATTTTTCTAAAATCCCTAAAATCTTGGTGGCTTGTTATAGCAGCAATAGAGCTTGGATTTCACCCATTTTAAGGGTAAATATTCCTTGATCATAGAGAAATATTATGTTGTTTTCAAAAGTGTGATCCTATAAATGATCCCCACATAAGATTTTATGCCATTATTAATCCAGAGCACAATAGTCAATATGGGTATCATTGTTTTCGTTTTGATGAGTAGCTTGTGATTTTGATAGCATAGCATCTTGCAGAAGCTTCTAAAAAAGGGAATCAGTGGTATAATGAATTGTTCAAGCTTTTCTTTGATGTCCAGGTAGGTTAGGTTTATATTCTTCATTGATTGAGATAATTCATAGTATAATTATGATATTATGCTAGATATGGGATAGGATTTAGGTATTGGACACATGATTGATATTATTAGCATGATTTGAACTTTTTCTGCTATCTTGGAATCATAATTTAGGTGAACTTTACTTAGTTGATCATATTTAGGTAAAATTGCCTTAGTTATTCATATTTAGGTGAAATTTCATTAGTTGTTCATGTTTAGGTAAAATTGCCTTTGTTGCTCATGTTTAGGTGGAATGGACCTAGTTGTTCTTATTTTAGGTGGAATTGACTTAGTTGCTCACATTTTAGGAAGAAGTGCTATCTTAAGGTTATTTATGGCTTGTTTAATGTCCAAAAATAAATTTAGATGCCTTAGCCTAGTTTGGGGAAGAATTTTCCTAAAAATAGGTATCAAGGATTAGAAGTGGGCTCCTTTGGCCCACCTTAGGTTAGGACTTGTTGTAGAATTTGTAGACCTTTATACACAGGTTACACCCTTAGTAGTAAAATTTAGGGACTTTAAGGAGATTAAGTACATAACTCTGATGCTAGTTGGTATTGGGAGTTAGTGCAAATTTTGGGTAAACTTGATGCTTTCTAAATATGACTATTGGTATGATTTATAGATATGATGATTGGTAAGGTTTATAGGTATGATTATTGGTATGGTAATTAATATAGTTATTGGTGTAGGTTATTGATATGGTTATTGGCATGGCTTATGGATAAGGTTATTAGTAAGGTGCATAGATATGGTTACTGGTATGGCTTATTGGCATAGTCATTTGATATTGTTATTGATATGGTTTATGTTTATTGATGCAATTAATTGATAATATGAGTTTTAGTTTAAGTCCAGCAAATGATGTTACGATGTTGACACTCTTGAGGATGTTTGATGATTTTATAATATGAGTTTCGATTCAAGTTCAACAAATGAGGTTCTAATGTTGATTCCATTAAGAATGTTATGATAATGATGATATGAGTTTCAGTTCAAGTCTGACATTTGAGTTACTTATGGTATAATACAATATGGGTAGTTTTATGGCTATAGATGATTTAGTACAAGTTGCCGCCATTGATGTGATGTTTGTGTAAGGTTTGTTTCTGAGATTGAGTGAGCTCTTAGAGTCGAAGTTACCCTTTCTCCTTCTATTTATCTATGTCTAGTCTTTCATTTTTGAGATAGATTGTATTTGACTATTCATTACTTATAGTTCATTTGTAGTAGCTCCTGTACCGACATTACTAGGTCTTGGGATAAATGTTGATCTTTTTTTATATCTATTAGACTATTATGATTATTTTATTGCCATTTTAAGTCTGCAAATGTAAATTTTTGGTGTTTAGACCAGCTTCCACTAAGTTAGACCAATGTTTATAGCTCTGGGCTACAGTTTGGCTTACTTACTGGTGTGATAAAGTAGGTTCCATTATGAGTCATAAATTAGGTCGTGTTAAATTAGTACCAGAGACTAGGTTTCACTGGTATAATTGGTACAAAAGCAAGTGTCTGGTAGAGTCCCGCAAATCAGAATGATGACCTTTATTTATTATCTTTGAAAGACTATAGGACATTTTTAGTTCTTCACTCCTTTTACTCATTTTATCCAAAGAGATTGAGTTGGTTCCTAAAGATTCCTTTGGTTTCATTCATTCCAAAGATGGCAAGGGAAGATACTACTACTACATGAAAT
The DNA here is from genome assembly GCF_002878395.1 of Capsicum annuum. Lineage (NCBI taxonomy): Eukaryota > Viridiplantae > Streptophyta > Magnoliopsida > Solanales > Solanaceae > Capsicum > Capsicum annuum. Next base: position 92,048,450 of record NC_061115.1, read on the forward strand.
GAGGGTCCTGAGACCAAACCTAGTGATTTTCCTATCATAGATGACCTAGATTTCATGGAAAACTTAGAGATGTATCCCATGTAGGGGGCCTTCACCATACCCTATTCCTTCTCCCTATCTAGTGATTCTTCTACCCCAGCTAACGATGGGCCAACCAGACCAGACTCCACCAGGGTTAATTTATTCTTCAGTGCTCAGGGATGCTTCGGTTTAGCTTTTGGTATTGGTTGGTGGTGCCCCATCTTATGGTGAACAGTCTACGGATCAGAGTGGTACCAAGGCGGGGGCACAACCTATAGCTGTGGCTCCTAGAGTTGATGTCCATCCTATGGTGGCGTTTGCCCTATCGTTATTTGCTTAGCCAGTGGTTGCCCAGCCTGCTATGTTTACTGAGGAGCAAAAGATATTTGGTAGATTTTTTAGATTGGCTCCTCCTAGGTTTTTTGGTGCATCAGGTGAGAATGCGTATGCATTCTTGATTACTTGAAAGGATAGGTTCCATAATTTGGGCCTAGTTGAGACTCGTGTTATGGATTATACTACTTTTCAATTAGATTTGGAGGCTCAACATTGGTGGAGGGGTCATCTTGACTCCAGGCAAATTGGATCTCCCTTATTGATATGGAATTAATTTCTTAAGATCTTTTTAAGGAAGTATATGCCTTGCAGTCTGAGGGATTATCTGAGAGATCAGTTCTCAAGGTTGTAGCAGGGCTCCATGACTATTGTGGAGTATGAGGCTCAATTTCATGATTTTTCTAGTCATGCTTCATCTATTATGACTACTAAGTATAAAAGGGTTCATTGCTTTGTTTGAGTATGAGATTGTCTAGGTAGCATTTGTTCATTGTGGGTAGGTCTTTTATTAATGTTTATGATCATGCTCAAGTTATGGAGGAGATGCATTGTAAGGCCCAAGGAGGAAGTGATAAAAGGCCATGATATCAGGGTAGTTTTAGTGGGAGCCTTAGTATCTCATGGTTCAGAGTCAGTGGTCCTCAGAGTAGGTGCCCTCTGCATCAGCCATATCAGTATCAGGATCAGTCTAGTAGGCTAGTTTAGGCTGCACTTAAGATTAGCGATGGAGGCTAGTCTAGTCTCAATAATCGTCTTGACCAGGGTCGTGGACAGTCTTTGAGAGGTTTGTCTTCTAGTAATTCTAGTCATGGTGGTTATTTTGGGTCATCCAAATCATTTTTGTAGTGCAGTACCTGGGGCATGTTATGGTTGTGTGGCTTTTGGTCATTTCTCAAGAGAGTGCCCTAGTCGTAGAGCGATTTTTCCTTCAGCTCAAAGTGTTTCTCTAATTTAGACGGTATATCCCCCAACTAGAGGTGGGATACATAGTCGTAGGTAATTATCTATGTTTTTTTATGTATCTAATCCCTCAGGTGATTCGTTAGTAGTATATCAGGTTTATAGATCATGTGTTGTGACTATTCAAGAATTTGATACTTAAGCTAATCTTATTGTGTTTGATATGGTGGATTTTGATGTGATTTTGGCATAGATTGGTTATCCCACTTACAAGTGGTCCTGTATTGTTATTGCCAAGATTGTTACCTTGTCCGTACTCGGCATACCCCTAGTCGTGTGGCATGGAAAAGTTAACCACGATACAATGGGGATTATTTCTTATATTCGAGCTATAAGACTTATTTCGAGGGGTTGCACGTCTTACTTCACTTATATTTGTGATGTTAGTGTGGAGAGTCCGTCGCTTGCCTCTATTCCTATAGTTTGTGAGTTTTTTGATGTTTTCCCTATAGATCTACTTGGTCTTATTCCTGAGCGTGATGTTGAGTCTATTATTGATCTTGAGCTGGTCACCTAACCTATTTTTATGCCACCTTACTATATGGCTCCTAAGAGCTTAATTTGTTGAACTCTTAGCTTCAACAATTTTTTGCTATGGGTTTAATTAGACTGAGTATGTCTCCTTAAAGAGCTCGTGTACTGTATATAAAGAAAAATAATAGATCCATGTGTATGTGACATGACCTGAACTAGGGCCTTGTCTTAATAGGCATCCCAAGTCCAACCAGTAGTGGGGACCGCCTCTGTTACCCAACCCAACCTCTAGATACGCATACCCTAAGTCCGATGAACTCCGAGCGTATATAATGATAGTTTTTATTATGATTCCAGATTCTTGGACAGGTCTATAATTGTGACAAACCCAAACAAGTCCAAACATTTAATACCAACCAACAACCATAACCAAACTAATATAAAAAACAAGTTCCTATCCATAACATAACATAAAAGGATGCAACAATCATAAATTAAGTCAAACGGTATCAATCCCAATACCAATGCCATTACTAAGGCTGACATTAGTATCGACACTGCCCATTCCAACCCATAGTAGTTCCACAAAGTCTCTAACCAAATTAAAAACAATATCCAGTTGGGACATTCCCCTAACCATAGTAAAAACCAATATCCATAGATTGAACAAACTATGTAAAGATATCCATGATGAGGAATGGAGCCTTCTGGAATATGGAAGATCACCACTTCAATCTAATAAATGATCCCAATTTGATCACTAAGTAGAAGAAGTAGAATGTCCGATTCCTGCATAGCTTGGGGATACAGCCGCCTGAAGATGGGTTAGCGGGTGGATGCTAGCAAGCACTCATGATAAGGATAAAATAATGCCAACCATATGCTTCATAAAAATACATACATACATATATATATATGTATGTATGTATGCATAACCATGATGGGAAGAGGAAACCGAGTTTAGCATGCATTAAAAACCATTAGCATGGGTATGTGTGGCTTAACTGTCCTAATCCACCCATAAGATATATGGGTCTTGTGTCACCTCATAGATAGGCCCTGATGTGTGGCAGTAGGAGATTCCCATGTACCCTTCTCTCTCCTTGATACATATATAAAAGTGTTAGGGGATTCCTGTGTACCCCTTAAGTATATGGTCGCCATGACCAATCCTCATGTCAGCAAACATGAGTTTCCAGTGTCCATCCTTTGGACCCACACCTTCACGGTTAGCTATCACACTCTACCATTATTTCCCAATTAAAACCATAGCCATACAACCAAAGAACCAACCCACCAACCTACACTAGTTAACATACGACCAAGAAAATACCAACCGTACCCTATTATACGACTAGTACCCCCTAGCCGTATGATGTCAAGAAACTAAAAATCTAGGAAATTTCAAAGGTTCCACAACCCAAGGTGTTTCAGTCTCCCCCACTAGGATCATTCATCCTCGAATGATGGGTAGGGTAAGCACAAGCACGAGTCATTGCATTATCAAACATCAATCTGGCCTTTAACCAAGTTAGAAAGCAAAAATGTGGTTGAGAACACATACCTTCCGCACGAATGTCCGATGTAGAAAAAAGTGTGGATACTTGGACTTTATGTCCTCTTACACTTCCCATATAGACTCTTCCACCTTGTGGTTCCATTATAAAACCTTAACTGAGTCCACATCCTTGGTCCGCAATCGATGAACTTGTAGATCCAAGATCTCAATCGGGATCTCTTTATACAACAGAGAATCTGAGATACCCAATCCTTCCAAAGGAACAACTGAAGAAGGATCACCAATACATTTTCTCAACATAGAGACATGAAACACTGGATAAATGGAGCTCAAATTAGAAGGGAACTCTAAGTCATACACCATATTACCAACCCTTCTCAAAACCACATAAGAACCAATATACCGGGGACTGAGCTTCCCCTTTTTCCAAAACCGCATCACTCTCTTCATGGGAGACACCTTAAGGAACACCCTATCCCCAAACTCAAACTCTAAGTCCCTACCCCTCACATATGCATAGGACTTTTGGCAAGTTTGAGAAGCCTTAAGGCTATCTCGAATCACCTTTTCCTTCACTATAGCCTGATAAACCAAATCTGGGCCAAACATATTTGCCTCACTAAGCTCGAACCATCCAATAGGAGATCTACACCTCCTACTATATAGTGCCATAAATGGGGCCATTCTAATTCTAAAATAATAGTTATTGTTGTAAGCAAACTCTACCAAAGATAGATTCTCAACCCAAAGACCTCCATAATCAATCACACATGTACGAAACATATCTTGCAATGTCTGAATAGTCCTTTCTACTTGCCCATTTGTCTGTGGGTGAAAAGCAGTACTCAAACTAACATTAGTACCTAACACCTTCTGAAATGATCGATAAAAGTGAGATGAAAACTTCATACCACGATAAAAGATAATTGAAATAGGTACCCCATGCATCTTAATAGTCTCATGAAGATATAGCTTCGCATAATCCTCTACTAAAAAGTTAGTCCTCATTGCCAAAAAGTACGCCGACTTTGTCATCCTATCCACGATGATCCAAATTGAATAAAATTGATTTCGAGATCAAAGAAGACCAATAAATAAATCTATATTGATCACCTCCCATTTCTATTCTGGCAAATCTATTTCCTGATACAACCCACCAGGCCTCATGTGCTAAACTTTCACTTAATGACACACTAAACACTTGGCCACAAAATTAGCCATATCTTTCTTCATACCATTCATATAATATATTTCCTTGAGATCATGATACATTTTCATCGAATCGGGATGAACAACATAGAGTGATTCATGCACCTCAACCAATACCCTTTCTTGTAACCCATTGACATCAGGAATACATAACCTTCCTTGTTACCATCAGGTACCATCACCACTAATCTCAAATACCTTTAACTTTTTCTCACCTACATCACCCTTGATTTTCACCAAGATAGCTTCTAGCATTTAATTCTCCTTGATCTATACACCAAGAGACGATCAAACTACTTCCTACACCATCACACTACCGTTCTCGAAATCCAAAAGGTGAACTCTGAGATTAGTCAAGCAGTGAATATCCTTCACCAACTCTCATCTTTCCTTATTTACATAAGCTAAACTCCCCATGGACAACCTGGTAAGAGTATCAACAACAACATTAGCATTACTTGGATGATAGTGAAGACTCATGTAATAATTCTTAAGAATCAAGACATCTCCTTTGCCTAGGATTCAAATTTTTTTGAGTGAACACATACTGAAGGCTCTTATGATCAGAGAATATGTCCACGTGCACTCCATACAAATTGTGCTACCAAATTTTCAATGTAAACACCACAACTTAAAATTCTAAATCATGAGTAGGATAATTCCTTTAATGCACTTTCAACTACCTAGAGGCATAGGAAATAACCTTACCATGCTGTATCAAAACACAACCATGTCCCACCTGGGGTGCATCGTAGTAAGACAAAAACACCTCATTACCTACAGGCAATGTCAAAACTAAAGCCAAAGTTAGTTTATCCTTAATCTTCTCAAATTTATTTTGTGAAGAATCCTACTAAGAGAATTTTTACCTTATTTTGGGTTAAATATAACACCCCGGAAAATTCTCTCCTAGTCTGAGCCTTAGAGCGTGTTTAGTGAAGTATTAATCTGGCCCTAAAAGGTTGATAGGTGTCTTTCTAAGTGTGAAATACTTTGAACGGTGTATAATTTCCCCAATATCAACTTTTTTCATGTAGATAATTGAATAAGCTTTCCGTCGATACCAAATTGGCCCAAATCCAATACTCGGGCAAAGAGTTAGAGCTATTTTAGTGAGATAGTGTGCCACCTAATACTTTAGCGTGTTGCGGAGCCAGCCAAAATGGTAATCGTCAAAATCTAGTAAGCCTCCATGATTTTGCAATGTCGCACCAAGGCTTAATTTTAGAATTTTCAATTTCCAGTGCACCAACATGATTTCACTGCATCGTGGTGACTTTCCAGTTCACAACTAAGGTGGCAACGCAATTGCCACCGCATAGCGCCATCATAAAGCTTCCCAATTGTCCAATTTCTAGTGAACTAGAGTGATTATGGCGTGTCACGCCAGCATGTAAAATCAAGATTTTTCAGTTAATTTCAAGGGCTTTTTGGTCTTTTCCCACTCTTTTTCAGCCCCTATATATACCTGATAAAAGGCTCTCAGTCTCATTTCCCATCTTCAACATCAAAAGTTTTTTCTTCAAGAAAAATCAATAGAGCTCAAGAGAAATCAAGAGGAATCAAGAATCTCTCTAAGAACTTTCAAGGAAAGAGTTTCCCCAAGGTATGTAGATGTTGATTCTTGGGTCCCTTTCATCCAAGAATCTCAAGAATCTTTTTCTAAATTCAAATATATTATGTTTATGGGGTTTTATGATTCATGTAAGCTGAAATTGATGTTCCTTATATGATTGAGTTGTGATTAATGTTTGTTTACAAGGCTTTTAAGCTTTGACCCTAGTATGTGGAATTCATATAATGGTTATGATAAACCCTCTTCAAGTTGCTTTCTATATGATGTATTCATGTCAATTAAGTGTAGAAATGGTTTAATAAACAAAGAATGCTCCCCATATGTTTGATAAAATGCTTATGTGAAGAATTAGGGCCAATATAGCATGTTGATTAGGAAACCCCAAGTGTGTGCAAGTTCATGCATGCCAAGTGTTTGTTGAAATACCTTAATGAATAAATTGTGGTATGATAGGATGAAATCCCCAATTAAGTGCAGACCCATGTATGCCTAGTGTTTGTTGAAAGGCCTTAGTGAACAAGTTGAAACATGATAGTAGGAAATTCCCTAATTACGTGCTCTTTGATACATGCTAAGTCTTTAATACATGCCAAGTGCTTGACGACTAAATTGTGACATGATAGTATGAAGTTTCCTCAATCATGTGCTATCCAATACATGCCAAGACTGATATACGTGTGAAGTACTTGATCCAAGACCTTATTGAAAGGATTATGATCTAATAGCATATTTTCCCTACACTATTATATGTCTATGATTCCTAACTTCTTAAAGTGATGCCTTAGTGATTGTGATGGTGAATATATGGTTGTGATTCCTAAGTGCTTGAAGTTATGCCTTAGTGATTGTGATGGTGTATATATGGTTGTGATTCCTAATTGCTTGAAATGATGCCTTAGTGATTGTGATGTGAATATATGGTTCTGATTCCTAAATGCTTGAAGAGATGATTTGGTGATTAAGATGATGAATCAATGACCGTGGTTATGACTAGTCAAGAATGGTTATGTCTTAATTTTATTTTATCGAGTCCTGGGGTATTTATACCCAACAATTTAGCTGATGTCTAGAGCCTGTGTCAGTTTTACGATAATCTCCGACGTGCCATGATTCTCAAAACTTAGTAAATCATAAAACTCTGTATCCTCAGACAAATACAGAACTTAAAAAATCTCAGTAATCTTTGTAATCATCGTATCGCTAGTAATCTAGCCTCAGTGTTGTACTCAACTTAGATCTAGTTGTATTCAAGTATTCAGTTCTAACCTCAGTAGTGATCGAGTAATCTATTCAAACTCTATATCATCAGTCAGATACCGTGATTCAGTAGTATTCCATATGATGCGGAACCATGCAAATTTAGCTTAACTCAGTCAGATCAATTGAGAAATATGAATAGTATCAGATTTAGTTTAGTTTGTGTTCATTTGAGAATTTAATCTAGAGTTTTTCAATTAGGAGTAGGAGCTAGCACTGAGTGAGGGAAGGGATGGAGGCTTCTCATTAGAGAGAGAGGCTAATTAATTAGGAGAAATCCCTGAACTCTAGAACTACGTAGCCAGCATAAAATACAGGAGTCACCATTAATAGAGGCCGTCATCCGTAGAGGGAGATTTAACTATTATATTACCTTAGGCTAACTTTCTATGAGGGTCAACCACCAGAGAGTCTTAACCAGATAGGTATTTACTTGTGGCACTGTATTGACACTTTTCAAGCTGGGGTTGCAGGTTGGATCCCACCTATGGGAGGTCAGGGCATGTCGATTAAGTAACTACTTCCCACAGTTGCAGTTTTAGTATCAATCTTTAAAAATCAGGACTGTAAGGTATAGTCATCTATCTCAGTAAGGAACTCAGATAGTTCCATTAATTCATGACAATCTATCAGATAGGCTTGGTCTCATATATAGTTATTTGTTATCAGATCCCGAGATCTCCCGATAGATAGGCTTGATCTCAGTCTCAGATTCTGTTAAGTATTCTTATTGTCAGATTTAGACATGATAATTTTCCTATTATTGATAATAGATTCCAGAATCATCCATTAAAGAGATTAATCTCCAATTCCGTCAGTCGAGAGTAGTAAGCTCAGAATTCAGTCATTAATGTGAGTATGTATATCCTGTTAATCAGTTATCAGCATCAGATAATTCAGTGATTTAGTATCTTAGTGCTAGTGGTGAGTTCAGATAACAGTAAAGCAGTATCCGAGTTTTAGTATTTAGAGTTGTGATGATTGTGATTATGGTTGTGCATTCATGTATGTGTTCTCGTTCGGTACTCTTATGATTATCCAGTTAAGTAATTGTTCATACATGAGCCCTTGCATTTAGCCTTACCTCATTTTCATACTCGATTCATTCCCATGTTAACGAATTTGTGCTATGGTATTTTCTTTTACACCAAAGGTTCAAAGGCACGAGATCCAGAGTACCCTCAGTAGTTCTATCCTAATCAGTAGCAGTAGGCGTAGCAGTGAGTCCTTTTTATTTAAGGATGATCCTTGTTTTATTATTTCATAGGATTTTGCTTATTTTTAGTAGACGGAGTTAGTTGGGGACATGTTCCATCAACTCTAAAGTTTAGACAGTCTAGAGGCTTTTTGGACAAATGTATCAGAATTCAGTTTTCAATTTTAGAGTATGTTTAGATGTTTTGAACCTTATGGCCAGTTTTCCACATTTATTATCTAAATTATGTAGTGTTGAGGTACAGATATTAGTAGAGGGTTGGCTTGTGGTCCTTCAGGATCATGAGCACCATGTGACATTCTAGTTCCAGAAAATTGGGTCGTTATAAACTTAGTATCAGAGCCTAAGGTTTAATAGTGTCCTAGGGAGTCTCAAAAGCCATATGTAGTAGAGTCTTATGCATAGGTGTGTCGCACACCACATTTTTGTACAAGTGGATATAAGATATTTTTAGGAGCAGTTTTCCTTTATTCTGTATTCATGTCATGCGAGTGAGCATGAGCTCCAGGTTCCTAGGGTTGATGACCATCCCCTCAGCCAGTAGATCCTGAGAATGAGAGCGTGTTACATGCCGATTTCCAAGCAAATTTTCATGTGCTATCCCAAGATGTGACTAACGTTTAGGGCAACCATCAGGCTGTAGCCTCCCTTAGCAAAATGGCAGTTCTACCGCTGCCAGGATTAGTGATTTCATGAAGATGAACCCACAAGAATTCTTTGGCTCAATAATAGGTGAGGACCCATATATTTATCTAGGGGAGGTAAGGAAGATTACCCAGATTATGCATATTTTCAAAGATGATAGTGTTGAGTTAGCGTCCTGTAGTTTGAATAATATTGCTCATAATTGGGTAGTGATTTAGAAGGAGGGTAGAGGGGAGGATGCAACTCTCGTGACTTGGCAAGAGTTTCAAGGTGCCTTCCTAGATAGGTTTTTCTCGCTAGAGATGAGAGAGGATAAGGAAGAAAATTTCATGAAACTAAGGCAATATTTCATGACAATGAAGGAGTATTGTCTTAAGTTCAACAAATTAGCAAAGTATGCTCCTGACTTGATAACTGACCCTAGAGAGAGTATGAGTAAGTTTGTGTCTGGGTTAGTATTGAAAGAGTGTAGAACTGCTCTGCTTCAAAGAGATATGGACCTTGCTAGACTGATGATGCATGTACAGCAAATTGAGGCCGATAAGATAAAGAAAAAGGAGAGAGTGAGCAAGAGGGCCAGGATAGGTAGTCATGGTTTCTCTCAGGTAGGGTCCCAGGGTGGTAGATGTTCCCAGTATAGTTGGAGATTTTTAGTCCCAGCTTCATCCTTAGCTAGTGTACCCGTACTTGAGTTCGAGGGTGTTAGTTATGATGGAGCACCAAGCTCCACAGCCCAGAGTAGTACTAGTAGTGTTCGTACCTATCCACTTTGTTGAGAGTGTGGAAAGAGCCACCAAGGTGTGTTTAGAGCCGGTAGTGATATGTGCTTTGGGTGTGGTGAGCCAGTCCATAGAATGCGAGAATGTAAAGTTCTAGCTCAGAGGGGTAGAGAGTTTCTTCAGCTGGTTGCCCCTTTTAGTGTCAGTAGTGGTCAGCGTCAGAGAAGACTTCATGCGCTTCAAGCTCTGTTGTATCAGGAAAGGTTCCCTGAAATAGACTTGGGTATGTTATATGTCCTTTATCTTTGTGATATACATTATTAGATCCACTGCTTTTATTTTGAGCTTATATGTCAGCATGAGCCACGCATGAGTTTCAAATCTAACTCTATAATCATTACCCAGTTTGTAGGTGCCCTGTGCACCGCCCCAGTGTTTCAACGAAGAGTTTGTAGAGGGACATTGAGTCCCAAGGGGGAGATACCCCATGATAGTATGGTATTTGCATATCTTTAGACTTATTCAGTTGCATGTTTAGACTCTCTTTATAAAGTTAACCTCAGTTATCATTCCATAGCCAGTCATGCTTTTGAGAGTTAGTTCAGTCAGACCTTCATGCATTAAATATGCATGTTCAGTAAAAATAGTTTAATTTTTCAGTGCATTCAGTCATGCATTCATGAGATTAATTCAGTTATGAGTCCATGTATCAGATATGCATGTGTGTTATAAGAATTCATCTTATGAGTAGCTTCAGTTGAGTATTCCATGTATCAAATATGCAGTATGTCAGGTTGTAATGCCCCGATTTTTTGAATCGAAATGCTACACGGTGCTCATGACCCCGAAGGACCACAAGCTAATCTATGACTGATATCTGTACCTGTAAACTGCATAATATCTCATAAAATATACAAAAACATGAACTGTAAGGCCATAAGGTTCAATACTAATACATATTTGAAAAAAATATAGTATAAAATACCAAAAAGAGACATAAATACTAAAGTCTAAACATTTAATCTGACATCTAGTCCGAAAGCCTCTAACTGAACTGAATAAGGAGTTGATGGGACATGTCCCTAACTAACTCCAACTACTGAAAAAAAGTGGAAACTAAAATAGAAGTGAAATCATTATGTCGTCAAAGGATGAGGACTCACCTCTAACTCTGACTGCTGATCCTGGAATCTACTGCTGACTTGGAGCTCATGTCTCTGAACCTATAGTGTAACATAAGGGAAAGCACCATAGCGCAAATGTGTCAGTACGTCTGAATGTACTGAGTATACGAGTGAGGTAGGCTAAATGCAAACGGTTACATGCATTAAAATACTGACTGATATGAATGTGAGATTACATATATGCATACGTAACTGTAACTGAACTCGTGGAGATACTGACTACTGAGTCTAAATACTGACAACATGAGTGTACTGATAATGAGATTCTGAAAGACAGAGTTAACTGATATTGATATGTAAATCACCAATAAGTGATGGATCTGATACTGTATTACTGAATATTAGGAGACTGATACTATATTACTAATAAAGGAATGATTGTTTCTGATAGTTTGAATTATGAAAAACTGGTCAGATTGACTGTATCTGACATTCCTAAAGCTGAGTACTGATAGCATAAGTTCTGATAAATTTTGTGATTGATAGCATAAGCGACAGTATCTGGCAGTCCATAAATCTGAAGGAAACTATTTGAGTTTAATTTTATTTTTGAGTTGACTATATCTGACAGTCCTGATATACTAAAATCTGAAGAACTATTTGAGTTCTTTACTGAGACTGGGAGCTATAGATGACAGTCCTGAAATCTCTAACTAAAAATATGGGAAGTAGTTATTTAACCGATATGCCTTAAATATGCTATTATACCTAAGCTTAGGTCCAATCTCTGCCCTGACTGGAGGAGTGTCAATACCGCGCCATTCGTAAGGACAGCTGTGAGAACCCTATACTGGCAGGTACTCAATAAGAACGGTGGGAACCTTAAACTGACAGGTTAAGCAACCTCATCAACCCTAATCTGATGGGTTAAGATGTCTCAACTAACGTTGGTTACGTAGTTCTAGAACACAAGGATGACAACTAAGAATCCCACCCTGAACTGGCGGGTGATTTCCCATCCTTGGGTTCACTCGGTGCTAAGTTCTACACCTATCTGAAAGACACTGAACTGAATAACTAAGCTGAACTGAATAACTAAACTGAATTGATTAGCTGAACGGATACTAATTAACTGGACTGATACTAGTGGTATTGTTTAGCAGAGCTAAACTAAGTTTACTGGATTCCAATGACTGACGGTATGTACTGAGTTCTGAGGACTAGTTGAGAGTACTGAAGTTACTGAGATTGGCTGAGAATACTGAGGTTGCTGAGGTTATTGAGCACTGAGATTACTGGACTACTGAGATTACTGAGATTTCTAAGTTTTTCTGAGTCACATGACTGACTGAATTCTATAGACCATGGCTTGTCTAAGAGTATCTGAAAACATGACATGGCTCTAGGCACGCAACTATATTTTTTGGGTACAAGTACCCCCAGGACTCAATGGAAGAAAATTGACACAACTTGAATTTCTTGAGTACACGACCATCAATAAAAATCCATAATACATGAGTGGGGGATTTCATGAAGTACATGGTTATCATAATATCTATCATGAATAGGAATGCTTATAATCAAGTCATAAATCTCAGATTCTAATATCATAGGCATTCCGACAATATATACTATTCGTAGCAATCGCATGAAAACCATTCAAGCGTAAGGGAACAACAACATGTAATGTTTAGTTCATATTGTAATGATTTGGGGATATTATACTTCATGTATTTATTCAACATCTCAAACATGGTAGGGAAAGCATGGATGTAATTCGCATACATAATTCATATCTTCATCATCATACAGGCTTCATGCCACTACCATAAGAATACATAATTAGCATGGAAATTCATATTGTAGTGTATAGCTAACATGGACTTGTCATGTGAATATCATGGAATCATGTAAATAGAAATTTTTAGCATCCTAGGCATTTTATCAAATACCTTGCATGCATTTTTTAAGGCATAGATGGATTTTATACTTGCATTATATTAAGCCACCCAAAGTTCATGATTTTCAACCAACAGCCACATATATTTCATGAAATCATCCTTAGATATCATCTTGAAACTTAAACATCCATGATCAACATGTACATATTCATATCACCACAAAATGTTTACAAAATAACATTTAAAATCATGATTCTTGAGCTCTATGAACGAATTGAATCCATAAATGAACACTATGCATACCTTGGAAGGGAGGTTCTTGATGATTGATGGAGCAATTTCCTTAAAATTGGATCTTCAAGCTTAATTGTGCAACCCTAGTTGTTTTTCTCTTTTAGTGATCTTGGATGAAGAGCTTTGAGATGTTAATAGGGTTGTAATGTGTTTAGAAGCTATATATTTCGTAGGGTTAAGTTTAGGGATGTGTAAGGAGTGTTAAAGACTTAATTACTCTTAAAATAACTCAAAACAGAGTGTTTTTGGCACCTGGAGTGATTGCCTAAGCTAGGTTAGGCGGCGCCTAACCAATCGCCTATGCTTACTGTCTCCCACAAAAATAGGCATAACTTTTCGCTCGGGTATTGGATTAAGGCAAAATTGGTATTGTTGGAAAGATAATTCAATTATCTATAAGTTGGTGTGTAGAAATATGCATAAACACCACATTAACATCGAGTTATACTTATTCAAATATGACCCTTGTAAAATTGAACACTAAAACTTGATGGATTCATAAACTTTTAGCTTGTATTACCTTAAGTGACTCATATGAACATGCTTATTGTATCATAGGCTATCTTATTGCTAGGATAATCATTGTAAGTCATGAACTAAAATGCTACTCATCGGATAGGAGGTTTCATACGTAGGAAAAATGGTTCGTCTCCTAGCTTAGAAACATACGGGGTATACAATATCTCCCCCTTGGGAACATTCGTCATCGAATGCAAATTAACTGAAGAGGGAGAGATGATAAGATGAAGTACGTACAAGACATACACTACTGAAACATGGGTTAATAACTGGCATGACTGAAAGCTGAGCATAACATACTGAACATGCATATCTGATGCATGGGAAGCTGATTTATGAATATAAGACTAAGGATTCTAATAAAGTAAGTTTTCAAAAAATGAGAATGCATATATAATTCACAACTGAAAGGCTGAATCCATGCTTAATGATACATGATTATATGACTAAAATAATACGTGAATGCATGACTGAAAGGACTAATGAGCTGATCACACATATTTGATGCGTGAATTCATGACTAAACTTACTCATGTACATGCGATGGTAAAGGTATCAAGTTTGAACTAAAAAATGAGCATGGAATTAAATACCAAGTTTGGCATTGAAATATGAACATGAGAACGAGTAAGTTTAAGGAAAATTGTTACCTTGAACTAAGAATACCAATAAGTTTGAGATTAATTACTCCATATGCATGATCGTAAACATGAGAACATAACTAAGTCTGGGACATGGTAGATATACTGAATATCATGATCTAAACTGAATCTTGAAAACATGGCATACGACTGAAGTCGGAGTTTGAGGGTTAACTTATGAGTACCTCTTCTCCAAACTGGATTCATAAAAAAAAAGAGCAATATGTTTATGTCATGAAATTTTGGAGGTATGATGTATCTCCCCCTTGGGACACTATGTCCCTCAAAGAATACTGACTTGGATGAGCTACTGAGGGAAATTGAGGCGAAGCGCAAGACACCTAGGAACTGAGTCATGATTGAATATCTAGGATCTGAAACTGAGGTATGATACATGAACTGAGCTGAAAACGAGTGCATAAATACACTAACTTATCTGATTAACTGAATAACTGATAGCTGAATACTGGATCTGTAAAGCTAAACTGTACTTAATCTGAATAGCTGGGCTGAGATTTTTGAGTTTTATACATAGGAGATAAGGACTAACTGAGTAGAATGAGGTATATGAGCATGGATTTATAAAGTCTGTATTATTTTCGAATGCGAGACCAAGCGTATGACATAGCTCTGAGGTATTCTATAAACTGGGGTACTGAAACACTGATAACTGAGTACTAACAACCTGAATGCTATGGTAAAGCATGTCTGGAACTGAACTGAGTTTCAAATCTGGTTACTAAACTGAAGATGACATTATAACTAAGCCTATAGCTAGTACAAAAGTATTGAATTCAAGGACTGAACACCGATCACTGAGTGCTGGATACTGAAACTATAATTGAGTTGGCAACTGAGTTTTTGATGGGTACATGCTGGGGACTGACATAAGTCAAGGATCTAAATGTACACTTACACTTTGTACTTTCCCAACTTCTAAATATGACCCCTTGCTAGACGTTTACTTGCACACTTATCATGACATTCAATCCTATCTTCATAACTACACCCTCGTGCAAAGTAAGCATGCAATAATCTTCTCTTATCTAAACAACTGCTCATCACTACATTGTTCCATAAGGAGATCTAACTAAAGGAGTAAATCAGGAGGACCTAAAATATGAATAGATACAAACTAAACTTGACACATGACTGAAACTTGAGGAATAAAATATCAATAGTTTGGATTTACCAATAAGATCTGAACTGAGGATATACATGATATAGTCTAAATAAATCTGATCTGTAGGGGCATAGCATGATTCATGGAAGCTAAGTATAGTGGAAATCATGATATGCATATATGAGTCATGAGCTGCATGAGCTGAGTCTAGAGTTTTCTGTACCCATGGGACATAATTCAAATACTGAAGGAGCTGGAACTGAACCCCTTATAATAGGAACTGAAGGAGCACATAATCCCATGGAAAGTGTGTGAAAGTAGATTGTTCTCATGGAATATGACTCGTACTGTGGAGTTGGTATGCAATGCCTAAGTTGGTTTCATGATAGCTAAAGTGAAAAGCTCTGCACTGAGATGAGAATGGGTATGGAATTGTCTTCCCTTACTGCTTTCTATACATACTGGATCTACTACTAAAATCTGAGGGCCTCGCTTAGGTACTTGATCTACCATCACATACCTACATTATGTTCAACACCTGTCTGTCTTACTAAACACATCATCTGATTCTGTTTTCTCATATACTGCTAATATCACATTTACACCTTCATGCTTAATTTTGAGTCAATAAACTTATGTTTTTAGCTCATACTATTCAAGCCTACTGATCTAATCCCCATGAATACATAATCTGATCAAATAGAATAATACTATCCCAACTCTACTACTGCTAAACTTCTGGGGTTTAAGAATGAGTTCTCATGATCATGAATAAAATCTGTACAACCTGGGAAGAATAATAAACTGATGGGATACTATTTGAGTTTGTGGCTAATCTCATAACTGACCGTAGGGACTATCTGAGAAAGCCTTATCTTTAGGACTTTGAACTTCACTGTTTCTATTACCTTGAAAGTAAGGTAAAGTGAACATGAGGGGTGCATGATATGAATCTATATGGTTTTCTTAAAGAAACTTTCTATAGCACGATCTTGAGACATGAAAGAAGGGAAACTATTTCTAAAACATCTCATAGCCTCTTGCACATAAGTGTGGTGCACAATATGCCCATGTACTAGACTCTACTTGATGTAGCTTTCAGACATCCTAGGACACTGTTGAAACTTAGGCTCTGATACCAAGTTTGTAACGCCCTAATTTTCTGAACCGAAATGCTACATGGTGCTCATGACCCCGAAGGACGACAAGCTAACCCATGACTGATATCTATACTTGTAAACTATATATTATTTCATAAAATATGTGAAAACATGAATTGTAAGGCCATAAGGTTCAATACTAATATATATTTGAAAAAAATATGGTATAACAATACCAAAAAGGAATATAAATACTAAAGTCTGAACATCTAATATGACATCTAGTCTGAAAGCCTCTAATTGAACTGAAGAAGGAGTTGATGGGATATGTCCAAACCTAACTCTAACTACTAAAATAAAGTGGAATTGAAATAAAAATGAAATCATCATGTCCTCGAAGGATGAGGACTCACGTCTAACTCTGACTGCTAATCCTTGAATCTACTGCTGACTTGGAGCTCATGCCTCTGAACCTATGGTGTAACATAAGAGAAAGCACCATAGCACAAATACGTCAATACGTCTAAATGTACTGAGTATACGAGTGAGGTAGGCTAAATGCAAAGGGTTATATGCATGAAAAATACTGACTGATATGAATGTAATAGTACATACATGCATACGTAACTATAACTGAACTCGTGGAGATACTGACTACTGAGTCAGAATACTGACAACATGAGTGTACAGATAATGAGATTCTAAAAGACTGAGTTTACTGATATTGATATGTAAATCACTAATATGTGATGGATCTGATACTGTATTACTGAATACTGCGCAACTGATACTATATTACTGATAAAGGAATGATTGTTTCTGACAGTTTGAATTATGAAGAACTGGTCTAATTGACTGTATCTGACAGCCCTGAAGCTGAGTACTGATAGCATTGGTTCTGATAAATTTTATGATTGATAGCATAAGTAACTACATCTGACAGTCCATAAATATGAAGGAAACTATTTGAGTTCAATTCAATTTCTGAGTTGACTGTATCTGACAGTCTTGATATACTAAAATCTGAAGAACTATCTGAGTTCTTTACTGAGGCTGGGTAGCTATAGCTGACAGTCCTAAAATCTATAACTGAAGATGTGGGAAGTAGTTATTTAACCGACATGCCCCAAATATGGTATAATAGCTAAGCTGGGGTCCAATCTTTGCCCCGACTGGAGGGATGTCAATACTGTACCATTGGTAAGGACAGCTGTGAGAACCCTATACTAGCAGGTACTCAATGAGAATGGTGGGAACCCTAAACTAATAGGTTAAGCCACCTCATCAACCCTAATCTGATGGGTTAAGATATCTCAACCTTTGCTGGCTACGTATTTCTGGAACTCAAGGATGACTACTAAGAATCCTACCCTAAACTGGCGGGTAAGTTCCCATCCTTGGGTTCACTCAGTGCTAATTTCTACTCCCATCTAAAGGACACTGAACTGAATAACTAAGATGAACTGAATAGCTGAACTAAACTGATTTGCTGAACCGATACTGATTAATTGGACTGATACTAGTGGTATTGTTTAGCAAAGCTAAACTAAGTTTATTGGATTCCAATGACTGACGGAATGTACTGAGTTTTGAGGACTGGTTAAGAGTAATGAAGTTACTGAGATTGACTGTGAATACTAAGGTTTCTAAGGTTACTGAGCACTGAGTTTACTGAGATTACTAGCCTACTCAGATTACTGAGATTTCAGAGTTTTCTTGAATCACATGACTGACCGAATTCTATAGATCATGGCTTAACTGAGAGTATCGTGAAAATATGACATGGATCTAGGCACACAAATATATTTTATGGGTACAAGTACCCCCAGGACTCGATGGAAGAAAACTGACACAACTTGAATTTCTTGAGTACACGACCATCAATAAAAATCCATAATACATGAGTAGGGGATTTCATGAAGTACATGGTCATCATAATATCTATCATGAACAGGAATGGTTATAATCAAGTCATAAATCTCATATTCTAATATCATGGGCATTCCGAAATAGGGTTATAATGAGTTTAGAAGCTATATATTTTGTAGGGTTAAGTTTAGGGACGTGTAAGGAGTTTTAAAAGACTTAATTACCCTTAAAATAACTCAAAACGGTGTGTTTTTGGCACCTGGAACTGACTTAGGTGGCGCCCAAGTGATTGCCTAAGCTTGGTTAGGCGGCGCCTAACCAATCGCCTATGCTTGGGTTGGGCGGCGCCTAACCAATCGCCTATGCTTACTGTCTCTCACAAAAATAGGTATAACTTTTCGGTCGGGTATTGGATTAAGGAAAAATTGGTATCATTGGAAAGATAATTCAATTATCTACAATTTGGTGTGTACAAATATGCATAAAAACCATATTAACATTGATTATATTCATTCAAATATGACCCTTGCAAAATTGAACACTAAAACTTGATGGATTCAAAAATTCTTATTTTGTATTACCTTAAGTGACTCATATAAACATGCTTAATGTATCATAAGCTATCTTATCGCTAGGATAATCATTGTAAGTTATGAACTAAAATGCTACTCACAGGATAGGAGGTTTCATATGTACGAAAAATAGTTCGTCTCTTAGCTTAGAAACATACGGGGTATACAATATCTACCCCTTGGGAACATTCGTCATCGAATGGAAATTAACTGAAGTGGAAAAGATGATAAGATGAAGTACATACAAGACATACACTACTGAAACATGGGTTCATGACTGGCATGACTGAAAGCTGAGCACAACATACTGAACATGCATATCTAATGTATGGGAAGCTGATTTATAAATATAAGTCTGAGGATTCTAATAAAGTAAGTTTTCTCAAAATGAAAATGCATATCTGATGCACAACTGAAAGGCTGAATCCATGCATATCTGATCCATGATTATATAACTGACATAATAGGTGAATGCATGACTGAAAGTACTAATGAGCTGATCACACATATCTGATGCGTGAATTCATGACTAAACTTACTCATGAACATGCAATGGTAAAGGTATCAAGTTTGAACTGAAAACTGAGCATGGAATTAAATACCAAGTTTGGGACAGAATTATGAACATGAGAACGAGTAAGTTTAAGGGAAATTGTTACCTTGAACAGAGAATACCGATAAGTTTGAGATTAATTACTCATATGCATGATCGGAAACATGAGAACATAACTAAGTCTGGGACATGGTAGATATACTGAATATCATGATCTAAACTGAATCTTGAAAACATGGCATACGACTGAAGTCGGAGCTTGAGAGTTAACTTATGAGTACCTCTTCTCCAAACTGGATTCATAAAAAAAAAAAGAGCAGCATCTTTATGTTATGAAATTTTAGGGGTATGATGTATCTCCCCCTTGGGACACTATGTCCCTCAAAGAATACTGACTTGAATAAGCTACTGAGGGAAATTGAGGTGAAGCGCAAGACACCTAGGAACTGAGTCATGACTGAATAGCTAGGATCTGAAAATGAGACATGATACATAAATTGATCTTAAAACGAGTGCATAAATACACTAACTTCTCTGATTAACTGAATAACTGATAGCTGAATACTTGATCTGTAAAGCTAAACTGTACTTAGTCTGAATAGCTGGGCTGAGATTTTTGAGTTTTATACATAGGAGATAAGGACTAACTGAGTAGAATGAGGTATATGAGCATGGATTTATAAAATCTGTATTATTTTCGAATGCGAGACCAAGCGTATGACATAGCTCTGAGGTATTCTATAAACTGGGGTACTGAAACACTGATAACTGAGTACTAACAACCTGAATGCTATGGTAAAGCATGTCTGGAACTGAACTGAGTTTCAAATCTAGTTACTGAACAGAAGATGACATTATAACTATGCCTATAGCTAGTACAAAAGTACTAAATTCAAGGACTGAAAACTGATCACTGAGTGCTAGATACTGAAACTATAATTGAGTTGGCAACTGAATTTTTAATGGGTACCTGCTGGGGACTGACATAAGTCAAGGATCTAACTGTACACTTACACTTTGTACTTTCCCAACTTCTAAATAAGACCCCTTGATAGACGTTTACTTACATATTTATCATGACATTCAATCCTATCTTCACAACTACATCCTCGTGCAAAGTAAGCATGCAATAATCTTCTCTTATCTAAACAACTGCTCATCACTACATTGTTTCATAAGGAGATTTAACTAGAGGAGGAAATCAGGAGGACCTAAAACATGAATAGATACAAACTAATGTTGACACATGACTGAAACTTGAGGAATAAAATATCAATAGTTTGGATTTACCAATAAGGTCTGACTTGAGGATATACATGATATAGTCTAAATGTATCTGATCTGTAGGGGCATAGTATGATTCATTGAAGCTAAGTATACTAGAAATCATGATATGCGTACATGAGCCATGAGCTGCATGAGCTGAGTCTAGAGTTTTCTGTACTCGTAGGACATGATTCAAATACTGAGGGAGCTGGAACTGAACCCCTTATACTGGGAACTGAAGGCGCACATAAACACATAGAAAGTATGTGAAAGTATATTGTTCTCATGGAATATGACTCGTACTGTGGAGTAAAAGGGAATCCTTATGCTGGAAATTATATTCATACATGATTATAGTTCGTGACCATAGAGTTGGTATGCAATGCCTAAGTTGGTTTCGTGATAGCTAAAGTGAAAAGCTCTGCACTGAGATGAGAATGGGTCTGGAATTGTATTCCCTTACTAATTTCTATACATACTGGATCTACTACTAAAATCTGAGGGCCTCGCTTAGGTACTTGATCTACCATCACATACCTACATTATGTTCAACACCTGTCTGTCTTACTAAACACATCATCTGATTCTGTTTCCTCATATACTACTAATATCACATTTACACCTTCATGCTTAATTTTGAGTCAATAAACTTATGTTTTTAGCTCGTACTATTCAAGCCTACTGATCTAATCCCCATGAATACATAATCTAATCAAATAGAATAATACTAACCCAACTCTACTACTGCTAAACTTCTGGGTTCAAGAATGAGTTCTCATGATCATGAATAAAATTTGTACGACCTTGGAACAATAATGAAATGATGGGATACTGCTTGAGTCTGTGGCTAATCTCATAACTGACCATACGGACTGTCTGAGAAAGCCCTATCTTTAGGACTTTGAACTTCACTTTCTCCTATTTCCTTGAAAGTAAGGTAAAGTGAACATGAGGGGTGCATGATATGAATCTATATGGTTTCCTTAAAGAAACTTGCTATAGCATGATCTTGAGACATGAAAGAAGGGAAACTGTTCCTAAAACATCTCATAGCCTCTTGCACATAAGTATGGTGCACAACACGCCCATGTACTAGACTCTACTTGATGCAACTTTCAGACATCCTAGGACACTGTTGAACCTTAGGCTCTGATACCAAGTTTGTAACACCCCGATTTTCTGAACCAAAATGCTACACGGTGCTCACGACCCCGAAGGACCACAAGCTAACCCATGACTGATATCTATAGCTGTAAACTGCATAATATCTCATAAAATATGCGGAAACATGAACTGTAAGGCCATAAGGTTCAATACTAATACATATTTGAAGAAAATATGGTATAATAATACCAAAAAGGAACATAAATACTAAAGTCTGAACATCTAATATGATATCTAGTCCGAAAGCCTCTAACTGAACTGAATAAGGAGTTAATGAGATATGTCCCCAACTAACTCCAACTACTAACTCTGACTACTAATCCTGGAATCTACTGTTGACTTGCAGGTCATACCTCTAAACCTATGGTATAACATAAGAGAAAGCACCATAGCGCAAATGCGTCAGTACGTCTGAATGTACAAAGTATATGAGTGAGGTAGGCTAAATGCAAAGGGTTATATGCATGAAAAATACTGACTGATATGAATGTGAGAGTACATACATGCATACATAAATGTAACTGAACTCGTGGAGATACTGACTACTGAGTCAGAATACTGACAACATGAGTGTACTGATAATGAGATTTTGAAAGACTAATTTTACTGATATTGATATGTAAATCACTAATATGTGATGGATCTGATACTGTATTACTGAATACTGGGAGACTGATACTATATTACTGATAAAGGAATGATTATTTCTGACAGTTTAAATTATGAAACATTGGTCTGATTGACTGTATCTGGCAGTCCTGAAGCTGAGTACTGATAGCATTGGTTCTGATAAATTTTGTGATTATTAGCATAAGTAACTATATCTAACATTCCATAAATCTAAAGGAAACATCTGAGTTTAATTCAATTTCTGAGTTGACTGTATCTGATAGTCCTGATATACTAAAATCTGAAGAACTATCTGAGTTCTTTACTGAGGCTGGGTAGCTATAGTTGATAGTCCTGAAATCTATAACTAAAATTGTGGGAAGTAGTTATTTAACCGACATGCCCTAAATATAGTATAATAGCAAAGCTGGGGTCCAATCTTTGCCCCGACTGGAGGGGTGTCAATACCGTTCCACTGGTAAGAATAGCTGTGAGAGCCCTATACTAGCAGGTACTCAATGAGAATGGTAGGAACCCTAAATTGACAGGTTAAGCCACCTCATCAACCCTAATCTGATTGGTTAAGATGTCTCAACCTACAGTGGCTACGTATTTCTGGAACTCAAGAATGACTATTAAGAATCCTACCCTGAACTGGCAGGTGAGTTCCCATCCTTGGGTTCACTTGGTGCTAACTTCTACTCCCATCTGAACGACACTGAACTGAATAACTAAGCTAAACTGAATAACTAAACTGAACTAATTTATTGAACTGATACTGATTAACTGGACTGATACTATTGGTATTGCTTAGCAGAGCTAAACTAAGTTTACTGTATTCCAATGACTGACGGAATGTACTGAGTTCTAAGAACTGGTTGAGAGTAATGAAGTTACTGAGATTGACTGTGAATACTGAGGTTGCTGAGGTTAATGAGCACTGAGATTACTGAGATTACTAGACTACTCAGATTACTGAGATTTCAGAGTTTTCTTGAATCACATGACTGACTGAATTCTATAGATCATGGCTTGACTGAGAGTATCGTGAAAACATGACATGGATCTAGGCACACAACTATATTTTATGGGTACAAGTACCCCCAGGACTCGATGGAAGAAAACTGACACAACTTGAATTTCTTGAGTACACGACCATAAAAAAAAATCCATAATACATGAGTGGGGGATTTCATGAAGTACATGGTCATCATAATATCTATCATGAATAGGAATACTTATAACCAAGTCATAAATCTCATATTCTAATATCATGGGCATTCCAATAACACATACTATTCATAGCAATCGTATGGAAACCATTCAAGCGTAAGGGAATGGCAACATGTAACGTTTAGTTCATATTATAATAATTTGGGGATATTGTACTTCATGTATTTATTCAACATCTCAAACATGGTAGGGAAAGCATGGATGTAATTCGCATACATAATTCATATCTTCATCATCATACATGTTTCATGCCACTATCATAAGAATACATAATTATCATGGAAATTCATATTGAAGTGTATAGCTAACATGGACTTGTCATGTGAATATCATGGAATCCTGTAAATAGGAATTTTTAGCATCCTAGGCATTTTATCAAACACCTTGCATGCATTCTTTAAGGCATAGATGGATTTTATACTTGCATTATATTAAGCCACCCAAACTTCATGATTTTCAACCAACAACTACATATATTTCATGAAAACATCCTTAGATATCATCTTTAAACTTAAACATCCATGATCAACCTGTACATATTCATATCACCACAAAACGTTTACAAAACAACATTTCAAAGCATAATTCTTGAACTCTATGAACGAATTGAATCGATAGATGAAAACTACGCATACCTTGGAAGGGAGGTTCTTGATGATTGACGGAGGAATTTCCTTAAAATTGGATCTTCAAGCTTAATTATGCAACCCTAGTTATTTTTCTCCTTTAGTGCTCTTGGATGAAGAGCTTTGAGATGTTAATAAGGTTGTAATGTGTTTAGAAGCTATATATTTTGTAGGGTTAAGTTTAGGGATGTGTAAGGAGTGTTAAAGACTTAATTACCCTTAAAATAACTCAAAACGGAGTGTTTTTGATACCTGGAACTGACTTAGGCGACGCCCAAGTGATTGCCTAAGCTAGGTTAGGCGGCGCCTAACCAATCGCCTATGCTTGGGTTGTAGATAATTCAATTAACTACAATTTGGTGTGTATAAATATGCATAAACATCACATTAACATCGATTTATACTCATTCAAAGATGACCCTTACAAAATCAAACACTAAAACTTGATGTATTCAAAAACTCTTAGCTTGTATTACCTTAAGTGACTCATATGAACATTCTTAATGTATCATAAGCTATATTATTGTTAGGATACTCATTGTAAGTCATGAACTAAAATGCTACTCACAGGATAGGAGGTTTCATATGTAGGAAAAATGGTTCGTCTCCTAGCTTAGATACATACAGGGTATTACACAGTTATTCCAGTTGTGCAGTCATTTCTTGAGATGTTCCTATTCCTGAGTAAGTTCAGTTGATCAGTATTCTTAGTATATCAAGCGACATTCGAGGATGAATGTTTTCAAGGGGGATATAATGTAACACCACGCAAAATTCTCTCCTAGTCTGAGCCTTAGAGCGTGTTCAGGGAAGTGTTAATCCGACCCTAAAAGGTTGAGAAGTGTCTTTACAATTGTGAAATACTTTGAATCATTCAGAATTTCCATAATATTGACTTTTTTTCATGTAGAGAATTGCATAGGCTTTCCATCAATACCAAATTCGCCCAAATCCGACACTCGGGCAAAGAGTTAGAGCCATTTTAGTGAGATTGTGTGCCATTTGGCACTTTAGCGAGTCGCGGAGCCAGCCAAAATGGAAATCGTCAAAATCCAATGGCCTCCGGTATTTTGGTGCATCGCACCAAGGCTTAATTTTAGAATTATCAATTTCCAGTGCACCAATGCGATTTCACCGCATCGTGGTGCCTATCCAGTTTGCAACCAAGGTGGCAACGTGATTTCCACCACGTCGTGCCATCATGCAGTTTCCCAATTTCAATTTCCAGTGAACTGGTGCGATTATGGTGCATCACATCAGCATGTAAAATCGGGATTTTTCAGCTTAATTCCAAGGGCTTTTTGGTCTTTTCCTACTCTTTCTTAGCCCCTATATATACCCGATAAAAGGCTCTCAGCCTCATTTCCCATCTTTAACATCAAAACTAGGGTTTTACAAAATCAAAACACTTATTTCTTCTTGAAGAAAAATCAATAGAAATCAAGAGAAATTAGGAGGAATCAAGAATATTTCCAAGAACTTTCAAGAAAAGAGTTTCCCCAAGGTATGTAGATGTTGATTCTTGGGTCCCTTTCATCAAAGAAACTCAAGAACACTTTTATAAAATTCAAAGATATTGTATTTATTGGTTTTCATGATTCATGTGAATTGAAATTGATTTCCTTCTATGATTGAGTTATGATTCATGTTTGTTTACAAGGCTTTCCATCTTTGACCCTAGTATGTGGATTTCATGTGATGGTTATGATTAACCCTCTTTAAGTTGCTTTTTATATGATGTGTTCATGTCAATTAAGTGTAGAAATGGTTGAATAAGCAAAGCATACTCCCCATATGTTTGATAAAATGCTTATGTAAAAAATTAGGGCCATTATAGCATGTTGATTAGGAAACCCAATTGTGTGCATGTTCATGCATGCCAAGTGTTTGTTGAAATGCCTTAATAAATAAATTGTCCAACGATAGCATGAAATCCCCAATTAGGTGTAGACCCATGCATGCCTAGTGTTTGTTGAAAGGCCTTAGTGAACAAGTTGAGACATGGTAGTAGGAAATTCCATAATTACGTGCTCTTTGATACATGCTAAGCCTTTAATACATACCAAGTGCTTGATGAGTAAATTGTGAAATGATAGTATGAAGTTTCCTCAATCATGTGCTATCCAATACATGCCAAGACTGATATACGTGTGAAGTACTTGATGCAAGACCTTGCTGAATGGAGTATGATCTAATAGCATGTTTCCCCTATGCTATTATATGTCTATGATTCCTAACTTCTTGAAGTGGTGCATTAGTGATTGTGATGATAAATATATAGTTGTGATTCCTAAATGCTTGAAGTGATGCCTTAGTGATTGTGATGGTGAATATATGGTTGTGATTCCTAAATGCTTAAAGTGATGCTTTAGTGATTGTGCTATGAATATATGGTTCTGATTCCTAAATGCTTGAAGAGATGATATAGTGATTGTGATGATGAAAGAATGACCGTGGTTAGGACTAGTCAAGAATGGTTATGTCTTATTTTTGTGTTATCGAGTCCTGGAGGTATTTATACCTGACAATTTAGCTATTTTCTAGAGCCTGTGTCAGTTTTCATGATAATCCCAGTCGGGCCATGATTCTCAAAACTCAGTGAATTATAGAACTCTATATCCTCAGACAGATACAGAACTTAAGAAATCTTAGTAATCTTTATAATCCCCGTATCGATAGTAATCTCACCTCAGCGCTGTACTCAGCTCAGATCTAGTTGTATTCAAGTGTTCATTTCTGACCTTGGTAGTGACCGAGTAATCTATTCAAACTCTGTATCACCAGTCAGATACTATGATTCAGTAGTATTCCGTCTGATGTGGAACCATGTGAATTTAGCTTAACTCAGTCAGATCAATAGAGAAACATAAATAGTATCAGATTTTAGTCAATTTGTGTTCTGATGAGAATTCAGTCCAGACTCTTTTAGTTGGGAGTAGGAGCTAGAACCGATTGAGGGAAGGGATGGTGGCTCCCCGTCCGAGAGAGAGGCCAGTTTATTAGGAGCAATCCCTGAACTCCAAAACTGCGTAGCCAGTGCAGGATGCAAGAGTAACCATCAGTAGATGCTGTCACCCATAGAGAGAGGTTTGACTATTATATTGCCTTAGGCTGGCTTCTTGTGAGGGTAAACCACCAGAGAGGATTGGCCAGAGGGTCTTTACCCATGGCATGGTATTGACACCTTTTTAGCTGGGGTTATAGGCTAGACCACACCTATGTGAGTTTGGGGCATATCGGTTAACTAACTACTTCTCACAGTTGCAGTTTCAGTATCAATCTTTAGAAATCAGGACTGTGAGATACAATCCTCTATCTTAGTGAGGAACTCAGATAGTTCCATTGATTCATGACCATTTGTCATATAGGCTTGGTCTCATATACATTTATTTTTTTTACCAAATCCAGAGATCTCCCAATAGATAGGCTTGATCTGAGTCTCAGATTTTATTGAGTATTCTTGTTGTCAGATTCGGACATGGTCATTTTCTTATCATTGATAATAGATTCTGGAATCATCCGTTAGAGAGGTTGATCTCCGATTTCGTCAATCGAGAGTAGTGTATATCCAGTTAATTAGTTATCAGTATTAGATAATTCAGTGATTTAATATCTCAGTGTTAGCGTGAGTTCAGATTATAGTAGAGCAGTATCCGAGTTTTAGTATTTAGTGTTGTGATGATTGTGATTATGGTTGTGCATTCATGTATGTGTTCTCGTTCGGTACTCTCATGATTATTCAGTTAAGTAATTGTTCATCCATGAGCCCTTGCATTTAGCCTTACCTCATCTTTATAATTGGTACATTCCTGTACTGACGCATTTGCACTATGATGTTTTATTTGATACCATATTTTCAGAGGCACGAGATCCAGAGTACCCTCAGCAGTTCAGTCCCAGTCAGCAGCAGTAGGCGTAGCAGTGAGTCCTCTTCATTCGAGGATGATCCTTGTTTTATTATTTCATCGAATTTTTCTTATTTTCAGTAGATGGAGTTAGTTGGAGACATGTCCCATCAACTCTGCAGTTTAGACAGTCTAGAGGCTTTTCAAACAAATGTATTAGAATTCAGTTTTCAATTTTGGAGTATGTTTAGACGTTTTGAACCTTATGGCCAGTTTTCCGCATTTATTATCTATATTATGCAGTGTTGAGGTACAGATATCAGTATAGGGTTAGCTTGAGGTCCTTTGGGATCATGAGCACCATGTGTCGTTCTGGTTCCAGAAAATCGGATCGTTACATCAACTTAGTTAATGGGGAAGCTATCATCGAGAAATTTCGACAAACCTCCTATAATTCCCAACCAAACCCAATGTCGTGGGTCTAAGCTACTTCTTAACCACTTCGACCTTTTGAGGATCCACTTTGATCCCTCTACTTGAAAAAATATGATCCAGAAAAGTAACAACGTTCAACTAGAATTCACATGTAAAGAATTTGGTATAAAACTGCTACTCTTTCAAGGTGTACAACACCACACAGAGGTGATTGGAATTATACACCTTGCTCTTTAGAATAATCTAGGATGTCATTAATGAACACAATGATAAAAAGATCCAAAAATTTACAAAATACCGTATTCATCAAATACATGAATTCTGCTGAGGCATTGGTCAAACCAAATGACATCACCTAGAACTCAAAGTTCCCATATTGAGTACAGAAAGCTGTTTAGGTATATCCACCTCCCTAATCTTTAGTTGATGAAACCTGGACTGAAGATCTATCATAGAAAAGAATTTGGCACCCTGCAACTGATCAAACAAGTCATGTATCCTTGGAAGAGGATACTTATTCTTAATTGTCATCTTATTCAACTGCCGATAGTCAATGAACATCCGAAGGGAACCATCCTTCTTATGCATTAATAATACCAGTGCACCCTAAGGGATACACTAGGAAGGATGAAACCCTTATCCAAGAGATCCTTAGGTTTCTTCTTAAGTTGTCTCAACTCAGTCGGAGCCATTCTGTAAGGAGAAATTGATATTGGATGAGAGCCCGAAACAAAATCAATCCCAAACTACATATCCCTATCTAGAGGAATACCAGGAAGATCATCCAAAAAGACCTCAGGAAACTCATTCACCACTGGAACCGAATACAAAGAAGGATCTTTCGACTTATAGACTTTAACACAGACCAAATTATAGAGACACACTTTAGAGATTAACCTTTGAGCTCTAAGATATGATATAAACTTCCACTTAGGAATTAGGGAACCACCCTTTCATTCAATAACCTAGTTCACTAAAGAACTCAAAGATAACCTTACAGGTCTAACAATCGATGGATGCGTAGCATGAGTGTAACCAATCCATCCCTAGAATGACATCAAAATTCACCATATATAATTCGAACAAATCCACCAAAGTCTCCTTAATACCAAAATATACCACACATAACCTATAGACTTTAGCAACCACAGAGTCACCTACCAGGGTAGAAATAGAAAAAGGATTCAAAATAATCTCGAGATCAAAACAAAAATACATAGCCACAAATGGGGTCACATAAGAGAGAGTGGACCCAGATCAAGTAAATAATAAACATCCCCAAAAAATATTTGTAACATACCAATCGTGACATCAGGCGATGCCTCAAATTCCTGCCAAGTAGCAAGAACATACAACCTATTCCAACCTATACTGGTAACTAAAGAAGAAATAGATGCAGAAGCAACACCCTCTTATGTAGGAGAAGAAGAAGAGGAAACCAGAACCTTATATGCTCCCAAAGCAACCTTACCAACCGGACAATTTCTAAGCATGTGGCCTGGCTGACCACACTTGAAGAACCTGTCCCTCCCCTCATCATAGAAGCTTTGATGTAACCGACCACAAAACCTACAAGGAGGAATCATTGAAGCCAAATGTGCTCCACTTTTGTTAGATTAGGCACCCTGTTCCCTGAAGTTGTCACTACCCTGCTGATGCCTATCACCCATCTACTTTGGGTAAGAACCACTAGCTGTGGAGAAGGAACCAGAACTCCCTCACTTCTTCTTTGGCCACTTACTACCATCCCGACCACTTTGCTATTAGCCACCACCTTAGTCAGAGAACCTGAACCTCTGACCCTACCATTTACCTATCTCGGCCTGCTTTCTATTTTTTCCTCCACCTGTTGCATCTGAGCAACCAACTTAGAAATATCGACGTCCTTGATTAGCAATGCAATCTTTCTTTCAAAAATCCCGAGATAGTCCTGAAGAAAACTTTCTTATCCTATCCCTTATATGAAAAACCAATTTCGGAGCATACCTAGACAACTGGTGGAATTTCAAGGTATACTTCTTGACTGACATCTTCCCTTATTTCAGATTAACAAAATCCTCTGCTTTCATATCCCTCAACTCCCGAGAAAAGAAGCAGTCTGGAAATGAATTAGAGAAAGTCTCCCATAAGGATGATTCCTCAATGTCACCTTTCGCCCTATCCCATTCCTCATACTATTGGTTCGCCACATCCTTAAGATAATAAGCCATAAACTCCACCTTCTCCATATTCGTGGCATGCAAATGCTGAAATTTTTTTTTATCTCATCTAGAAAGCCCTGAGAGTCCTTCTCCACCTTAACACTAGTAAAGTTTGGAGGACTTATCTTTATGAACTAGACAACCCTTGTGGACTCAGATGATGTAATATTTGATGTACCATGCTTAGCCTGAGAAGCTACCAACTGAGCAATCATATTAATCGACTTACAAAACTCAGAATTCATCACATTAGCCTGAAGAGGACTAGAAGGAACTGGTGGAATTTCAGAAATATCTGGGACTGGACCCCTAGACCGAGTATGGATATCCTGAGTAGATTGTGTCCCATCAATATCATTCCCATTAAGGACAGAGCAGTTTCCATGAACATTAGATCATCGAGTCATGATCTGAAAAATGAACAAACGGAATTTGAGAAGATTCCAGGGCTCAAACCCCAAGCTTAAAAATAGAATGCAAAGAAGAGAAACATTTCCTAACCGCCTTATCGCCTCTTCCTTATGAGTGTGGCGCACTACATACCCTTAAAAAAAACTCTACTCAACACGGCTTTGTGGACTCCCAATTAACCATGAACCTAAGACTCTAATACCAACTTGACAGACCTGAACCAGGGCCTTGTCGTAATGGGTATCCCAAGTCTAACTAGGATCGACGACTACCCCTATTACCCAACCCAACCTCCAGATACGCATACCCTGATTCGGATGAAATCCAAATATATAATAGGATAGCATTTATTATGATTCCAAACTCTAGGATAGGTCTATAACCATGACCAATGCAAATAAGTTCGACCATCCAATACCAACCAACAACCATAACTAAACCAACATAAAAACCAAATTCCTATCCATAACATAACATAAAAGAATGGAACAATCATAAATTAAGTCAAACAGTATAAGCCCCAATACCAATGACAATACTAAGACTGACACTAATACCAACACCGCCTATTCCAACCCATAGTAGTTCCACAAATCCTCTTAGAAAATGAAAAATAATATTTGATTTGGACATGCCCCCAACCACAACCGAAACCAATATCCATAGAATGATAAAGTGTGTAAATAAATCATAACGGGGAATGAAGCCTTCAAGAATATGGAAGATCACCACTTCAATCCAATAGTTGATCCTAAATCTAATCACTAAGCATGAGGACTAGAATGGAAGATTCCTGCATCACGTAGGGATACAGTCACCTAAAGATGGGTTAGCGGGTGAACACCAGCAAGTACTCAGGATAAGGATAAAATAATTCCAACCTTTAAAATAAGTAAACCAACCATATACATTCACAACTATACACACAAATACATGTATATGTAACTATGCTCGGAAGAGGGAACCAGGTTTAGCATGCATTTAAAACCATTAACCTGGGTATGTGTAGCTTAACCGTAATAATCCTCCCATAGGCTATATGGGTCCATTGTCACCCCCTAGATGGGCCCCAATGTGTTTAGCGGCATGAACTAGAGATACCATAAAAGTAGGGGTTTTCCATGTACCCTTCGCTCTGCATGATACATATACACAAGTATTAGGGGATTCTCGTGTACCTCTTAAGTATGGGGTTGCCATACCTACTCTTCATGTCGGGAAATAGGAGTTTCCAATGTTCATTACTTGGACTCACACCTTTACGGTTAGCTATCACACACCGCCATTATTGCCTAATTAAAACCATTACCACATAACAAAACTGCCATTTCATTTATTATTAGCCAAGGCTATCATTAGTGGTATTGTCATACCCACTATAACTTGCAAGAAATGTCCTTATCCAACCTTTTATGAATAAGAGATTTCTATGTACCCATATATTACATTATTAAGTTGACTTAGAGGATTCCCATATACCCTACAAGTGTACTATTAAGTTTACTTGGGGGATTCCCTTGTACCCCGCAAAGATATTTAATTAATAATAACCATGACCACCATACCTTGCCATTTAATCATTCGAAACCATTTAAATTATTTATTATATTTAGGGTTCCATTACCAATTTATACCTTGCAATAGTTCCATTAAAAGTCCAACAATATAGTAAAAGTATTCTCATTGGTATTTTATCAAACATATTGGGGGTATAGTATTTCCAAAACAAAAACTAATTACCAATTAACCATTCCCATACAATTTACTGTCCAAACCATAATTAAAGTATGTAAATACATAATTAAAATATGGGAAAATCATAACCAAACATTTATAACCAAAAACCCTAACACATGATTGAAAACCCAAAACCATACAACAATTATGCCATGAAAACAATTCATAAATTATGCCTTTAGTTGGAACTAACAATGAGGGATAAGTATCTTACCTTAGATTACAAAGATGATGGAGAAAAATCCCCAGTACAAGCCCTAAATTGATCCTCTAGACAAAACCCTAGCCTTTCTTTAGTCAAGAGCCTTAGAGAGAGTTTGAGAGAGTTTCAAGTGTTTAAGATTAGAATATTAGGGTAAATAATGTCCAAAAAGAGTTATAAGTCATGGGGCTTTAAGAGGTTAAGTGGGAAATATCCAGATTACCCCCACTTAAACTATATAAAAATCTTATAGAAGGGTATAGCCACCTTATACCAGTCATACCCTACCATACGTGGTACCCACCACTCATAACCTAGGCCCCTCCGGACTCTAAACTGTCCAATATACAAATATACAAGACAATTTATATCCAATTATATGAACTATACCCTTGATTCGTACCCACTGCAGAGTGGAAATCAAAGAGGATTTAGACACTATCTATCATACGAGTCAATGGTATGAGTTATACCATATCTTATAGCTCATGGTGAGGTACTCATACTCAGATCCAAGTTAAGAAACCAAGTTTCATATTAAGTGAAGGAAAACCCGACCATATTACCCATCACCCACCATACGACTCATACCCACCCAAGACGTACCCATTCCAAAAATAAATCTAACCCACCAACCAGCAATGGTTAACATACGACCAAGACTATACTAACTGTACCCCATCATACAACTTGTACCCTTTTTTCCTATGATGTCTAGAAACAAAAAATCTAAGTAATTTTGTAAGGTTCCAAAATCTAGGGTGTTTCAATATGTGTATCAATTATAGGCAGCTTAATATGGTAACAGTAAAGAACGAGTATCCTAGAACTCACATTGATGATTTGTTTGACCAGTTTCACTGAGCAGTGGTGTTTTGTATGATTGATTTGAGGCTTAGTTACCATAAATTTAGGATTTGAGCTGATGATATCCCAACCTTTCAAACTTATTATGGTCATTATGAGCTTTTAGTATTGTCTTTTGTGTTGACCAATGCCCCAACAATGTTTATGAATTTTATGCACCATGTGTTCAAGCCTTATTTAGATTCCTTTATAATTTTGTTCATCGATGACATCCTTGTATATTAGAGGAGTATGGAGGAGAATATACAATATTTGAGGATTATTCTCTAGACTTGGAGAGATCATATGCTTTTTTGTCAAATTCTTTAAGCATGAGCTTTAGCTTAAGTCGGTGATATTCCTTAGGCACGTGGTATCTAAGTATGGCTTATGGTAGACCCAGCTAAGGTCGAGGCTATTCGTGATAGGGCTAAGCCTACTCTGATTGAGATTCATAGCTTCATTAGTTTAGTTGGTTATTATTGGTGGTTCATTGAGAATTTTGCTACCGTTACAACACAGATAACTAGATTAACTTAGAAAGAGGTTCTTTTCCAATAGTTCGAGGAGTTTGAATCAAGCTTTGTAAAGTTGAAGGGATTTCTCACTTCATCTCCTATTTTAGCTTTTTCTATTAATACTAAGGGATTCACCGTGTATTGTGATACTTTTGGTGTTGGTTTGGGTTGTTCATTAATGTATCAAGGTCGAGTTATTTCTTATCCATTGAGGTAGCTATAGGTGCACGCGTGCAACTACCTCATTCATGATTTAGAAATGGCGATGGTAGTTTTCATACTTAAGATTTGGAGGTATTATCTGTATGGTGTGAATTATGAGATATTCATGGATTATCATAGTCTTCAGCATCTGACAGCTTAATTTTAGATGGATAGAGTTGCTTAAGGATTATGACATCTCTATCTTGTATCATTTGGGCAAGGAGAATGTGGTAGCAAATGCCTTAAGCCGAAAGGCTATGATTATGGGAAAACTGGCTTGTATTTCAGTTTCTCAGAGGACATTGGCTTGAGACATTCAATCCTTAGCCAACTTAATGGTGCAACTTGATATTTCAGACCCTAGGAGAATTCTTGCTAGTGTTAAGGTAAGGTCTTTGCTATTTGAACATATCCAAGGCTGTCAGTTTAAGGATAAGAGACTTGCATCATCCATGATCAAGTGTTGAGTGGTTAGTCCAAGAGGGATACCATAGTTTTTGAGGGTGTTATGAGATTTGACCATCACATTTGTGTTCTAATGGTTGATGACTTGATTTTTTGTCGATTCTACATGAGGCTCACAATTCTAGATATTCTCTTCACCTAGATACAACTAAGATGTATAGAGATTTGAGGCAATATTATCCTTGGAGTGGTATGAAGAGAGGTATGACAAACTTTATAGCTCGATGATTATGTTATCAATAAGTGAAGGTCGAGGATCAGAGGCATGGTGGCTTGATTCAAAGTTATCCCATTCCTGAGTGGAAATAGGAGAAAATTACCATGGACTTTGTCAATGGTTTGCTCATACTTTCTGTGGTTTCAAAGGTATTTGGATCATTATGGATCAATTAACCAAGTCAACATATTTCATTCCTATTCAGATGTCCTTCAATATTAAGAGGTTAGCTCGTATTGATGTTAGTGAGATAGTCTATCTTCATGGTATTCCTATATTTATCATTTCAGATCAGGGCTCAGTGTTCATTTTTAGCTTTTAGAGAGCTTTTCAGGAGGATTTGGGTACTCAGGTTATTCTTAGTACAACATTCCATACTAAGATAGATGGGTAGTTGGAGCAGACTATTCAGGTTCTCGAGGATATTCTCTGAGCCTATGTTATGGATTTTGGAGGTCAGTGGGAGCAACACTTAATGTTGGAAGAGTTTGTGTATAATAATAACCATTATTCGAGTATTGAGATATTGTCTTTTTAGGCCGTATGGTAGGCGATGTCATTCTCTGAACAGATGGTTTGAGACTTTTGATTTTAGACCCCATGGCACTAACATTATTCAGGAGCCATTGGATAGAGTCATGGTGATTCAGGATAGGTTGTAGGAAGCTTAGACTAGGCAGAAGGCTTATACAGATAGTATACTTTGTGCCTTGAGATTTGGAGTTGTGACTGATGTTGCCCAAAAGTACACCTCTAAAGAAGTATAAAGCAGTCGAAGCAAAGTATAGTAACCCAACTAGGTTAGGGTCGATTCCACAGGGAACAAGCTAGATATATCTCTCAAATTTGTTGAAACCATCAAGTAGTGCTAAAAAGTAAATGGGGGATTTACTAGAATAGTAAAACGTGCAATGATGAATACTTTTGGTTACAATCAATCTGAAACAAACAATAGGATTTTGTACACCCTGGCTTCTAACTTGGCTGATTTATCATGCACTGTTGAACTATTCTAATACCTTGCATGCAGAATCTAACAAGTTATGTCTCACCAACTATCTTGTGGACTCATTGGCGAATTTCACTGTTTACCTTGTGACTCTCAGAGTGTCGCGTTACTAACCTTTTCCCTGGATCCAAGTTTAATTATTACCTTGTGAGTCTCATGTTATTTTATGAAGATAATTATCTTAATTAGATGAAGATTATTAGCTTATACTGATAATTAACTTCAAATCACTATTGCGATCTCTTTTTCCCGATCTCTACCTCTCTTTTGAAGTAAGTAGTGAATATAACTGGGATCTTAATGTCGACCACCGCTAAAAAATCAATTAAATCAAAGAATACCACAATACATGCAGCAATCTTTATCTAGAACAATTTAGTACTTCCTCTACCTCGTTGATTCCCCAGGGTTCCCACAACCCTAGCTAAGGGAATTAGCCACTCATAGTTGTGAGATAAATCATGGAATTCATTGACAATAACATAGAATTAATCTTAGAATAATGAAAGAAGAAAACCCAAAATCTCAAATTGAATATCAAACCAAAAAAACAAGAATACAAGAGAATCCCAAGATCAAAATTGAATCATGGAATAAAAATATATCATTTAAAGAGTATTTGGTATCCCCCAAGGGCATATATTATCCTCGAAGGGACAAAAGTAGCATTCTCAACTATAAAACATCAAAAGGGTATTTACATATTAAATGAAAACCTTAGAAATCAAATCCTAACAAAAGAGGAAAACTTTAGTAAAGTACATAATAATGATAAAAACATCATAAGAGTGTATATAGGTTACATGAAAACCATAGGATATGAATCTGAAATGATTTGGGAAAAGTGAGTCGGCCACAAACTACGAACCTATCTATAGGGTATAGGTGGTACCTATGGCCAGTAGGTGGCTGGCCATAGGTGGTGCCCCAAATTTTGCTCTCTAAATTTCAGTTTCTGACACCTATGCCACTACCTACTGGGTGTAGGTGTCTAGTTAGGTGGTCTATTTTTAGCCTTTTGTTCCATTTTCTTTTAGTTAGCTTCCAACACCTAGTTTCCTGCAAAATCACTCCAAAAACAGATCAAATCCAACAAAATAGCCTTAAGTACATGCATATTATCCAAGTTTAACCATCGTAAGTTTCATAAAACCATGACACATCAAGACTCTCAACTTAGAACATTGCATGTCCTCATGCAACGAAAACACATCAAAATATATGACGATTCTTAACGAAGATAAACCTAAGATACCTATGATAGTCAATCATCAAATTTAGATCAAAACATATTACCCTCTCCAAGCTCAATGCGTTAAAACTAACTATGCATATCTATGAAGCACAATAATGTGACACAAAGGAATCAAGTTATGGCCTTATACTAGCAGCAAACAACCATGAATATGTACAAGTTACACTACTTAAACAAGTAAGCGGCTTACAAACTATGTGCCCTCACATCAAAGAAGTTCGCAATCTCTGATATAAAATCATGCATGTTACTGCAGGGACGATCAAGAGGTAATCCCATTCACAAAGAAGTTCTAATCAATGTGCGTAGAATAACATAGGCTTGCTCGAATTTTGTTTACCTTTTCTTTCAAACAGTTAGGTTAGGATTACTATAGGACTACACTCGGCTTGTAATGTAGACTTGGGGGCTGGTATGGTACATATGGACAATTTTAGTGACTAAGCCTCCCTGGAAATACACTTACTTTAGGGGTCCACTTATCAACCAATTTTATTTTATTCCACCCTTGTTTCTCTCGTTTTATTCGTTTATTGCACATTCAGGTTGGCTGTGGTTTCTTTTATTCTTTCTTTTTTTTTCTTTTTCAATTCTTATTTGTTCTTTTGTTTTTTCTACCATACCCAACCCTACTTTCTTTTCTCTTAGTTACCCTTCTTTATACCCACTTCACATTACACACCCCTAAGATAGCCACCGTCAACTTAAGTGATTTGCCTGAGTTAAAATGCATAATATCCAAGAAGGACCAGGGGCAAAATAGGCTCATTGTAATACAAATAGGAAGGTGAAAGGTGAAGCAAGAAAAATAGGCTATAAGGCTCAAAATAGGGGTAAAAGGATACTTATTCACATTTGGAAGGTCTTTTTAGGCTAAAAGTGGACTTATTTCATGAATGACCTTTAATTTTTTCCTACCCTACTATCCTACAACCTTAGCAAAACCAACTGGGCAAGTTCTAGATTCAACACACAATCGGAACAATGTAGTATGTCTCACACATATAGCACAAAGTTGTATCACAAGCTATGAGCTATCTGGTTTATGCAATTGTTAACTATGATTATTATGTCCCTAGTTTTAATGCCATAGCGAGATTTACAATGGTCACATAATATATATCACACAGTTCAAAAATAATTTTCTTGAAGGGGTACTTTTTCACAAAAATTCAAAACGAAATAAATCAACTGCCTTATATACTCAAAAATCTCCTAGTTAAACATAAATAATACAATAAAAACAAAAGATAATACGTCCTTAACAAACCGACTCTACTAGGAACCTGTCACGAACCGACCTTGGGCCTGGCCGTGATGAGTATCTCATGCCCACCAAGTGTCAAAGACCACCCCCTTAGTGTTTTCTAAAGAGCACAATAAAAGTAAACAACAGAAGACAACAAGACCAATGATATATAAATGACACCAAAAAAAAAATGTATAGAGTCAACAAGACATCAACAATATCTTACTTTTGTTGACAAAAGCCTCTAAAACCAAAAAGAATCCTAAAGTACTATGATACTAAAGAAAGAACAGGGGATACAAATAAGATAATACAATCACAAAAATCCAGGGATGGATAGTGAGGTGATCACTACCATGTAACTCAGGGGATAGGGATAAGATAACGTAATCAGAGAAATCCAATCATAAACAATGTGCACCACGTTCATAAACATATATATAAGATGCCGAGATAGGTAAAAGGATTATCAGCATGACAGTTTAAAATATTAACTTGAACTGTGTAGCTCTCTCCATCCTAAAGGCACCCATGGGCTTTATGGGTCCAGCTTCCCATGTTGGAAAGCCCCCAGTGCGTGCTAGCCAGATAAACTGAGGAAAAGATGAGGAAAGGATAAATACCCCAAGGCTATAGCCTTCCCAAAATATATATATATAGTGTGCACGAAGAACATGGTCACATGGACCCCTAATGCCAGCAAACGTAGTTTCCAGTGTTGATTTCCCCGGGACCTATACCTTCACAGTGAGCTACATAATTTCCTTTAAGCCCAAATTAAAATAGTTTGAACATAAACCAACCATTAACCAAGGATTTATTCATTAAAGAAATTACCACTTGGCATATTCTTACCAATATGCTTGCAAGCTGAATCAATTATGCCAAACCAATGAATATAACCAAATTGACTCCCAAGTTCCATTTAAAATCCAAAACCAAGGCCGCCAATGCCATCCAAAGACCATATTCATTAATTTATCCTTTAATACAATGCGATAGGTTCAAAATACCAGTTAAATCATGCAATTATCCATATTTAAAATCAACTTTACAAAGTGCGTTGAGGTTAATGCCATTGTCAAATAAGAATTCCATCAATTTATGGAAACCTATGTCCCCCATTTCAACCATTTAAATAATGAATCAATTCAGTCTCAGAAATCATCAATTAAAGTATGAATAATCAACTTAAACCATGGGACAAGTAATTCAAGTAATAATAATCAAAACCCCTCAACCCAATTTAAAACCCAATAATTAAAACAAATGAATATTGACTAAATAAATGCGGTAACGTAAAAATACAAGTTAAGGATGAGAAACATGCTTGAAATATATAATAATTTAAATAGAATTCGAAGTTTGGAGCCTAGAGTAGTGATTTCTTGACAAAAAACCTTGAGCTTTCTTGTGTTGGGAGTTAAAAAATAGAATAGCGGAGTTTGATCTTTGAAAACTAAACTAAGGAAAAATGGTCTATTTTGTGTGTAAAATCCGTGCAAGGATTAAAAATAAGAAAGTCCCCTCACCTGAAGGGAAAAAACAAAAACTGGGCATTTTTAACACAACAGCATGGCACGTCAATATTGCAGAGGCTAGCCTCCATGCGATGCTGATATCTTACAGCTCCAGTGGTGTGGCATGCCACTATCATGGAGGTGCATAGCCTTAAAGTTCCCAAATACCTTTTTAACACCCCTAAACATAATTCAAGAAAAAATTGACACTACATACGGGGAAAGGTTAAATATTAATTTGTTGAAATTTTTGGGGGTCTTACATTATTCCCTTTAGGATCACTCATTCCCGAATGATTATTTATGACATTTTTAGCATGAGAATATCCAGAGTACATCATCAAAAGTGAAACTCATACCTTAAGAACTTTTATCCAAACCGGGGAACAAGAACAGGTACTTGGCTTTCTTATCTTGTTCATTTTCCCATGTATCTTTTTCTAACTTTTTATTTCTCCAAAGAACATTCACTAAAGTTATGTCCATTATCCTTAATCTACAAACTTGTCTATCCAATATTTCAGGTGGGACCTTCTCTCAAGACAAAGAATCTATAACACCAACATACTAAATAAGCACTATTAATGAAGGGTCACCTCCACACATTTTTAGTGTAGAAACATGGAAACCAGGATGAATCGATGCCAAACTCACAGGAAATTCTAACTCATAAGTGACATTCCCAATTCTCTTTCTTCCCAATCTGATACGGACCAATGTAGTGGGGACTGAGCTTCCCCCTCTTACTATAATATCATGAGTCCTTTCATAGGATACACCTTCAAGAATATCCAATCACTAACCTTGAATTCTAATTCTCTTTGCCTTATATCCGCATAAGACTTTTGGTGACTTTGAGCAGTCTTAAGTCTTTCTCTAATAACCTTCACCTTCTCTATGGCTTGGTGAACTAACTCAGGTCCAAACAACCTAGTCTCACCTATATCAAACCATCTATTAGGAGACCCATACCTCTTACCATAAAGAGCCTCAAAAGGAGCCATTTGAAAGCTAGAATGGTAACTGTTATTGTAAGCAAACTCAATAAGTGAAAAATGGTCAACCCAACTTAACATAATCCTCTCCTGAACAGTTAGTCCTGAAATTCCAGAATGAACAACCTAGAATAAGTGCTCAATGTAACCTAACAATCTCCTGAATAAAGAACTTAACATAATCGTCTCCTAAATAGTTATTCCTTACAAACAAGAAGTGAGCAGGCGTAGTCATCCTATCCATAGTGACCCAAATGGAATTATACTAATTTTGAGACCGCAAAAGACCTGTGTTAAAATCCAAATTAATCATATCCCTCTTCCACATGGGCATCTCTATCTCTTGGGACATGCCACCAGGTCTCAAATATTGAACCTTGAGTTGATGACAAACCTACACTTAGCAACAAAATTTGCCACATATTTCTTGATATTATTCCACCAATAGATTTCCTTCAAATCATGGTATCTTTTTGTCGAACTTGGATAAACTGTATATTAGGACTCATGAGCCTCGACCAAAATCATTTCCTGTATCCCATCAACATCGGGAACACACAAATTTATTGATACCTTAAGACGCTATTGCCCCCAATCTTGAAAGCCATAACTTCTTGCTGACCCACATCTCCCTTAATCTGCATAAGTATGGCATCAAAAGTCTGCTTCTCCTTGAGCTCAGTACAAGAGATAATTTATCCAATTCTTGAAAAATCACTCTTCGATTCTTAATGTCTAAGAGACAAACTCCTAAATTTCCAACCAGTAAATATCCTTCACCAACCCTTTTTTCTCTTCATCCAAATGAGATAAGCTCTCAGCAACCATATTAGCTTTACCTGGATGGTAGTGCAAACTCATATCATAATCCTTAAGTAACTTGAGCCACTACCTCCATTAGAGATTCAATTCTTTCAGCGTAAACACATACTGCAAGCTCTTACAATTTGAATAGATATCCAAATGCGCACCATATAAATAATGGCATTAAATCTTTAAAGCAAAAACCATAGGCACCAACTCTAGATTGTGAGTCGGGTAATTTCACTCATGAACCTTAAGCTACCTGGAAGCATTGGCCGCAACCTTACCATGCTACATCAAAACACAACCTGTCCCATACGGGATATATCACAATACACAACAAAACCATCAGTACCCTTAGGCTGGTTTAAAAAATGCGCAGAAGTCAACTTATCCTTAAACTTCTCAAAACTACCTTCACAAGAATTGGACCACAAAAAATTAACTTTTTTCTGCGTTAAGTTTATGAGTAGAGTATCAATAGATGAAAAAATCACCATAAACCTTCTATAGTAGTCTTCCAAACCCAAAAGGCTCCTAATGTCAATTAGAGTCGTGGGTCTAGGCTACCTTTTAACTGCCTCAACTTTTTATGAATCTGCCTTGATCCCTCCACTAGAAATAATATGCCCAAGAAAGGTCAGAACACTTAGCTAAAATTCTTACTTAGAAAATTTGCATATAATTTCTAGTCCTTAAGATTCTGTAACATAATTCAGAGGTGATTGGCATGACCATCCTCACTCTTAGAGTACACCAATATGTCTTCATTGAAGACTATAACAAATAAAGCTAAAAACTACCTGATCACCCAATTCATAAGATTCATGAAAGAATTCAGATCATTAGTCAATATGAATGACATAACCAAAAACTCATAATGGACATACCAAGTTTGGAAAGAAGTATTAGGAATATCAACCTCCCTAATTTTCAATTGGTGATAGCTTGAATGGAGATCATTCTTATAGAAAAACCTAGCACCCTGAAGCTGGTTGAAAAGATCATTAATCCTAAAAATAGGTTACTTATTTTTCATGGTCACCTTATTTAGCTCACAATAATCTATACACACACACGAAGAGACCCTTTTTCCTTTT
Source organism: Capsicum annuum (assembly GCF_002878395.1). Taxonomy (NCBI): domain Eukaryota; kingdom Viridiplantae; phylum Streptophyta; class Magnoliopsida; order Solanales; family Solanaceae; genus Capsicum; species Capsicum annuum. The sequence goes on from NC_061115.1 coordinate 92,091,989, forward strand.
GCATAAAAAGTACATAAGCACCGCACGGAGAAACACAAGGACGAATGAAACCCTTATCAAGAAGATCCTTTAACTGCTCCTTAAGTTCCTTTAGTTTAGCTGGAGCCATCCTATAAGGAGGAATGGAAATAGGATAAGTATCTGGTAGAAGATGAATCCCAAAATCTATTCCATATTGGGAGGAATTCCAATAAGATCATTGGGAAAAACTTTAGGAAATTCATTAACCATAGGGATAGATTGTAAAGAGGGACTCTCAAAACTAGAATCCTTAATCTAAACTAGATAATACAAACACCCTTTGGAAATTATTTTTTGAGCTCTAAGATAGGAAATAAACTTCTCTTTAGGTACTAAGGAACTCCCCTCCCAATCAGTCACTGATTTATCTAGAAAATAGAGATTGATATTTTAGATCCTACAATCCAGGTAAATATAGCATGAATTAAGCAAATCCATCCCTAAAATTTCATCAAAATCTACCTTATCAAGTTCTATCAAATCCACCAATGTCGCCCTACAAAAGATAGACACCAAACAACCTCTATAGATCCTTCTAGCAATAATAGACTCAACCATAGGTGTAGACACAGAAAAGGGGTCAAAAATATTTTTAGGACCAAAACCAAAGTATACATCCACATAAAGAGTCAAATAAGATAGGGTAGAACCCAGATCAAACAAATAATAAACATCACAAGAGAAGAGTTATAACATACTAGTGACAACATTTGGGGATGCCTCAAATTCCTTATAAGTAGCAAGTGTATAGAGATAATTTTGACTACTGCCGATACCAGAAAAGGAGCCTTTACGTGAAGGGGCCAAAGACGTGGAGACCAAAACCTTATTAGGTTCAGTAGAAACTCTAGCCAAAGGAAAATCTCGCTGCATATGACCAAGCTAACCATAATTATAATATTGATTTATCCTCTCCTAAAAAATCTATGGTGAACTATCCATAAAAATGGCAAAGAGATTAAGGAGTAGGATAACTGAGCTCTACTAACCTGAGACTGGGTACCTCATTCCTTAGGACCACTGCTTGTAAGAAATTGATGATTACCCAAAGGCTTAGGATAAGAAGCACTGGTTGTCGAATAAGACTTTCTTACTATTCCACTAACTCTTCCTGCTTCCACTAACTCATAAACCACTAGTATGGATATGTCCATATCATTACTAAACATAATAACCTTACACTCGAACACCAAATCATGGGATACCCCAAAAGAAAATTTCCTCATTCTAGACCTTATATAAGACACTAACTCTAGAGCATAAAGGATCTTCTGAAACTTCAGGGCATACTCCTTAACACTCATCTTACCCTACTTTATGTTCACAAACTCTTCAACCTTAGCTTTTCTAAACTCCTAAGGAAAGAAGTGATTAAGGAAAGCACCTAAAATGTCAATCCACACTGCCTGTCTAACATTATCACCCCTTATCACTTCCCATTCCTCGTCCCCCTGGTAAGTCATATCTTTTAACTAATAGGTAGCAAACTCTATACCTTCTGAATCAATAACATGTATCACCCTAAAGATTTTCTCTATCTTATCAATAAACCCCTAAGAATCCTCCTCAACCATAGATCTTGTAAAGAATAGGGAATTCAACCTCATAACCTAGCCAATCCAAGTAAACTCGGATGAAATAATAGTACAGCCAACATGAACTGATCGATGAGACTTTGATTCCACCAATTAAGTAAGCATATGAATAGACTAATGAAACTCGGCATTAGAGACATATCCATAAGGTGACTGAGCATATATATCACCAGCCCTAGAAGCTAGAGAAGGACTAGTAGGGAATGGTGGAGCCCTATATAGAGTGACACAGTCTGGAGCAGGGGCCCTAGACTGGGTCTGTACCCTATAAACAGGGAAAGTTCTCTCCATATGTTTGTCAGGTGGGACAGAGTTTCCAGCAGAGTTTCTACAACCATCAAATCTTTAGGAAGGAGGTGATTTGAAATATGAGTAATCTAAGAGTTAGGGGAGTTTCATAGCATCTAGACTCTGTAGCCCATAATAGAATACAAGAAAGGGAAAAATTTATAAATGCCTTATAGCCTCAACCTTATATGTATGGCGTGCTACACAACCATAAAAAAGACTCTACTAACACGACTTTATGGACACCCAATGACCCTGAATCATGCTTTGATGCCAGCCTTGTCATGAACCAACCCATGCCTAGCCGTGATAGGTATCTAAAGCCCACTAAATACCGGAGAGCACCCCCTTAGCCTTTCCTCAAAATCATAATAAAAGTAAACAACATAAGCCAACCTGACCAATAGTAGATAAATTACACCAAAAAAATATAAAAAGTCAAATAAGACATAAACAACATACCACTTTCGTCCACAAAAAACTATAAACAAAAAATAAAAACTAAGTTAGGATATGCCCTGACTATGACAAAAGAGAATCCAAAAGTCCTATGGTAATAAAGAAAGAGCAATAAAATAATAGGGCATTCTGAAAGATGGAGGCTTACCACTTCACAACTGATCAAAAGGAGTACTCAATGACCTAATGCTATACAAGAGTAATGGAAAAGTCCTCAGCCTTACATTATGAAATGATGCAGCATCTAGGAATGACAAGTGGGGTGAACACTGGCATATAACTTAGAGGATAGGGATAAAATAATGATATCACCAAAATTGATTCATAAAATATGTGCACCATATTTATATACATATATATATATATATATATATATATATATATATATAAGATATTGATATAGGGATAAGGGTCATAAATAGGAGAGTTAAAATATTAACCTGAACTGTGTAGATTGCTCAATCCTAAAGGCACCTAAGGGCTATATGGGGGGTCCAACACCTCTTGCTGGAAAGTCCTAGTGCCTGTTAGCCACATGAATTGAGAAAAAAATTAAAGAAAGGCTAAAGTCATCAGAGCTATAGCCTTGGTGTATGTGTGTGTGTGCACGTAAACCAAACACACGATCACATGGACCCCCAACGCTGGCAAAAATATGGTTTTCCGTGTTGATCCCTCCAGGACCTAAACATTCACGGTGAGCTACATAATTTTCTTTATGCCTAAATTAAAATAGTTTGCACATAAACCAACTATTAACCTAGGAGTCATTCACTAAGGCGATTACCACTTGGTATCGTCCTATCAATGTGTTTACAAGCTAAATCGATTATGCCAAGGCCATCCAAAAACCATATTTATTCATTTATACTTTAATACAATGCAATGGGTTCAAAATACAAGTTAAACATGCAATTATCCATATTCAAAATAAAGTATACAAAATGGGTTGAGGTTAATGCCATTGTCAAACCAAAATTCCATAAATTTAGGGAAACCCATGTCTCCCATCCAACCTTTAAAATAATGCACCAATTTAGTCCCAAAAATTCATCTATTAAAGCATAAATAATTAATTTAAACCATAGGACAAGCTATTCAAGTAATAAAAATAAAAACCCCTCAACCTAATTTCAAATCTAATTATTGAAACACATGAATATTGATTAAAAAAATTCCATAATGAAGAAATACAAGTTAGGGATGAGAAACATGCCTGAAATATTGAACAATTTGTATAGAATTTGAAGTTTGGAGCCCGAAATAGTGATTTCTTAAAAAACCCTTGAGCTTTCTTGGGTTGGGAGTTAAAGAACATAATAGTGGAGTTTGATCTTTGAAAACCAAAAGAAAAAGGTTGATTTTGTGTTTAAAAGGCCTGCAAGGGGTAAAAAGTCCAAAAACCCCTCACACTAAGTGAAAAAAACAAAAACTGGGCATTTTTAACATAGCAACGTGGCACGCCAATACCGCAGAGGCTAGTCTCTATGCCACACTGATACTGTGGAGCTCCAATGCATGGTACGCCACTATTGTAGAGGCACACTTCCTTGAAGTTCTAAAATAGCCTCGAACCCCTGTCAAAAATTTTGAAACTTTCCCTAAACACCCTTTTAACATCCCTAAATATAATTCAAGTCAAAATTTATATTATGCATGTGGAAGGGTCAAAATTAATATAATGAAATTTTTTGGGATCTTACAGAACAAGACTGGGGAAAAAAGGCATGACAACAAAAACCCCCAATAGAACATTAAGTCCCATAAGTAGCCCTACCATAAACTTATAAACATGCATCAACCCTAATGCATTAGAACACTTTAAAACAAGTGATTTAGGAACATACTTGCGGCACCATAGGTGCAAAGATCTGACGTCGACCACATGAACACAAATGTAAAAATAACGTAGTACAAGGGTTTACTCCCAAGAAGCACTTGATTTAAGATCATGGCATGATGTGGCTATGTATGTTACTCAGAATTTACCACCAAGCCCATGTATTGCAACCCATAGAGTGCTTGATTTAATGTTGCAGCACAATGCAGATACCTTGATTACTCAAACTTTATCAAGGTATCAAAAATAGTGGTCTCCAACTTTTCTTCCACTTTGAACTTATGAATTGAACTCATAATTTTTTCTCTAATTTTCTAATATGCTCAAGGGGCAGTGGTATAAAAATAAAGCAACCAAGAAATAGATATAGTATGTTACAATTCTTGACCCTTAAGTGAGGAATGTAGTTTCTTGATTTTGGTGTATCAAATTCAAGAATATCGACATATTATTCCTTCTTTTCACGCTCTTCCATAGGCTTATATGAATCAACTAATATCTTATTATCCAAACATAATGTGGAAAAATTCTTTGAATGAGGTCTAATACGTCCCAACCCATGAATTGTATTTTTGTATACATCCTCTCATAACTCTAGTGTGTTCTTCTGAATATCTACAATATCCACAAAAGTCTAATCAAGTATTGAATCCTCTAAATTTAGCTCCTTAATTTGGCTTATAAGAAGTTTTTCATCCTCACACAACTTATAACTAAATTGTTGGGCATTAAATGCATCAATCTTTGCATCCAAGTCTCCTTTTAAGTTGTGAATATAGAAGCCAATCCTATACACCTTTTGACTAAACTCCTCTTTATCTTCAGCCAGGATTGTCAATATGTCTAGCATGATCTCATTATTCTCCCATAATATATCCATCACGCTTCTAAAGTAATGCACTATATCAAAAGGATAGGGATTAATAAATAAGGAGTTATTATCTCTCTTCCTTTTCTCTTGTAAATATGTCATATATAGAAGAGTAGTAAAATATAAGAAAATAAAACCCAAAAAATTCATCAAACTCAATCAATAAATCTTCAATAGTATTCTCCAATAACAATACCAAAATTTTGATGTCATCCAGAAGTACACCTTTAAAGAAGTATAAAATAGTCAAAGAAAAATATAGTGATCCAACTAGGATGGGGTCAATCCCAAATGGAATAGGCTAGATGTATCTCTCAAATTTATTGAAATCATTAGTCAGTGCAAAAAGGTAAATGGAGGGATTTATCGAAATAGTAAAAGGTGATAATGATGAATGCTTTTGGTTGTAATCAAGCTAAAATGAACACTAGGCTTGTGTTCTGTAGATTTATCGTGCACTGTTAAACTATTCCAATACCTTGCATGCAGAATTTGACAAGTTATGTATCACTATCTGTCTTGTGGACTCATTGGCAAATTTCACTCCTTACCTTATGAGTCTTAAAGTGTCCCGTTACTAACCCTTGCCTTGGATCATAGTTTAACTATTACCTTGAAAGTCTCAAGTTATTAGATGAAAATAATTATCTTAAGTTGATTAAGATGATTATATTATATCAATAATTAACTTCACATCACTATTATGATCTCTTTTTCCTAATCTCTACCTCTCTTTTGAAGTAAGTAGTGAATACATGTGGGCTCATAGCATTGGCCACTATAGGAAATCAAACAAATCAAAGAAAACCATAATACATACAAAAAATCTTTATCTAGAATGACTTGGAACTTTCTCTACTTTGTTAATACTCCAGGTTTCCCACAACCCTAGCTAAGATAATTAGCCGCTCATAGTTTTGAGATAAAGCATGGAATTCATAGACAAAAATATAGAATTAATCTCATTATAATGAAATAAGAAACCAAAGTCTCAAATTTAATATCAAACCAAAAAACAAGAATACAAGAGAATTCCAAGATCAAAATAAAATATTGGAATCAAAATATGTATTTTAAGAGTATTTCGTAGCTCTCAAGGTCATATATTAGCCTCAAAGGACCAAAACTAGCATTTTTAACTAAAAACATCAAAATGGTATTTATAGATTCATGGAAACCCTAGAAATAAAAAATACTAAATAAAAGAGGAAAACTTGAGTAAACGTACATAATAATGACTAAAAACATCATAGGAGTGTATATATGTTACATGAAAACCCTAGGAAATCAATCCAAAATGATCTAAAAAAAGTGAGTCGGCAACCACCTATGTATAAGTGGTACCTAAGGCCGGTAGGTGGGTAGTCTTAGGTGGATCCCCATATTTTTCTCTCTAAATTTCAGTTTCTAACACCTACACCACTACCTATGCCCGATAGGTGGTACCTACGTGTCGTAGGTTCCTAGGCACGTAGTTATTTTTTAATTTTTCATTCCATTTTCTTTTTGTTAACTTCCAACACCTAGTTTCCTGCAAAATTACACCAAAAATAAATAAAATCCAATAAAATAGCATTAAGTACACACATATTCTCCATGTTTAGGCATCATAAGTGCAATTAAACCGTGGCACATCAGTGATCGAGTAATCCTCCAAATATTGTCCATGTACGATACGATGAGGTTCGGGAGGAAAGGCAAGCTCAACCCCAGATATATTGGATCCTCTGAGATTCTTTGCACTGTTAGTAAGGTAGCTTATGAGTTAGCCTTACCCCTTGATTATTCTACTGTCCATTATGTTTTCTATGTTTTTATATTGTAGTGATACATTCCTGACCCATCTCATATACTTATATGGGACTTAATTTAGCTGGATTAGCAGTTGACCTTTATAGAGGAGTAGATGCTCATATTAGATAGTAATGTTAGATGGTTGCACACTATAGAGATCCTAGTAATTGACACTCAGTGGAGGCACATCCCAGTAAAAGAGGCTATTTTTGAGATTGAGAGTGAGATTCAAACCTAGTATCCTCACCTATTTAAGGATTTAAGTACATCCTAATCCTTTACTTTTGTGGATGAAAGTTTCTTTAGTTGTGGATATTATAATAAACCTCCAGGTTATTTTCTATATATCCTCTCATTTTCAAAATTCATATCTTTCCTATAGCTACCCCAAGTTATTTATGACTTACTAGGACTAACAGTTTAGTTATCGGGTAGTTCGTTTGATTTTTTGAGCTAATTCCCCTTTTTAAAGTCTTTGCTGGTTCAAATTGGCTACAAGATGAAAACTTTAGTCCAACAACCTCGTATGCCAATTCTAACTATTTCAACTGCTCTGGAACATCAATTTTAGTCTAGGTGGATCCTTGGTTTAGGTATCAAGGCTTCTGGACTTATCTTGGGCTATTGGCTAATAGTTAAGAAAAATGGGACATAGTTTTGGGACCCACTTTTAATTGAAACGACCTTGAATAAAATTTTTATTGCGCTATTAAATCAAGAATGCTGAATATGGCAGTATAGCATATTTTATTAATATATATAAGGTTCCAAACAAATCTTGAACGGTCAGTGGAGACTAAAAAAAATGCCAAGTTTCTAGCTGGTGCACCCGTTTAAGCGGAGGTTCGCTTAACCGCCCAGCTGACTACTTAAGCGGTCAGCTGGCCAGTAAGGCATCACTTAAGAGGCTCCTTTATATCTTAAGGGATGATTGCTTAAGATTAAAAGGGACCACTTACGTGGTACTTGTGCAATCACGAAGTACCGCTAAAGCGACACTAGGTTGCTTAAGCAGTGACCACTTAAGCGGCCAAGTATCCATTTATGCAGTACCCGAATACCTAGAAGGGGTAAAAAAAAACCCCACTTAGACTAATTTTAATATTTTCATCCATTCCCTATACCATTTGTAATGACCCAAGACTACCCCCTAGTCATCACACGGTGCTTACAACCCCAAAGGACCACATACTAACCCATGAATGATATCTATCGTGAGCACTAAATAATAATACTGTAATTAATGTAGAAAATAGTCTAAAATATGATAAGGTTCAAAATATCTTAAATACTGACAAATAACAATATCTGATAAAAACTGAACACTGTCTGAAAACTAATCAGAAAAACCTTTTACTGAATCTGTCTGAAAGTGGAGTTGATGGGACAATCCCTCAACTAACTTTATCTACTGAACTAATACATCTACTAAAATATAAAATCATATAATATCCTCAAATGATGAGGACTCACATCAAAATCTACTGCTGCTAGTTCAATCAGAATCTACTATACGTGATCAAGAACCTGAGCGTCTGAACTTATAATATGAAACATCATAACATAGAAAAGAATGCGTTAGTACGTGGGAATGTACTAGTATGATAGAGAAGATAAGGTTGAATGCAAGGGTTCATATTCATGATGATATAACTGACTAAATGAGGATAGCTGAACATGAGAGTACATGGAGAATCTGAAAATACTGTAAATACTGAGAGTGCAATCTATGCATATACATATATATATATATGAACTGTAAATGAGCTTTTCTTATGCTAAGTATTCAATTTGATAACTGATTAACTGATACTGATTGACTGTATCTGACAGTCCTGATTTTGTAAAACTAAGCTGAGTTCTAAACTGAAGACTAAAATTGAGACTGAAACAATAGGAGGTAATCATCTAACTGACATAACCCTCTCTGAAGTGATTGGGTTCCAACCTGTAACTCCATTTGGAAAGCTGATAATATCGTGGCACGGGTACTCACAATAGTAAACCAAGATGCCAAGCCTAACTGACGGGTGACACCAGAGCAGAGCCAAGCCTAATCTAATGTGTGACCGTTGGGAGGTAGTCAAGCCTAGTCTGATGGGTTACTTCTCATCCTGCACTGGCTATGCAGTTCTGGAGTACAAGGACTGCTGATAACGACTCTACCTATCTAACGGGGAAGTCGTCATCCCTGTACTCGCTCGGTGCTAAATCATACTCCCAACTGAATAGACATCAAACTGTTATACTAGACTGAACTGGATTGAATTCACTGAGTTTCCTGAGTGCTATAACTGACTGAGTTCTACTGAGTTCTGTATCTAACTGAGAGCACTATTGATCGTGAAAAGACTGACACTATTCTGTAACTAACACTGTCTTTAAATAAATAGCTAAATTGTCGGGGATTAAATACCCCCAGGACTCAATAGCATGAAAAGTAAAGAATAACATGATCTTGCAAAGCACAGCAATGTATACATGTTCATACATCATCTATAGAGACATTTTATCAAACACTTGTAGGGCATAAGCTTGTTCATATACTAACATGTCATGATTTCATCACTTTATTCACATGGATATTCTATCAAACACTTGGGAGCACAACTTCATGCTCATAATCATGGATAACATATAAACAGGGAAACTACAATGCCCAAATTACAATCTATGGGTTTAGCATGTAATTCATATAATTCCCCCTACATACTATTCTATTTTTCATGAATCTTATCATAATCATGAATTGAAAACCAAATCAGCATCATAGATGCATTAATTACTTTATAAATTTAAGGGTCTATGAAGATAATAACATATTTGTTAAACATACTATTTAATTTAATGAAACTTTCATTTAAATTATGGATTCGAACCCAACTAATATTGTAAGCATGAAGTCAATCTAATTCAAACATGGAAATCATAAATACATCATCTTTGTACTTTGAAAAGGATTCCTGGACTTCATGGGTGAAAGGAACCCATGAATCAACATCTAACATATCTTAATTTGTGAGATTCTTGAAGTTCTTGAAGGATTTCTTAAGCTTGACCTTGATTTCTTAAACAAGGGTTTTACCTTTTGGGAGAGAATGGCTTGCTTATTGACAAGATAGTGAATTAATGAGCAATTTTTGCTCTTTTAGGGGTTTATTACGTGTTTATACTAACTGGAGGTGAGGGAAAAAGACCTTAGTGCCCTCAAAATTAAAACTCAAAACTGACTGAAATCTCAATTTTGTACGCTGGCGTGATGCGGTGCTATCGTGCCGTGTCACTGAAAACTGACGATTGGGAACTAGGCTGATGGCGTGATACGATGCCATCACAGTACCTCACTGGTTGTGAATTTTCCCTTTTGTGCGCATGCCATGATTGCGGAGTCACACTGGAAAGTGATAATTGGGAAAAAGGCTAGTGTCGTGATGCGGTGGTATTGCATTGTCTCACTGAAAAATGATAAAATCCATTTGGACTGCCTCTGCGATGTGCTATAGTACCAGGTGGTACACATTCTTGCTAAAATAGCTCAAACTCTTTGCCCAGGTGTCGGATTTGGGTGAATTTGGTATTGATGGAAAGCTTATTCAATTTCACACTCAATGAAAAGTCAAAATCTTGGAAATTCAACATGTATAAAAGTGTATTAATCTTTAAAGAAACTTTTTAACAGTCTAGGAATGAATTTTAAGCTAAGGAAAAACATGGGGTGTTACACTATTAAACCATATAAAATGGAAAGCTCAGGAGAATCATTTGTGGGTTATTTTGGAGAATAAGTAAAATTAATTTATGTTTTTCTTCTTCAAATTTGTAGTAAGTTTCCACTAATTTCTTATTTTAATCCTCTATTTTAAAAAAAAAACCCTAAAGGCTTCATGACTTTATAATAGCATCATTAGAGCTCTAAATACACCTATTTTTGAGGGTAAATATTCCTTGATCATAGAAGGGCATTGTGTTAGTGTTGAAAGTGTGATTCCGTAAATGAACCCCATATAGTATTTTACGTAATTTTGGACATGAAGCACAATAGGATAATATGGTATCATTATTCTCTTTCTGATTTCTCTTTCTAATAAGTAGATTGTGATTTTGATAGCATGGCATCTTGCAGAAGCTTCTCGGAAAGGGAAATTGGTGGTTTAGTGGATTCTTTGACCTTTTCTTTAGCTTCTAGGTAGGCTAGGTTTACCTTCTTTATTGGTTGAGCTAATCATAGTATAATTATGATATTATGCTAGGTATTGTATGGGATTTAGTTATTAGAAGAATTATTAGTATTATTAGTCTTAATTGAACTATTTAAGCTGTCTTGGAATCGTAATTTAGGTGAAATTGAGTCAGTTGCAAATATTTAGGCAAAATTACCTTAGTAGTTCATATTTAGGTGAAATTGCCTTAGTTGTTCATGTTTAGGTGAAACTGCCTTAGGTTCTTATGTTTAGGTGGAATGGACCTAGTTGTGCTTATTTTTGATGGAATTTTCTTAGTGGCTCGCATTTTAGGAATACGTCCTATCTTAGGGCTATTTATGGGTTTTTAACATCTAGAAATGAATTTAGATACCTAATCCTATTCCAGGGTAGAATTTACCTAAAATTGGATCTTAGGTATTAGAAGTAGGGCCCTTCAGTCCACCTTGGGTCAAGACTTCTGTTAGCTTTTGTAGACCTTTATACATAGTTTACACCCTTAGTAGTAAATATTTAGGGACTTTGAAGAGATTAAGTAATTAACACTTATGATAGTTGGTATTTGGGAGTTGGTGTAAATTCCAGGTAAACTCGATGGTCATTGGTAGTTTTTGTCTATGCAAGTTGTTCCCTTGTCTTTGGCATTTATCATAAGATCTTGCATAGTCATGTCAATCTTTACTAATAGTGGGCTAATAGTACCCAAATTGTAAAATCTTATGAGTGGTATGCGCACCACTATGATGGCCCCGAACTGGTGATGAATGGCATACCTCTAAAATTCCCATCATCTTTATTTGTACGAAACATCTATGAATCAGTCCATCTGCAAAAATTTGGAACAAGTATGGCCCATACTAGAAAAGTTTTCGTACATCATACATAATCTTCATTCACTTCTAAAATTAAAGCTCCTCAGGTACCATATCACTTACTATATAATTGGCAAAATCTGCAAACCATGTGATGCACTATTCTAAACATAGTGCCATACTTATTTTTATTTTATGGATATATCCATACCTTTGAAGAAAATAAAAATAATTCTTCTTCAAAAGAAAATCATAGTGACTAGCTCAATAGAGTATAGAGTTTAGATAGTAATAAATTAACTGACCATTGTAAATGCACTAGTGCACTTTGCACTTGCAATAATCGTTTTATAAATGTCATCATCAGTAGTAACAAAGAGGTTTTTTGTTTTAACATTTAATATTGATGTATCCATAATTTTTTGATCGTTAATGTCTATACAAAAAATTAGGATAACTATTAAAGTATACTATGCCATTACTGAGGTTACATTGTAATACTGCTAGTAATGAATAATCAAGTTTAATAACCTACTATCTCTTAAGAGGATACATATAGGAACATCTAAACCTAATCTATATAATGGTTTAATTGCACCTTGGAAAAGACCTATGTTAAGAAACTTATAATTTTTCCTATACTTGTCAATATCTTTAGCTGTTAATAATTTAATATTCTCAATATTCCTATTAATGTCAACAGTATATTCAGATGTTTTAACATTATAATTTTTACAAAATCAAAGTGTACAGTTTTATAGACTCTATTAAAACTTTCTTTTGGAATATTCAAATTTTGAAAATCTTTTTCTATTTTAGCTATTTTAATAGAGGTATCAGAAGTTTTAACACTATTTATTATGTTTTGGTTGGTTGGCGTATTCGTTAGGATTATGAAGACAAGAGATAAAACATTATCCTAAGGCCAATATATAATTTAGATGTTACTCTTTAATAATTATTTCTTTGTGTAGTAATTACTAATTTTCTTCTCCTAACATTCTTTTATTTTATTTTAATAGGCTTGGTGATGGGAACACCTTCCGAGTCTGGCTCTATTTTTTCACCACATACTCAGAGCTAATCCAATGAAAAATCTAGGCTTGCCAACATCTAGATCGCTATTACCCGGCTACCCAACTTAATGAATAAAACTAAGAACATAGATTGATAACAAGAATAACTACTAACCAAAGAAAAAATTATTACAAGTGTAACACTAATCTCGATCGGCTCTAGGACAATATAAGAACTTAACCTTTTATATTCGTACTATTACTTCCTCCTGGGAAAGGAAGTTAAACCATTATATAGATCAATTCCGTTGAATTAAAAACCATGATGGTTTATAGGAGTACTAATAGCCCCAACAAAATTATGGGAGTTGAAATAGCAATGATTCATAAGGCCTAGTATGTCCCCTTGGGGTGCACCAGTGTTATTTGTGCATAATAAAGATGTCTTATTGAGAATGTGTATTGACTACCGATAACTAAATAAGGTGAAAATTAATAACAAATATCCCTTTCTAGAATTGATGACTTATTTTATAAATTAAAAGGTGCTAAGTTTTTCTCAAAGATTAACTTGAGGTCGGGTTACCACCAAGTGAAGGTCAAAGAGTAAGATATATCCATAACAACTTTTCGAAAATGGTTTGTCATTACAAGTTTCTAGTCATGTACTTTAGGCTAACTAATGCACCAACAACTTTTATGGATTTGATGTGTTTGTGATAGATTTTATAGATGATATTATTGTTTATTCAAGATAAAAAGGAGTATTCTAGTCACTTACAATAGGTGTTACAAATTCTCCGTGGTTGTAAGTTATATTCAAAGTTCTCTAAATATGAGTTTTGGTTGATATTTTTTGTATTATTGGGCCATATTTTATCTGATGAAAAAATAAAGGTTGATACGTAAAAGATAGAAGTCTGGAAGAGCTGTCCAAAACCTACAATGCCTACGAAGTTTCATAGGTTCCTTGGTTTGGCATGTTATTATAAAAAGTTTGTTCAAGGATTTTCTTAAATTTCTACACCTTTAACAAAGCTAACACACAAGGCATCCACGTTTCAATGGAATAGCACGTATGAAAGAAGTTTTCAAGATCTAAATAATAAGTTGACTTCTACTCCCATATTGGTACTTCTAGAAGGCATAAAAGGGTATGCAGTGTATTATGATGCTTCAGTATTTGGCTTAGGATGTGTGTTGATATAGAATGGTTATGTAATAGCTTATTCCTCAAGACAATTTCTAACACATGAGAAAAATTATCCAACACATGATCTTGAGATAGCATTAGCTGTATTTTCTTTAAGGATATGGCGCCACTACTTGTATGGGATTTATGTTGACATATATACTTACCATTAGAGTTTTCAATGTATCTTTAACTAAAAGGAACTAAATTTGAGGCAACTGTGACACCCCAGGTACTTAAAATCTAGGTGATAAGCTCTTGAATTGTCAAAATTCTTTAAGGATGTCGAAACTGCCATGACCATAGCTCAGGTAATGAGTCATTACCTCACGTAATGAGTCATGAGGTGGGACTCATTGTCCGAACAGTGAGGTTGCCCAAGAGTTCTGCCTTAATCATGAGTCTTCACTACGACTTGTGATGATTGATAATGAGTCACGATGAGCAACTCGTGATCATAATAGTAAGGTTCCAGGTTATCAATCCTCAGGTAATGAGTCCAGGTAACAACTCATGGTCAGTCGTCACGAGTTGTTATCCAAGTCGTGACGACTGGCTTAGAATTTCCTACATGTTTCGATTAAGGTTATTTTAGTCTTTTCCTCCCTCCACACTATTCCCATGACTTAAAAATATATAAAGGCCCTCATTATCTTTAGTTAATCAAATAAAAAACCTTATTCCTCTACTCCTTAACTCCCAAAGCAAGAACACTAGGGTTTTTATAAGGGATTCAACATCTAGGCTCCTACCCTTGATTTCTCTCCAAATTCTTTAGTCTTTTATGCATGTCTCTCATCCCTAACATGAATTTTATATTATGGCATATACTTAATAATTGTTCATATGATTTTAATTGTTAGGTTTAAAATTGGGTTGAGGGTTTGTAATAGTTATAACTTGAATTGAATTTCCCATGGTGTAAATGTGTTTTTTACCCTTTAATTGATTGTTTTTAGGGTTGAATTGGTGAATGGTTATGATGAATGGAATAAGGGATATGGTGTCACGACCCAAACTAGGGCTTGGCCATGATAGGTATCTTGAGTCCACCATGGACCAAGCCACACCCTTAACCTAACCTCAAGAGCACAGTAATAATAATAACAATGTGGAAACAATTAAATTGTAATAAAATATGAATAGATAACTCTAATAAAACTAAAAGTCAATCAATAACCAACAACTAACCCAATCTTCCCATGAAATCCTCTAAACCATAATAACATCTAAGTCGGGACATGCCCTCGATTATGACCAAAAAGAATCCAAAAGTACCATATCAATAAGGAAAGCATAAAGAAATGATAAGGCCTTCTAAAGGATGGAATCTCACTATTTCACAGCAACTCAACGAACGTGCTCAACCACTTAACGCTACACAGGGGCAACAAAAGTTCCTTCAGATCCTACATCATGAAATGATGTAGCGTCCCTAGACGATTAGTGGGATAAGCACCAACATGTAACTCAAGGAAAGTGATAACATAATTATATGTCCAAAATTAATTAAAACCACATGCACACATTCATATATACATATATAAGATGCCAGGATAGGGTAAGGGTCATAAACATAAAAGTTTTAAAATTATTAACCTAGACTGTGTAGCTCAATCCATCCTAAGAACACCCATGGCCTATATAGGTTCAGCTCTCTCTGCTAAAAGGGACCAAGTGCGTGTTAGCCATACAAATTGAGAAAAATCCAAAGGAAAACTAAAACCACCATGGGCAATAGCCTTCCTATATATATATAACAAGTGTGTGTCAAGAACAAGGTCATATAGACCCCCAATGCCAGAAAATATGGTTTTCAGTGTTGGTCCGTCCGAGACATACACCATCATGGTGAGCTACACAACCCCCTTTGAGCCCAAACTAAAATCACTTTGCTCATAATTCTGACCAACAACCTAAGAGTCAATCATTAAGGTATTTACCACTCATTATCGTAATACCAATATGCTTGCAAGCTAAATTAAACATGCCAAACAAATTCATACAACTAAATTATACTCCCAATTTCCATTAAAGCCCAAGCCATGGCCACCAAGGCCATCGAAATCCATTTTTATATACATTTGTCCATTAATGACATGCATTGAGTTAAAAAGCAAGATAAACCATGTAATTTTCCATGATAAAAGTGAAATTCACAAACTGGGTTGAGGCTAATGCAATTCCATGCCAAAATTCATCTAATTTGGGCAAATTCATATCCCCTATTCCAATTATTTTAAATAATATACCGATTTAGTCCCAAAAACATCAATTTAAAGCATGAATAATTAATTCAAGACATGGGACAAGTAATTCAATTAGTAATAACCAAAACCCCTCAACCCAATTTCAAAACCCAAAATTTAAATCACATAAAAATCCATTAAATCAATGCCACAATGTAAAATTAATGTTTAGGAAAGAGAAACATGCCCAAAACACACAAGAATTTGAAGTCAATTTGAAGTTTGGAGCCCACATGATAAATTCTCTATGAAACCCCTTAAGATTTCTTGGTTGGAGAGCTAAGGATGAATAAAGTAGCATTTGATCTTTTAAAAATGAAGCAAACGGGTCCCTTTTATGTTTATAATTTGTGAAAAGAGTGAAAAGACCCAAAAGCCCCTTACCCCAAGTGAAAAAAATAAAACTAGATGAAATATACACCTTTGTGTGGCACACTATTATCGCAGAGGTTATTATCCATGCAACGCTAATATCTCAGAGGGTAATCTCTATGACACGGCGATATCGCAGACTCTCACTACCTCAAGGTCCCAAAATAACCCTGAACCCCTTTAAAACATTCTGAAACTCTCCCCAAACACCCTTTTAACAACCTTAAACATAATTCAAGTCAAAAATTAATATTATGCATGTGGGAGGGTCAAAAATAAAATGACCCCTTAGGATCTGTCATCTTAAAATAATGAGTTAGGTGCATGATAATAACAAGAATACACAAGAATCACATAACAAACTCACAAAGTGACAAGAGAAAAATGAAACTCGTACCTTAAGCACTTTCGTCAACTTGTGGAACAAGAATGGGTACTCGGCCTTCATATCTTACATATCTTTCCATGTAGCCTCTTCTACCTTTTGGTTTCTCCAAATGACTTTCACTGAAGCTGCATCCTTGGTCCTCAATCTACAAACCTGCCTATCCAATATTTCAATGGGGACTTCCAAATAAGACAAGGAATCTGTAACACCAATATCCTCTGGTACTATTAACGAAGGATCACCCCCACACTTCTTCAACATGGACATATGAAACGCAGGATGAATAGATACCAAAATCGCAGGTAAATCCAACTCGTCAGCAAAGTTATCAACTCTCTTTACAATCTGATATAGACTAACATAATGAGGACTGAGCTTTCCTTTCTTCCCAAACCTTATGACTCATTTTGTTGGAGACACCTTCAAGAATAGTCAATCACTTACTTCAAACTCCAATTCTCTTTGCCTCACATACGCATAAGACTTTTGGTGACTTTGAGCAGTCTTAAGTCTTTTTCCAAGAACTTTCACCTTCTTTATGGCTTGATGAACCAAGTCGGGACCAAACAATCTAGTCTCACCAACCTCAAACCATCTAATAGGAGACTTGTACCTCCTTCCATAGAAATCCTCAAAAGGAGCCATCTGAATGCTCGAATGATAACAATTGTTGTATACAAATTCAATAAAAGGCAAATAATCTATCCAACTTTCCTTGAAATCAATCACACAGGCCCTAGCATATCCTCTAACGTCAGAATAGTCCATTCCACTTGTCTATCTATTTGAGGGTGTAAAGAGGTGATAAGGTTCAACTGTGTACCCAAACCTTTCTAAAACGAATGCCAGAAGTGAGAAAAAACTGCATACCTCAGTTTGAAATGATGAACATTGTCGCACTATGCAACTTCATAATCTTCTAAATGAACAACTTAGCATAATCCTTACCTATGTAGTTAGTCCTCACATGCAAGAAATGAGAGGACTTAGTCATCCTATCCATAACTAACCAAATCAAATCATACTGAATGTGAGACCATAGAAGACCTATAATGATATAACTATTGATCATCTCCCACTTTCACACGGGCAACTCTTTTTCTTTAGATATACCACCAAGCCTCAAACGCTCAACCTTAACTTGCTAAAAAACCATGTATTTGGATAGAAAATTTGCCAAATCCTTCTTCATATTATTCCACCAATAGATATTCTTCAAGTAATGGTTTATCTTATTTAAACCTGCATAAACTGTATACCTGGATTCATGAGCCTTAGTAAAAATCCTCTCCTGTAGCGCATCAATATCAGGAACACACAATATACCTTGATACCTCAGAATACCATTTTCCCTAATCTCAAAAGTGATAACCTTTTGCTAACCCACACCATCCTTAATCCACATAAGTATGGGATCCAAAGCCTACTTCTCCTTCACCTCAGTACGAAGAAATGATTTTACCATATCCTTAAAAATGACCCCTCCTCCCCCAACCTCAAAGTCTAAGAGATGAAACCCCAAGTTAGAGAATTTATGAATATCCTTCACTAATCCTCTTTATTCTTTATCCACATGAGATAAGCTCACCATGGACAACCTGCTAAGAGCATCAACAACTACATTAACTTTACCAGGAAGGTAGTAAAGGCTCATGCTATAATCTATAAGTAATTAAAGCCATTGCCTCTTCCTGAGGTTCAATGCTTCTGAGTAAACACATACCGCAAGCTCTGATGATATGAATAAATGTCTACATGCATCCCATATAGATAATGGAACCGAATCTTCAAAGCAAAAATCATGGCCGTCAATGTTAGTTGGATAATTACTTATTATGAACCTTAAGCTTCATACAAGCATAGGCTAAAACCATGTTATGCTGCATCAAAACCAAAGCTAGTACCCCTTGGGATATATCAAAAAGCACTAAAAAACTATCAGTACCTCAGGCAGGGTCAAAATTAGTGCAAAAGTCAACTTATCCTTCAACTTCTCAAAACCACCCTTACAGACATCAAAATAAAATAACTTAGCCTTTTTCAGAGTCAACATCGTCAATAGAGTAGCAATAGATGAGAAACTCTCCATAAATCTCCTATAATACCCAGCCAAGCCTAAGAAGATCCTAAGATCAGTTAGAGTCATGGGTCTAGCCCATTTCTGAATTTCCTCAAACTTTTATGGATCCACCTTGATCCCCTCACTAAAAACAACATGCCCAAGAAAAGTCATAACATTCAACCAAAATTTGCACTTAGAAAATTTAGCATACAACTTTTGATCCTTAAGGGTCTGAAATACAATTTGGAGGTGATTGGCATGATCCTCCCCACTCTTAGAGTACACCAAGATATTATTAATGAAGACTATCACAAATAGATCCAGAAACTTCCTCAAAACCCAATTGATAAGGTCCATAAAAGCTACCAAAGCATCTGTCAACCCAAATTAAATCACCAAAAAGTCATAGTGACCATATCGGGTTTGAAAAGTAGTCTTGGGAATATCAACCTCCTGAATTTTCAAATAATGATAGCCTAAATGGAGTTCAATCTACGAAAAGCATCTAGTACACTGAAGCTAATAAAAAAGTCATCAATCCTAGGAAGAGGTTACTTATTCTTCACTGGTACCTTATTCAGCCGATGACGATTTATCCACATCCAAAGGAACCTATCTTTCTTTCACACAAAAATTGTAAGAGCACCCCATAGAAAAACACTAGGACAAAATGAACCATTTATCAAGAAGATCTTTCAATTACTCTTTTAACTCCTTTAATTCAACTAGATCCATTTTATAAGAATGAACAAAAATGATGAGTATCCGGTAGAAGATCAATTCAAAAATCTATTTCACTATCGGGAGGAATTATAGAAAGATCACTAAGAAACACTTCAGTAAATTTATTAACCATAGAGATAGATTGCAAAGAATAACCTTCAGAGTTAGAATCCTTAACCTAAATTAAATGATTGAGAAACCCTTTTGAAATCAGTTTCTCTATTCTAAGATAGGAAATAAACCTCTCTTTGGGTACTAAGAAACTCCCTTTCCATTTTAATATTGTCTCATTTGAAAAGTGGAAATTAACTTTTTGTAATCTCGAGAAGCATAGCATGAATAAAGCCAATCTATCCCCAAGATAACATCAAAATCCACCATATCCAACTCTATCAAATTCACCAATGTTTCTCTATGGAAGATAGAACCACACAACCCTCTAGAGTTTTTAGGAAACTATAGATTCACCTGCCGGAGTAGATATAGAAAAAGGGTTTGAAATACTTTCAGGACTAAACCAAAATACATAGCCACATAAGGGGTCACATAAGAAACGGTATCTAGATCAGATAAATAATAAACATCATAGGAAAAGAGCTGGAACATACCAGTAAAAACATCTGAAGATGCCTCAGTTTCCTGGCAAGTAGCAAGTGCATAGAGGCAATTTCAACTAGTGACGATGCCAGAAGTAGCGCCCTTTGGCACAAAAGTTAAATATGCAACAATTAAAACTTTATTAGCCTTAGTAGAAACCCTGGCTAAAGGACAATCTCGCTGCATATGGTCAAGATGATAGTAATTATAACATTGGGTCCCTCCTTCCTCCCAATAACCATGATGAAGCTTCCCAGAAAAATGAAATAGAGAATAAGGTGGGGCTAACTAAGATCCACTATCCTAAGACTAGCATCTTAAGCCTTAGGACCACTGCTATCCTAAAATAATGATTACCCAAAGGATTAAGAAAAGAAGTACTAGTAGACGGATACAAATTTCCCTAATTCTTCTTCTTGGTCCACTATCTATCATCTTTCGTACTATTCTATAAACCCTCTCTCTCCTATTAATACCTAATCTTCTTATTCTATCTATCCCTCATCTTTTTCTATTTCTTCTTATTATTCTCGACTTTTTGTATATAAACCACAAGCCTGGATATATCCATATCATTGTTCAACATCACACCCTAACATACCAATACCATATCATAGGACAAACTAAAAGCAAATTTCCTTATCTTAGATCTCTGTATAGACACAAACTCTAGGGCATAATAAGACAACTACTGAAATTTCAAGGCATATTCTTTCACACTTATCTTACCTTGCTTCAGATTCATAAACTCCTCAACCTTAGTTTTTGTCATCTCTTGAGTAAAGAAATGATTAAGAAAGGCCCCCAAAAACTCATCCCATTATACAGACTCTACATCATCATCCCTGAACTAACTCAACTACTCTATAACTAATAAGCTATATCTTTTAGCTGATATGCAGCAAAATCTACACCTTCATAATCAGTAGCATGCATCACTCTAAAAATCTTTTCTATCTTATCCCCAAACCCCTGAAGATCCTTCTCTAACCTAAAGCCTATAAAGGTTGGGGGATTCAACCTCATGAATTGGACAACCCAAGTACCTCAGACGAAGGAGCAACTGAACCAATATGATTTGAATGATGATATTGAGATGTCACCAACTGAGAAAGCAAATAAATTGACTAGCAGAACTCCACATTTGAAATATACCCTGAGGAGGCTGACCATAAGAATCACTACCCCGAGAAGCCCGAAGAGGACTAGTAGAGAAAGCTAGAACTCCACATGGAGTAGCATGATTAGGACTTAAAACCCTACATTGGGTCAATACTCTATACATAAAATGAGTCCGCACTATATTTTCATTAGGTAGGATAGAGTTCCCAGCAGTGTTACTAAGACATCATATCTTTAGGTAGGCATGATCTAAAATGCAAGAAAGCCAAGAATTAGAGAAGTTTCATAACACTGGACTCTATAGCCCTAAATAGAACACAAGAAAAAAAATATTCCTAAATACATTATATCCTCCTCCTTATAAGTATGGCACGATACAAACCCTTTAAGAGGACACTACTCAACGCATCTTTATGGACACCCAATGAATCTAAACCATACTTTAATACCAAGCTTGTCATGACCCAAAATAGGGTTTGGCCGTGATGGGTATCTCAAGTCCACCATGGATCAGTGACCACCCCTTAACCTAACCTCAAGAGCACAATAATAATAATAATAATAATTATATAGAAGCTAATTACATAGTAATAGAAAATGAATAGATAACTCTAAAAAAACTAAAAGTCAATTAATAACCAAAAACTAACCCATGTCTATCCATGAAAGTATCAGAAAAAAATAATATCTAAGTCTGGACAAGCCCCCGACTATGACTAAAAAGAATACAAAAGTATCGTATCAATAAGGAAAGAATAAGGAAATGATAAGGCCTTCTAATAGATGGAAACTCACTACTTCACAGTAACTCAATAAATATGCTCAACCACCTAACGCTGCACAAGGGCAAAAAAGTGTCTTTGGACCCTACCTCATGAAATGATATAGTATCCTAGGACGATCAGTTAGATAAAAACTAGCATGTAACTCAGGGAAATTTATAACCTAATGCCATGTCCAAAATTGTTAAAACCATATACACACATTCATATATGCATATATAAGATGTCAGGATAGGTAAGTGTTATGAACATAAGAGTTTTAATACCATTAACCTTGACTGCATCACTCAATACATACTAAGGTCACTCATGGGATATATGGGTTCAACTACCCTTGTTGAAAGAGCCTTAGTGTGTGTTAGCCATACAAACTTAGGAAAATTCGAAGATTCAAAGAAAAGCTAAAGCCACCATGGATAACCATCCTAAATGTATATATATATATATAGAGAGAGAGTGTGTGTTATACACACAGTGATATAGACCCTAACACCCAAAAATGTAGTTTCTAGTGTTCGTCCCCCTGGGACTTACACCTTTACAATAAGCTACACAGTGCGTTTTAAGCCTAAATTAAAATCACTTTGCACATAATTCCAACCAATAGCCTAGGAGTCAATCATTAAGGCATTAACCACTTGGTATAATCATACCAATAAGGTTGTAAGCTAAATTAAAAATACAAAACCAATTCACACAACTAAATTGGACTCTCAAATTCCATTAAAATCCAAGCCATGGACATTAATTCCATCCAAATCTATTTTTATATTCATTTATCCATTAATACCATGAATTGAGTTCAAAAGCAAGTTAAACAATGCAATTTTTCATAATAAAAGTAAAATTCACAAAGTGGGTTAAGGTTTATCCAAATCCAACCCAAAATTCATTCAATTTGGAGAAACCCATGTCCCTCATTTCAACCATGTAAATAATATACCAATTCAGTCCCAAAAATATTAATTTAAAGAATGAATAATTGATTCAAAATATATTAATGAATAATTGATTCAAAATATAGGACAACTAATTCAATTAGTAACATCCAAAACCCCTCAACTCAATTTCAAAATCCATAGTTTAAATCATAGAAAATCCATCAAATTAATGCCAAAATATAAAATTAAAGTTTAGGATAGAGAAACATGCTTGAAACAAATAAAAATTTGAAGTCAATTTGAAGTTTGAACACAAATGATGAATTCTCTATAAAACCCTTAACCTTTTTTGGTTGGAGAGTTAAAGATTAATAAAAAGTTTGATCTTTGAAATCTGAAGAAAAAGGGCCCCTTTCATATTTATAAGTTATGGAAAGGGTGAGAATCCCCCAAAACCCCTCACCCCAAGTAAAAAAACAAAACTGGATGAAATTTATCCCTTGGTGTGGCATACCATTATTAAAGAGATTATCCTCCGTGCTATGAAAATATTGCAGAGGGTAATCTCCATGGCATGCTGATATTTCTGACTCTCACTTCCTTGGGGTCCTAAAATGGCTCGAACCTCTTTCAAAAATTTTAAAACTCTCCCTAAACGCCCTTTTAACATAAGCACAATGTAAGTAACAAATCATTATTACGAATGTGAGAGGGTTAAAAATAAAATAATTAAAATTTTGAGGGTCTTACACATGGGTTTCCACAAATTGATGAATTTTTTCTTGATAATGGTAATAATCTCAACCCATCTTTATAACATTAGTTTTGAATATGGAAATTGCATAGTTGAACTTATTTTTGGAACATTACATTGCATTAAAGGATATTGAATAGTCAAAAAAGTTTTGGATTTCCCTTAGTGGCTAATTATTAAATTTAAATAGAACTTAGGAGTATAATGGTTAATTGGATTGGTTGGCATAATTCTATAAACTTGCAAGCATAATTGGTATGACAATACTATGTCGGTAAATACCTTAATGAATGACTCCAAAGTTCATAGTTTGGTTTATGTGTAAACTTTTTTTATTTGGGCCTTAAGGTAATTGTGTAGCACACAGTGAAGGTGGAGGTCCTAGTGGGGACCAACACTAGAAACCATATTTTCCGGTGTGAGGTCCATATGACCGTGTGCATGGTACACACTATACATATATTTTGGAATGGCTATCATCTTAGTGTCTTTATCTTTTTCTTTGGATTTTCCACAGTTAGTGTGGCTAATATGAACTTAGCCATTTCAATAGGATTGATAACGCTCAACTCACTCCCATAATTGAGGGGTAAGATAGTCGTTGTCAAGTAACCTAATTTGAATTGGGTTCGAATCTCAAGGAGCAATTATAGACTTCAAAAACTATGGGTACTCAAATTACTATAAGATTACCCAAAATTCTAACAAAAACGACATTTAAAATAAAATGGGGGTATTTGTTTTGGAAATTTTCGTACGATCTATAGCAAATGATCAAGAGATAACACATTTGTTTTAAGCAATGATGTTGGGGGAAATCTTGGGATTATGTCTACCTAAAGGTAAAAGAATGTAGGTTAATGATGGTTTAGCATGAAATTTAGTTATTAACTAAAGGCTAGGCTAGGTCGAAGGTCATTGTAGTTAATCTTTTGATAAAACCACAATGATTTCACCCGTTGGCTCTTTCAAGCACGTAACAAGTGTGAAATTTGTAATCACTAAAAACCTTAATCAAGAATCCCTATTTCAAGGATAAACCTCTTAACATGATTTGCACTCCTAATACACTTATTTCTAAGATTGCAAAAAGGAGCAAACCATAGGATTAATTGTCCACCATTGCCTTCTTCCCCTATAACCCTCTTTCAAGAATGTTATGGGTTACCTAATATTCCCTTTCATCTCTCTTTCAAGGATGATAAAGGGTTTCTAGAATTTGGGGTTTTGACCCATCAAGCCCATTTGGAGATTTGGGGCTTTCACCCATCAAATTCTATCTCATAAGCTCAAGCAATGGTGAAATCCTTACTCAACAACTAATAATCATACAAACACAATAATAACCGCACACAAATTATACTCTATTTCAACATAATTCCAAGACTAAATTACTTAGCTACTCATGAAGAAAGTAAAGAGATATATACCATAAGGATTATCCAAAGCATTCCTTCTTTAAAAAAATTCTAAGAAATTTAGCCTCAAAGTTAATTACACACTTTCCCAACTAGGGTTTCAAGTCTAGAATTCAAATATATTTTATGATGTAAGCAATATCCAAAGAAGAAAGGGTTTTTTATTATATATGGTTTGGGATTCATCTAAATGCTTTTACAAATCTACCCCTGGGCATATACCCACATGACTGTAATTACACATGTCTATCTATAAACGCGTACACATAATCACTATTATGTGCTGCGACTGCATTGTGCTGACCGTCTTGACTGACTGCAAAGTAATAACTGAGGCTGATGTAGTCCAGGTCTTCAGTTGCACTCTTCTTTGATTCCATTTTATCATTTTCAACTCCAATCCACATGTTTTGATCTCCTCAACTCTATGCCTACAAATAGTGGGTATTAGTGCATTTACTCATGAATATGTCTTATTTATTCATTCAAAACAAGGTAATGTAGATGAATTTTGAGTATTTATTCATTCAAAACAAGGTAATGTAGATGAATTTTGAGTAAGAATAAGTGGTAAAATCACCACTTATTAAGGATGAGCTAAACTTATACAACCTATGGGTGCCTCTAGGATAGAGCAAGCTATACAGTTCAAGTTAATAGTTTTCAATTCTCATGTTTATGACCCATTACCTTTATCTCGGCATCCTATATATATATATATGAATGCATGCATGTGGTTTGAGTTCTTTTGGACAAGATTATTTTATATTTTTCCCTGAGTTACATACTAGTGCTTATATCACTAACTATCCCTAGTTATTGCATCATATGATGATGTAAGATACTAGGGTTTTATGTTACTCTTGTGCAGTGTTAGATGGTGTGGTTCATTTATTGAGTTGCGGTAAGTGGTGAGCCTCTTTCTCTTGATAAGTCATGCTATTTCATTAGGTTTTTTTTCAAATTATGAGAATTCTGACTTTTCTTTGTCATGTTTGAGGCATGTCCCAACATAGGTTAGTATTCTGGTTTTAGAGGCTTTTGTCGAAAAGTATGGGTTGGTTGTTATTTTGAATCTTAGTTTTTATTTGAGTTATCTCTTTATCTCATCCTTATATTGGTTAGTTTTTGCTATATTCATTTATCGTGTTATGTGTGTTAGGCTAAAGGGGTGGTCTCCAACTTATGGTGGGCTCTAGATATCTTTCATGCCTAAGACATAGTTTAGGTCATGACAAGCTTGGTATCAAATCATGGTTTAGGTCATTGGGTATCTACAAAATTATGTTGAGTAGAGTATCTTTTATGGCTATTTAGCGTGCCACATTTCTAAGAGGGAGGCTACTAGGCATTTAGAAATATTTTCCTTTCTTGTGTTTTATTTTTAGGCTATAGAGTCTAGTGCTATGAAACTTCTCTAACTCTTGGATTATTTGTATATTAGGCCATGCCTTCCCAAAGATTTGTCATTCATAGATACTCTACTAGACCCTCTATCCTACTTAAAGAAAATATAAGGGGAAGTTTCCGTATCTGTGGAGTACAAACCTAGTCTAGGATTCCTACTCCTGACCGTGACACCCAACATGGTGTTCCACCTATCCCTACTAGTCTTTCTTTGTCTTCTCTAATTGGTGACACTTATGCTCAGTCACCCTAGAGATATATCTCTAATGCACTATTTTATCCATCTATTTATATGCTTACTCAATTAGTGGCATCACAATCTCATTAGTTTGATAGTGTTGGTTTTGTTGCTCATTCATTTAAGGTCACTCAGGGTGGCTAATTTATGGGGTTCAATCCTTCAACCTTTATTAGCTCTAAGGTTGAGAATGATACTCAAGGGTTTATTGATGAGATAGAGAAGATATTAAGGGTGATGCATGCTACTAATTCTAAAGGTGTAAAGTTTGTTGCATATTAATTGAAATGTGTGTCTTACCAGTGGTATGAGGAGTGGTACACTATGAGGGGTGATGATGCTGAGTAGGCTATATGGGATAAGTTTTTAGGTACCTTTCTTGATTACTTCTTCTCTCAAGAGTTAAGAAAAGCTAAGGCAGAAGCATTTGTTAACTTGAAGTAAGGTAAGATGAGTGTTAAGGAGAATGCTCGAAACTTTCAGCAGTTGTCTTGATATGCTCCTAAATTGGTATCTATTATGAGGTCTCGAATAAAGAAGTTTACTTCTGGTTTATCTCGTGACTAGGTATTAGAGTTAAGGATCCAATATTAAATAATGATATGGATATATCAAGGTTGGTGGTTTAGATTTTATAGATAGAGGATGAAAAGAAGAAGCAAGTAGAGATGGGATAGAGATAAAAAAGAAGTTCAAGTATTCAGAGTTGGAAAAAACTCAGTAAAATAATGTGAGAGTTGGTAGATAGTGGACGAAGAAGTCAAATTAGGGGAATTGTTATTTGATAGCTAGTTCTCCTTCTACTAAGACTTCTGGTGATCATCACTTTTAGACTAGTAGTGGTCTGAAGGCTTAGAGTGCCTAGTCTCAGGTTAGTTAAGCTCAGTTAGCCCTATCTTATCCTCTTTATTGATTTTGTGGACAACTTTATTGTGATTATTGTTAGGAGGGGAGGAGGTTGTTTTTTATTATAGTCTGCCTGGTCATATGAACTAAAATTTTCCCTAGCTAAATTTCCACTAGAGCTCATAAGATTCTGGTCGCCACTTCTTCCGCTCTTGCACTTAAGGGAGCCACTTGGTGTACCGACACGGGCCAAAATCGTATCTATGCACTTACTACTCGTTAGGAGTCTGAGTCATGTCCAGATGTTGTCACTAGTATATTACAGCTCTTCTCTCGTGATGTTTATTTTTTGCTTGATCTGGATTCTGCCCTATTTTATCTGACCCCTTATATGGATGTCCACTTTGGTTTTGGTCTTGGAAGTATTTTTGAGCCCTTCTCTATTTCTACTCTATTGGGTGAGTCTGTTATAGCTAAAAAAATCTATATGGGTTGTGTGGCGTCAATTATTAATAGGTAGACATTGGTGGATTTGATAGAACTTGACATAATTTATTTTGAAATAATCTTAGGGATGTATTGGCTTTATTTGTGCTATGCTTCTCTAGATTATAGAACCCAAAAGGTCAGTTTCCATTTCCTTAATAAATCGGTATTAAATTTGAAGGGAGTTACTAAGTACCTAAAGAGAGGTTTATTTCCTATCTTAGAGCTCAGAAGTTGATTACAAGGGGTGTCTCTATCACTAGTGTCGGTTGAGGATTTTGACCTTAAGTGTCCCTTTTGCAATCTATCCTTGTAAATAATGAGTTTCCTAAACTTTTCACGATGATCTTCTTGAAATTCCTCTCGATAGGGAGATAGATTTTAGGATTGATCTCCTACCAAATTCCCATTACATTTCCATTCCTCTTTATAGAATGGCCCTGGTTGAGCTAAAGAAACTGAAGGAATAATTAAAGGATTTTCTTGATGAGGATGTCTATCATTCATTCTAGTGTTTCTCCGTGGGCTGCTCCTGTACTTTTTGTGTGAAAGAAAGATGAGTCTCTTTATATGTGTGTAGACCATCGCTAGTTGAAGAAGGTGCGATGAAAAATAAGTTCCCTCTTCCTATAGTTAATGACCTATTCTACTGGCTTCAAGGTTCTAGGTGTTTCTCAAAGATTGATCTTTATTTGGGTTATCATTAGTTGAAAATTTGGATGGTTGATATACCCAAGACTGCTTTCCAAACCCTGTATGGTCATTGTGAGATTTTGGTTATATTATTTGAGTTGACTAATGCTCTAACTGCTTTCAAGGATCTTATTAATTGGGTGTTCAAATAATTTTTGGACTTGTTTGTGATAGTTTTCATTGTTGACATCTTAGTGTACTCTAAGAGTGAGAAGGATCATGCTAATCACCTTCGAAATGTGTTGTAGACCCTTAAAGACTAGAAATTATATGCAAAGTTTTCTAAGTGTAAATTTTGGTTAAGTGTTGCGACCTTTTTTAGGCATGTTATTTCTAGTGAGGGGATCAAGGTGGATCCATAGAAAGTTGAGACAGTTAAGAAGAGCCTAGACCCACGACTCCAATTAACATTAGGAGCTTTTAGGGCTTAGCCGAGTATCATAGGAGGTTTGTGCACAACTTTTCCTCTATTGCTTATCTACTGGCAAGGTTAACTTAGAAAAAGGTTAAGTTTGTGTGGTTCAATGCTTGTGAGGGTAGTTGTGAGAAGTTGTAGGATAAGTTGACTTTTACACCAGTTTTTACCTTGCCCGAGGGTGCTGAAGGATTTGTCGTGTATTATGATGCATCCCATGTATGATTGGGTTTTGTTCTGATGATATATGATAAGGTTGTGGCCTATGCTTCCAGACCTCTTGAGGTATACAAGAGGAATTACCCAACACATGATCTAGATTTGGTGGCTATGGTCTTTGCTAAAATGATCTGGCACTATTATTTATATGGGTTGTATGCGGATAACTCTTTAGATCATATGAGCTTGCAGTATGTGTTTAGACAGGAAAAATTGAATCTGTATGTGTTTACACAGGAAGAATTGAATCTTAGGCAGAGGCAGTGACTCGAGCTACTTAAGAATTATGACATGAGCCTTCACTACCATCTAGGCAAAGCTAATGTTATTGCTAATGCTTTTAGTAGGTTGTCTATGGGGAGTCTATCTTATTTTGATGAAGAGAAAAGAGGGTTGGTGAAGGATATTCACAAGTTGGTTAACTTGGGAGTTCATCTCTTCAACTTTGAAGATAAAGGAGTGATTTTTCAGGAGGTAGTCAAGTTATCACTTGGCACTGAGGTCAAGGAGAATCTTACTTTGGATCCCATACTTATGCAGATTAAGGATAATGTGGGTCAGTAAAAGGTTATGGCTTTCGAGATTGGGAAAGATAACATCTTGAGGTATCAAGGAGTATTGTGTGTTTCTAACGTAGATGGGCTATGAGAAAGAATTTTGATTGAGGCTAACGTTTCTAGATATTCCATTTACTCGGGTTCTACTTAGATGTACCATGTCTTGAAGGAAATCTATTGGTAGAACAATATGAAGAAAGATATGACAAACTTTATGGCTAAGTGTATTATTTGTTAGTAGGTCAAGGTTGAGAATTTGAGGCCTGGTGGCATGTCTCAAGGGATAGAGTTGCCCATGTGGAAGTGGGAGATTATTAATATGGATTTTTTCAGGTCTTCCATGGCATCACAATCATTATGATTCAATTTGGGTCATTGTGGATAAAATGACTAATTTTGCTCACTTCTTTCCTGTGGCAAATAACTACTCAAGAGAGGATTATGCTAAGTTGTTCATTCAAGAGATGGTCAAGTTTCATGGAGCACCTCTATCTATCATTTTAGATTGAGGTACTCAATTTTCTTATCACTTCTGGTGTTCTTTTAAGAAATGTTTGGGTACTCAGGTGAACCTTAGAACCACTTTCCACTATCAAATGGATGGACAAGCAAAATAGAATATTCAGACATTGAAGGATATGCTAAGGGCCTGTGTGATTGATTTTCAAGGTAGTTGGGTTGAACATTTACTTCTTATTGAGTTTGTGCATTACAACAGTTATCGTTCTAGCATTTAAATGGTTCCTTTTGAGGCTTGCTATGGTAGGATGTGTGGGTCTCCTATTAGATAGTTTGAGGTTGGTGAGACAAGATTTTTTGGTCCTAACTTGGTTCACCAAGCCATGGAGAAATTAAAAGTGATTAGAGAAAGACTTAAGATTGCTTAGAGTCACAAAAAGTCTTATATGGATGTGAGACAGAGGGAGTTTTGAGCTTGAGGTTAGTGATTGGGTGTTATTGAAAATTTCTTCTATGAAAAGAGTTATGAGGTTCGGGAAGAATTGGAAGCTCAATCCTTGTTACATTTGTCCATATTAAATTATGAGGAGAATTCGGAATGTTGTATATAAGTTGTATTTACCCGCTAGTTTGGGTTCTATTCATACTCTTTTCCATGTGTCTATGCTGAAAAAGTCTATGGGTGACCCTTCGTTGATAGTGCATGTTGAGTATGTTGGTGTTACAGATTCTTTATTATATGAGGATGTCTTGGTTGAGATATTGCATAGGCAGGTTGGTAGATTGAGCACTAAGGATATAGCTTCGTTAAAGGTGCTTTGGAGGAAACAAAAGGTGGAAGAGGCTACTTGGGAAGCTGAGAAATATATAAAGGCCAAGTATCCGTTCTTGTTCCCAACCTTAGATGAAAAGTCTTGAGGTATGAGATTCTTTCTTCCTTGTTGCTTTCGATGAATGATCCTAAGGGTGGGGGGAAATGTGACACCCTAAGTACTTGAACACTAGGCATTCTAGGTGAGAAGCTCTTGAATTGGTAAATTTCTGCAAGGGAGTCAAAGCTTCCATAACCACGACTCAAGTAATGAGTCATGAGGTGGGACTCATTATCTAAAAAATAGGATTGCCCAGGAGTTCTTACTTGATCACGAATCTTCACCATGACTCATGAGGATTGATAACGAGATGTGATGAGCAACTTGTGATCATAATTGTGTGGTACCGGGTTTTCGGTCCTCAAGTATGGAGTCCAGGTAACGACTCGCGCTCCATTGTCATGAGTCATTACTTGAGTTGTCATAGCTGGGCCCAGAATTTCCTGCACATTTTAATTAATGTTATTTTGGTCTTTTCCTTCCTCCACTATATTCCCACGACTTAAAAACACACAAGGTCCCTCATTATCTTTAGTTAATCTAATAAAAGACTTACTCTCTCCTTTTTAACTCCCAAAGCTATAACACTAGGGTTTTTACAAGGGATTCAACACCTAGTCTCCAATCCTTGATTTCTCTCCAAATTCTTTGGTGTTTAAGGCATGTCTTTCATCTCTATAATGAATTTTATATTATGTCATATATTTAATCCTCGTTCATAGATTTTAATTGTTGGGTTTGAAATTGGGTTGAGGGATTTTAATAGTTATTACTTGAATTGTATTTCCCATTGTTTAAATTTGTTATTTACACTTAAATTGATGGTGTTTGGGGTTCAATGGGTACATGGTTATAATGAATGGAATGGGGGACATAGGTTCCCCTAAATTGATGGATTTTGGCTTGATAATGGTAATAACCTCAAACCACCTTAATAACATTTTTTTTGAATATGGAAATTTCATAGTTGAACTTACTTTTGGAACATTGCATTGCATAAAGGATAATGGATCGTAAAAATGATTTTGGATTTCCCTTAGTGGCCATTATTTTGGAACTTAAATGGAACTTGGGAGTCTAATGGTTAATTGGATTGATTGGAATAATTACATAAGCTTGCAAGCATAATTGGTATGACGATACCATGTTGGTAAATACCTTAATGAATGACTCATGGTTTTATGGTTATGTTTATGTGTAAGCTATTTTAATTTGGCCTTAAAGTGAATTGTGTATCTCATAATGAAGATGGAGGTCGCGAGGGGAACAACACTAGAAACCACGTTTGCTGGTGTGGGGGTCTATATGACTGTGTGCAGATACACACTATACAAATATTTTAGAATGTCTATTGCTTTAGTGTTGTTAGAATTTCCTTCAGATCTCCTCTGTTTGTGCTGCTAACACACACTGGGGCCCTTTCAGTAGGGGGAACTGAACCCATATAGCCCGTGAGTGCCCTTAGGATGGAGCGACCTACATAGTTCAGGTTAATGATTTTAGAATCTTATGTCCATGACCCTTTACCCTATCCCAGAATCCTATATATGTATATATAAACGTGTGCATATGGTTTTGACTAATTTTGGACATGGCATTATTTTATCACTTTTCTTGAGATTCTGATAACGCTCAAATTACACTCTTGAATAGGTGTAGCGATCGTTGTCAATATAAAACCCAACTAGGTTGGGGTCGAATCCCACAGGGAATAAGGTGTGAACTTTGATTTGTTTACGAAAGACTTTACTGGTAGTTTACTGTTTCCGAAACATGGGGGTTTAAGTTCATAGTGTGTTAAATATCACTTTCAATACTTCAGTGTTTGTAATCAAGATAAATGGGAAACCAGAGCTATGTTCACCAAGGGTTTTGGGAATTGACAGATACTAGGTAATGCTAGAGATTCTCGAAATGAGTAGAATAGCAGAATATCCCTGACGATTATACTATCTGACCTAACTCTCGACCTCATCAGACAATTTATTATCTAATTCTCTCAAACTTAGATAACTTATGTACTTTCAATAGGATGTTATCTTAGGTAGATTAATCCAGTTATGACATTTATCATAAACAGAAGGTTGGTATATTTCGAGTCCCTGTTGATAATTCACGTCCTTTAGTCTATTTCTCCTTTAGAAGCAAATAAAACCTAAGGCATAATCTAATGTTTGCAACCACTAGATTTCAGTTCAAACAACAGAATTTCAAGATGTTCTACTACTCTTTGAATCCATTAATCACCTAGCATCATATCAAACTCTAATCCATGGATCCCACAACCCCGGCTATTGGAATTAGCCACTTATGATTTGATGAATGAACTCATAAGTTGAATTCATAATGATAAGGATAACTTACGATTAGATGGAAACCAACAAGTAGTTTCTTCGATTGAATCACTAGGTATAAACCCAAAAATTGTTGATAAAAACAAGAAGAATAATTGATGTAAGAGAGAAA
Organism: Capsicum annuum; assembly: GCF_002878395.1. Taxonomy (NCBI): domain Eukaryota; kingdom Viridiplantae; phylum Streptophyta; class Magnoliopsida; order Solanales; family Solanaceae; genus Capsicum; species Capsicum annuum. The sequence continues at coordinate 92,126,085 of NC_061115.1, forward strand.
TGTTACGTGCCTCTCTTCCCTAGGTTAATGTATGATATCTAACAACAAATCCCCTTCAATAAAACCCCAAAACAAGTCTTTAAATAGTAAATCCTAAATGAGGAAATAAAATTAAATTTTCAGTTTTCTTATTGGTTTAGATGACGATGCTTTTGACGGCGTGTCAGATTCATGATGGCGTGTGCGAGATGTTGTCCAAGGTTCCAGTAAATTTTAATCTTCTGCCTCTTCAGATGGAAATCATGATGGTGTTTCAAAATTCTGACGGCACGTGAAAACTGTCTTTACATCTTCATTGGGAATCAGCATACTCTGTCTCTAGTTGACGGCAATTTTGACGCCATGTCCCATATTTGATGGTCCTTCCAAATCACCGTGGCATTTCCTCTTAACTCTTCAGTTTCTGTCTAAGCTTGACGGAAACTTTCACAGCCTATCCCATGTATGACGGTGCTTCATAATTGACATCAGCTACACTTCAGCTTATTTATATCAGATGTCATCCGATTTATTCTTCTTTCCTTTGGTTTCCTCCCCGATCACTTATGTCTGCATTAACACACTAAAAGCAATTAACAACAATGAAAATTGCTTAAGACCTTGTAATTATTCATATTTAAAAGCTTCAAATGTGTTAGCATCGGCTCACACATCAACACCCTCAACTTAAGCAATTGCTTGTCCTCATGCAACAAAACATAACTAGGAGCAAACAAAGTACAATTCAGCAGCTAACTACTCTTATCAGTTCAGAATACATGCACCATCTCCATGATCAATCAAAATAAACTCAACTGTGTCTAATATTTGAAAACAACCATGTAACTCAAAAGCATCTAGATATGGCAAAAAGTTCATCAATAACAACCTAGCATATACCCAAATTACATACTCCGAACAAAGCAGTCAATAGCAACATACCTGGTGTGCTCTCACAATAAAGAAATCCCCTTTTCACTCAGATTCACATGTATTAACATAGGGATGAACATAAGACTCACTCTCAGAACGAAGTTCCAAAATTGCGCATCAAATACCATAGGTTTGCACTTATAGTCAGTACCAAAGTCTTCAGATAACTCAGTTAGGATCACTAAAGGGCTTTTCGGAGCTTGTAATGTAAGCTAGGGGTTGGTATGATATTCAACGGTATTTTATAGTGACTATACCTCTTTGGCACTATATCAACTCACAGGGTTTAAAATTTTGACATTCTTTTCTTCCCTCTTTTTTTTGACAGGTATTCTCATGATGGGTGTTGTATGTTCAAGCATTAGATTAAATTTTTCAGTTTTCTTTTTTCCTATTTTCTTTTTCACTACACCCAACTTATTATTCATTTTCCTTCTTTTACCTCTCTTCATACTCATAATGCATCATGCACCCCTATAGTAGCTACCCTCAACTTAGGCTATTTTCTTAATTCAAGGTACACAGTGTCTAAGGAGGACCAGGGCCAAAACAGGTTCATTGGGATTGCACTACTCCTAATCATCTACAGAACATGTTATATAATAGTTTTGTCTTTTGTCTACAGCAGAAGCAAATTATCTAGTGAAGGCCTGAAGTTGCACCTCACACCAATTCTCTTGTCTAGCTACTTTCCTGATATCAATCGGTTGAAATACTGACCCTGTTGCTGCTTGAGGAACTAAAGCAGTCGGCTCACTTTGAGGCATTAACTCTACTTGGACTGAATATGCTGCTGGTGGTGGTCCAGATTCAGAGACATCTGGTGTTGGAATAGTCTCAGTGATCGGAGGATCTGCTGCACCATCTGCATCTCGATCAAGTCACAAGCCCGATAAAATTTAACTTTTCCTAATAGGGTTGTGAGACTTCTTGGCATGTATCTCATAATCAATACCTGAAATCACAGGTACATTAGCTGCTTTACACAACCTAGTAATTAGACATGGGAATGAATATGCAACATCGAATCTTGGGAGCCAAATCTTGATCTCCTCCGCTATGATTTCTTTGAAATCCAAAGGAGTCCTATCTATCAAGCTTGCAACCAATATTGCTCGATCATCCCCTAATACATTATCTCTCTCGGTAGGTATTAGATGAATTCGCACTAAACCCTACTAAAATCTTTCTTTTGAATTTAGAGATGCTTTGGTAATCTTATCTGCCAGATTATTCAACCACTCCGGCTCCCCATCTGCTATGAGACTCGCTAGCCACTTGCGCTGATTTTCCCGATGCTTTAACCAGGCATAGAATGTAGGTGAGGTGAATCTTGGGACGAACGCTGGCCCATGAAGAAATTTGTTTATAGTGGCATCTGATACATCCACGCTTACTCCACGTACTGTAACTTTGGTCAGAAGAGGCTTATCAGAAGTTCTATCCCCTCTTTTGCACATATTTTCCACCGTAGCCTGGTAGTTCATGTAGAACTCCCAGACCAACGAAGGACAGTAAACACCGCTTCCCCTAGTAGTCCATTCTAGGCCATACTCCTTGAGTTTTTGTATCTCCTCAGGGTATCTGATAAACCCTGTAGTGATAATCTTTTTCTTCTCTAGAATTGGCCTTCTGGCATTTCATCGATTTGTTCTACGAAGTCCATCCAAGTAGATCTTTTTAGTCCCAGGGATTTTCCATCTCACATTTTTCCTAACCTCAGGTTTTTTTCATTTAATCAAAGTTCCCCATACTGGAGAATCTTTATCACCTTGTTGCTCCGAAAATGGTGGTTCAGACTCAGTTTCTTCAGTTTCAGCTTCTTATTTAGTGTCGTCAGACTCCTGCTCAATGTGTTGTGATCTTTGTTCCTTAGAATCTTTCTCAGATGAGGTTGTCACCTCAGTATCATCAATATCCTCCACCTCAATAGGCTTAGGTGGAGGTGGAGTCTTTGGACTAGTCCACTTTTTTTTCCACCTAAGCAAAGGCTCCTCATCTTCATATCAGAGTCCTTATTGATAAGTTGTCGAGGTACACTCTCTTTAGCTGATTTCTTTGGTGTGGTTGGATTCTTCCTTTTGGGTGCCACGCTCAGTTCTGTACAATCATAAAATTTATCAATTAGTGCCCAAAACTAAACAATAGAAGAAAAAGGATCACCTCAGTTTAATCATCATCACTATTTTTAGTGTACAGGTTTGATGGCAATTCTGATTTGCATCAAAGGTGTGACGGTCCTTCAAAAATGTCGTCAAACTTATCCATAATCTACAAACTTTCTCAGCCTCTGACGGAAATTTTAATCGGCTGTCACACAGGTGCAAGTCCGCGAATTTTTCCATTAGACAACATTAAACTTCTAACTTTTTTTTTTCTTTTTGAATCTTCTTCTACCATTGATCTCGATTTCAACTTAGGTCATCCTCTTTATTGAGATTTCCACGAAATTATACCACATGCCCCTAATAGTCCTAGTTTTTGAAGGAGATTGAACTATGTTTACTGATTTAGCTCACTCCTTTGAAACCAAGGTTTCTTATAGTTCACAATTGATCCAAATAAAGATGAAGTTGAATTTTTCTCATACCTGGATGTCGACACATAGTTGATGAATCTTTGAGCACCTAGACTTTTGAGTGAGAGAAGGATAAGATGAGAGAGGAAGAAAATTTCTTGACTTAACTCTCAGGATTCAACAAAGAAAGTCTTAAGATTTTGCCTTAGAAGAAATTAAGTTTCAAAAAGGAAGGGAAATAATTCTTTCAGGAAAGAAAACTAAAACTAGAAGTAAACTATCTAATATAGGAGAGAATGTGAACAATTGTTGCTGGGCTGGGTTAGCCCAAAAATTTAAAGATGGGGCCGACTCATTTGACGGCATTTTTGATGGCCCGTCAAAAATCGGACGGAGCTTCAAAATTCCCATCAGCCTTTATAGAATGATATTTTAGTTTAATTGTTTTGATGCTATTTCTCACGGCTTGTCATACTTGTGACAGATCGTCAAAATTATCATCGACTTTCTCAGGATGACTGCAACTAATTCAACTCCTTTGTACACTCTTAGCTACAAAAATTAAAAACCTAGTGCAATAAAATTAAAACATTGGGTTGCCTCCCAAATAGCGCCTAATTTAATGTCATGGCACGACTAGGTTATATTGACTACTCAGACTTTATCAAGATACCACATCACTACCTCATTACTATCTTCCTGGAATATATCGACAACTGAGAAGACATTCATTTCTTCCAATTGCTTTATAGGAGGATGCATTTTGAATTTGGCCTCCCTTTTTCCATACCTAAACTTTAGCTCATTGTACTCCATATCAACCAATACTCTTCCCGTGGCTAATAGTGGTCTACCCAAGATGATGTGCACCTCAAAATCAATATCACAATCCAATATCACAAAGTCTGCCAATAGAATAAAGTCATCCACCTTTACCGACACATCATGCAATATACCAAATGGTAGTTTCATCGATCTATCTTCCATCACAAGATGCACCATCCTGGGGGTAGGTTCCCCCAATCCAAGTTTCTTGTAGATATCAAGCAGCATCAAATTAATACTTTCTCCTAAGTCACATAAAGCTTTGGTAAACTTCATGGACCCAACTTTGCACGATATGGTAAATGCTCCAGGGTCAGGCTTTTTTTGCACTAAGGATTGTGAAGAAACAACACTATAGTGGTAGATGTTGTCCACTGGTTCACAGCTTACCTTCCACTTCTTTGTCAACAATTTTTTTTATAAATTTAGCATAGTTCAGCATTTGCTCAAGTGGCTCCATCAATGGCAAATTCACTGTCAGTTGTTTCATTATTATCATGAACTTGCTAAATTTTTTGTTATCTGCTTTCTTCTTCAATCTCTGAGGAAAGGGAGGTGGTGGTCTTTGTATTTCTTCTAATACCACTTCCCCTTTCTCTTCGACTTTTTTTTTTCTAAAATATTAACTAACCCATCCAGCTTCTCAGACTCTACTGGATTTTTTTCTCCTATTTCATCAACATTTACCTTATTTTCCACAGCTTTGCTCATAGAAGGGTCAGGTACACTCTTACCACTCTGAGTGGTAATTGCTAAACAAGACCTATCAGTCTGCGGGTTCTGAATCATATCACTAGGTAAAGTGCTAGCTTTTCTCTGGTTCAAAGTAGCCTAAAGTTGGCTTATCTGCTGTTCCAATTGCTTAATAGAAGCAGAGTGTGAGCTAACCAACTGACTGAGGGTAGAAATTCACTTTTCATATTAGTTACCACCGAGTTAGTTGCTTCAACTCCCTTCAACAGCTTTTTCAATATGTCCTCCATGGTCACCTTTCCAGAACTAGTAGTTCTAGCATCCGGACTTCCAAAAGGAACATACAAACCACTTCTATCATTATTGTTTCGCCAATGTCCCTACTTCTTATCTTTATAATCAGGCTTGTCATAGAAAGTATGACCTTAGGTCCCTTGACTATTGCCTCGAAAACCCCCCTGATTACTCATATAGTTTGCCTCTGCATCTGCACCTATAGAAGCAGTACCTTAAGATTCTAGATCTTTTACTATTTTAGTCTTGCCGGATAGCAAGTGCTTAGCCAGCAAGTCCATCTGCTTTTTTAAATGGGCCATGTCCTGATCTCGCTCCTCATCCATTCTTTGTTGCTCTACAGTAATAATACCAGCAATATTTGGGCTAGCCACCACAGAATCCCTAGTATGCTAAGGTCGACTCTACTTGGTCAGTCTGTTCAGCATGTCAGCAGCATCTAGAAAAGACAGGTCAATGAACAAACCACCTACAATGTTGTCAACAATAGGCTTTGTCACAGAGTTGAAGGCTCTGTATAAATTCTCCATCAAGTGTAAGTATGTCATATTGTGGTTTGGACATTGTGCAAGCTTCATCTTAAATCTATCCCAGGTCTCATGCAGTGCTTCAGTCGGAAGCTGTCTGAAGTTGCTAATTTTGTCCCTCAACTGTACCCTTCTGGAGGGTGGAAAGAACCGTTCTAGGAACGCATCTTTCAGCTATGTCCAGTTGATTATAGAATCGGGCTCTAACTTATTCAACCACATTGTTGCCTCCCCAGACAGATACAAAGGAAATAATCTCAACCTTATCTCATTTTGGCTTACTCCTGGATTGTCAAAAGATTTGCAGATAGTGATGAAGTTCACCAAGTGTATGTTTGGATCATCTTCGGGTAAGCCTCCAAATAACCCATTTAGATTTAAGAGTTGGATCATCATGCTTGTTATGCTGAATTTTGCTCCTGGTGCCAATGGTGGAGAAATGATAGCACCTGCTGCACCAGCTCCATCAATTCTTTCATCATCTTCATCAGCCTCATATTGCATAGGCTATTACCCATATCTCCCTCAAACTGGATGATTTTTGTTGATGTTTTGCTGCACTGGTGCAGCAACTTTCTCAGATCGCCTTTGGTTTTGAGGATTCAGTAGTTCCTCATCACCCAAGTCTTCATCATCAGGGTTCTGGTAGCGTGCTTGTTGACCAAAACTTTTCATGTTCACCTGAGCCCTGGCCATAGCAGCTAGTCTTTCTACTTTCCATTGTTCAACCATTCTACTTATTAGTTGAGGTTCCAGATTGATTGGCAATAGTGGTTCTCAAGAACTTCTTGTGTTTGGAATAAACAACACAGTACCTATAGTAAACAAAACAACAAATATACGTAAATCAAGGAAACTTAACTATCAACAAATTTTTGTGCACAAACTTTTAGTCTACAACCGTATTCCCCGACAACGGTGCCATTTTTGTTAACTCTCAAATTACACTTTTGAATGGGTGTAAGCGATCGTTGTCAATATAAAATCCAACTAGTTTGGGCTCAAATCCCACAGGGAATAGGGTGTGAGCTTTGATTTGTTTATGAAAGACTTTACTGGTAGTTTACTATTTTTGAAAGATGGGGGTTTAAGTTCACAGTGTGTTAGATATCACTTTCAATACTTCAGTTTTGTAATCAAGATAAATAGAAAACCATAGCTATGTTCACCAAAGGTTTCAAGAATTAAAAGATACTAGGTAATGCTAGAGATTCTAGGAATAAGTAGAATAGCAGAATATCCCTAACGATTATACTATCTGACTTATCTCATGACCTCACCATACAATTTATTATCTAATTCTCTCAAACTTATATAACTTATCTATTTCCAATAGGATGTTATCTCAGATAGATTAATATAGTTACGACATTAATCAATAAACAGAAGGTTGGTAGCTTCCGAGTCCCTGTTGATAATTCACGTCCCCTAGTCTATTTCTCCGTTAGAAGCAAATAAAACCTAAGGCATAATCTAATGTTTGCAACAACTAGATTTCAGTTAAAACAATAGAATTTCAAGATGTTCTACTACTCTTTGAATCCATTAATCACCTAGCATTATATCAAACCCTAATCCATGGATTCCACAATCCCGGCTAATGGAATTAGCCGCTCATGATTTGATGAACAAACTCACAAGTTGAATTCATAATGATAAGGATAACTTACGAATAGATAGAAAACAACAAGTAGTTTCTTTGATTGAATCGCCAGGTAGAAACCCAAAAATAGTTGATAAAAACAAGAAGAATAATTGATGTAAGAGAGCAATATTACGTACCTCTCTTCCCTAGGTTAATGTCTGATAGCTAACAATAAATCCCCTTCAATAAAACCCTAAAAAAGTCTTTAAATAGTAAATCATAAATAAGTAAATAAAATTAAAGTTTTAGTTTTCACTTCGGTTTAGATGACGATGCTTTTGACAGCGTGTCAGATTACAGATGACGTGTGTGAGATATTGTCAAAGATTCCAGTGAATTTTTATCTTTTGCCTCTTCAGACGAAAATCCTCATGACATGTCAAAATCCTGACGACACGTGAAAACTATCATCAGTCTGTCTCTAGTTGACTGCAATTTTGATGCCATGTCCCATATTTGACGGCCCTTCCAAATCACCGTCACATTTCCTCTCAATTTTTCAGGTTCTATCTAAGCTTAACAACAACTTTGATGGCCTGTACCATGTATGACGGTGCTTCAAAATTGATGTCAGCTACACTTCAGCTTATTTATATCAGATGTCATCCGATTTATTCTTCTTTCCTTTGGTTTCCTCCCCGATCACTTATGTTTGCATTAACACACTAAAAGCAATCAAACACAATGAAAGTTTCTTAAGACTTTACAATTATTCATATTTAAAAGCTTCAAATGTGTTAGCATCGGCTCATATATCAAATACATGCCAGTGCATATCCCACTAAGCATCCCTGAATATTGCATCATTTCATGAGGTAGGGTTCTAAGGTTATTGTATTACTCTTGTACATCTTTAGGTGGTGTGGTTCATTTGTTAAGTTGCTGTGAAGTGGTGAGACTCCATCTTTTGGAAATCCCTACCATTTAATTAGGTTTCTTTTAAGATCTTAGGAATTTTGACTTTTCTTTCTATGGTTGGGAACATGTCCCGACCTAGGTTTGTATTTTGGTTTAAGAGGCTTTTGTGGGAAAATGTAGGGTTGGTTGTTGTTTTGACTTTTAGTTTTCATTTGAGTTATCTATTCATCTCATAATTATGTTGGTTTTTTTCTGTTGTATTTATTTATTATATTATGGATGTTAAGCAAAGGTGGTGGTCTCCGGCTCACGATGGGCTTGAGATACCTATCATGACTAGGCTCTAGTTTGAGTTATGAGAGTAGTAAATGTGGCTTGAGCTATTAAAATACGATGATATTGGTATCTTGTATCATCTAGGGAAAAAAATATGGTAGCTGATGCTTCGAGTCATAAGACAATGAGAAACATTTATGGGCAGTTAATGGAAAGGCAAGGAATAGCTAAGGATCTATATCAATTAGATAATTTGGGGGTTACTCTTCATAATGTGGAAAAATGTCCATTAGTAGATAAGGTGAAAGAGAAGCAGTATGCAAATGCTATTCTATTATAGCTTAAGAAAAATGTACAACAAGGTATGACAAAGGCATTTGAGCTTAAGAAAGAGAGAGTACTTTGGTGCAAAAATAGTTTATGTATTCCTAATGTAAATGGGATAAGAAAGATGAATATGATAGAGACACATCATTTGAGGTATTCTATCCATCTGGGTCACAAAAGATGTATCATGATTTGAAAGAAATGTATTGGTGGAGTGACATAAAGAAGGACATTGCAGAATTTGTAGCCCAGTGTCCAAATTCTTAAAAAAGTTAAAGTAGAGCACCAAAAGACGAATGGTTATATGCAATGTATAGATCTTCCAATTTTGAAGTAGGACATGATTAACATGGATTTGGTCTTTAGTTTTCCTCATACATCTTGGAATTTTGATTCTATATGGATAATAGCTGGTAGACTTTCCAAATCAACACACTTCCGACGGATAAGACCACTTAGATAATTGAAGAATATGCGGTATTATATGTTAAAGAAATAGTTTGGCTACATGGAGTCCCAATATCTATTATATCTAATAAGGGAGATCAATTTACAACAAATTTTTGGATGTCTACTTTGAGAAATTTGGGAACACAAGTACATTTAAGTATAGTTTCTCACCCTCAAGCAGATGGACAAGCAGAATGTACTATTAAAACACTTGAAGATATGCTACAAGCTTGTGTATTAGACAACAAAGATAGTTGGGAGATCATTTACCTCTCCTCAAGTTTGTCTATAACAATAGCTATTATTTGAGTATCAAAATGACTCTATATGAATATTCATAGGAAAAAAGTCTAGATCACCAATTAGATAATTTTAAATAGGTGAAACTGCCTTGTTTGGGCCAGATCTTGTTCATTATGTTAGCCTCATATATTCACGTTTGATGTTTTAATAATGCCAAACTAATGAGTAGATATTTGCAGGATATTGAAAATCTCTAATGATGGAAGGAGAGGATAATGAAGATACACCAAAGATGCAGAATCTCTAAGGAATCAATTCAAAGATTTCCAAGAATATCTCGTAAATGAAAGGAAGCATCCAAAAACAAGATGTCTATTGCTAAACATAAATTAATATCAATCATATGGCATCAATTCAAGATCTCCAAGAAAATCTCACAAATAAAAGAAAGAAACCAACAACAACCTGACTAGAGAAAAACTTGGGAAAGAGCATCAATTACCATAGGAGCAAAAGGATACAAGATCACAGATATATCTAATACAGATATTATAAGTATCCTTTTATGGACAAATCTGAAACAGACATACTATACATTAGTATTCCTAAATCAAGGAATAAATTCAAATCCTTGTTTGGGATAAAATCTCTTGGGTTTCCTTACAAAGAGAAGCAACTGACGAATATAAAAGAGAGGACTGAAGATCGAGGCACTCACACAACTTCAAGAAAAAAACTCAAAGTGTCTCAATCTTAGTCTCAAAAGCTCTACAATAGTTATATAAAGAATAGGAACGAGCAAACTTTGTAATACAAATTGAAGTTGTGTCACAAGATTTGAAGAATAAAATAAGTCTTTGGAACTTATTTATCATCATTGTACTCAAGCCTCGACTTTAAAAGATCTAAAGAAACTTTGAAACCCAAGGGGACTAGAAGTAGGCACCATATTAGTGTTCTGAACGAGGATAAATCTTCGTGTCTACTTTAAAGTTAATTACTTACTTGTTTATTTATTTAAATCTAATCTATTTTGTGAAGTATATTGATTTACAGGTATGTTGACTGTGAAGACTCAATAGTCGACTTATAGAAATTTTAAATTCATCCCCTCTTGAATTTAAATTGGTATTAGAGAAGGTCTCACCAACAGTGTTGCTTCACCACACAAGAGTAAAGATCAAGTGGCAAACTATCAATTCTCAGTGCTCTTATTCAAGACGGCCATTCCTCCATAAGACCACTATACTTCACCAGAGAACACTGCTCTTATTAGGAGAATAGATTTAGAATCTTCTTCCAATCAAATGAATTCCAAGAAAGGGTTGTCATTAAGAAAAGACCATAGCCAATTCTAGGACTCAAGGAGAAGCAGAAGGACAAAGAAAAAAAATCAAGAAGTACCAATATAGAAAACCTTGAAAGCATTGAGGTCACCAAAGAACAACAAAAGGTAACCCAAACTAATGCATAAGCTATAAGTTTACTTATTTGTGCAGTTAGTGGAGAAGATACAACAAGTTATCAACCTGCAAGACTGCAAAAGAGATATAGGACAAATTGGAGGTAACCTATGAAGGAACCACCTAAGTTTAAAAGTCAAAGATTTCAACCCTACTCAATGAATATGAGCTATTCAGTAAAACCATATGCAAGCTAAAATCATTAGGAATGATGTATCCACATAGACTAAGAGTTCAGAAGCTAGTCAGAAGTCTCTCAAAAGTTTTGGAAACTAAGACTGCCATTTTGGAATATGGAAATCTTCATAATATGACATATGGTAAGCTACGAGGTAATTTTATTGCATATGAAAGAAATTATATCAACAGGTATGACAAAGAGGAAAAGAAGAAACTAGTAGCCTTCAATGTTGTACCAACTAAAGAGGAGGACTTTATGGAAAAAGCCAATAGTGAAAGAATGACTGTCATAAATCGACAAGTAAGGCAAATCATAAGACAAAGACAAAAAAGATCCCAAGGAGTCAAACATAATATTCCACTAAAAATAATGGTCAAGGTTATCATTGTGGAAGGCCTAGCCATTTTAAACAAAACTATCCAGAATTAAGAAGAAGATTGCCTAGAAAGAATTAAAATTTTTGAGCCTAGAGTGATGGAGATAAAATTTATAAAGAAACAGAACCAACTAATATGTCCATCATGGTAAAAGGTGAATCTAGCTAGATAAGGCCATACAAATATTATAATTGTAATATTGTTGAATCTAACTTAGATATGATAACTGACAAGCTTCAAAAAGTTATAGTTGAAAGTAATAAATTTGACCAAAAGAAGAAAAACTAGGAAGCTCAACTTAAACGATAACTCAAAGAAAAATAAAGAAACTGTCCAGTTGAAATAGAAACATGTCAAATTAAAAATGACTTGCTTCAAGAAGAGCCTGATGATGTAAAAATATAATTGAATAGCATTAAATAATCACAAAGTCAAAGTTTCATAAGATGAAATTATTTTAAAACTAACTCAAATTCCTCATCAAAATTATTTAAATCAGCCAAGACCTCTTTTTTCTTGCGAGGACCTGTCTGTTACATATGTGAATAGAAAGGGAATAAATCTTACAGCTATAGGTAGAAGCCTAAAAATGTATGGTTTTGGTAGCCTGAAGGGAGCACATCTAACTCGCAAGGACCCACAACCACTTGGGTACATAAACAAAATTGATCTTCTTGTTTTACAGGAACATGCCTGCAAAATCTATAAAAAGAGAATGTGGGTCATTGATAGAGGATGTTCCAGACATATGACCAGAAAGAAAAAAACTTTTGCACTCTAAAGTAAATAGAAAGGGGATCTATTAGATTCGGTGATAATGCTAGAGGAAACATTATAGGAGTCAACTCAGTAAAGCTCAACTCCTCATGTGAACTTATTGAAGTATGTCTTATAGATGGCCTTAAACATAACTTTCTTAGCATCAGTTAGCTATGTGACGTTGGATTTGGAGTCTCCTTCAAAGCTGAAAGTTGTTCCATTAAACTTGATAAAAGATATATCTTTCTCATCAGTGAATGTGTTGATAATATTTATGTCTTAAATAGTCCTAATTTTGATACCTTAGCCTTCCTTATTGTGAAAACCAATGACACTTCGTTGTGGCATTGAAATCTCAGGCATGCTAGTTTGCATATCATTGAGAAACTATCCAGAATAGAACTTGTGAAACGACTTCCAAAACTCAAAGTTTGTAAAGGATCACATCTCTAATGCCTGCCTATTAGGAAAATAGACCTGAACGCCATTCCAACTCAAGTACATTATCTGTACTACCAAACCCCTTAAAGCAATCTACATAGATCTGTTTTCCCACACTAAGACCCCGAGTATTGGTGGAGAAAGATATTTTTTTGTTTTTTTATGATTATTCTCTCTTTACATAGGTAAATTTTCTTGCTCATAAATGTGAGGATTTAACAAACTTTAATATCTTTTGTAGAAAAGTTTAGAGAGAAGTTGGACACCTTATCACCTATATTAAAAATAATCATGGAGGAGAATTTAAAAATAAGGCTTTTAAGAAATACTATGCTCATAATGGATAATATCAAAACTTTTCATCACCTCGATCTCTTTAACAAAATGATATGGTGTAGAAAAAAATTGATCTAGTACATCCTAGATTTGGGCCTTTGAAATTTTTCCTTAAAAACCATTCTTTAGACCAAATGTGACTCATGGGTACGAGTTGTATATTGGGGTTATGAGTGGTATGGTCCCATCATAAGCTAACCAGTGTTAGTTGGTGGGATGGTTTTGATCATTGGAATGGTTATGACTTAAGAGTATGAGTTATAGGGCTTGGATACTAGTTAGATCAGGGACGCATAAGTGGGAAGTATTTGATCCTCTTGGTAATTCACTCTACTAGGGATACAGATCATAGGTACACTATATGATCCAAGGTTGAGGCATAGTTATAACTAGTGGGAACCAATCCTAAGGAAGGGTATAACTCGTAAGAGGGTCGGTCGTATCCATGTGATGGGTTTTTAAGAGGCTTAAGTAGGGATATTTTGGACATTTCCTACTTACCCTAATTATGACCCATGATTTTTAATACTTTTATGAGGTTATTTACCCTATTATTCTATTTATTAACTCATAGAAAACTATTTCTAAATATTCAACCATTATCTAAAGTGCTTTTAGTTCAAGAGATCTAGGGTTTCTTCAACTTAGGGATTACTTTGTGACTTGCTTTTGTGATTTTCTTTCATCATCTTTCTCATTTTAAGGAATGTGTCTCTTTCCTACTTCTCATTTCTAAAATTGCATGGATTTTATGGCTGTTTTCATGCCTTTAATATTGCATGGGTCATGGTTCTCCATAAATAATTGGGGGTTTTGGTGTAACTAGCTTAGCTATGGTTTCCTATGGTTTAATTGTTTTATATGCATTAATAGTGGTTTTGGGAAATTGTATTGTACAACAATGGTTTAATAATCTTTGGACTATTTTTGGTTATATTATACCCTAAGGTGCTTGATAAAATGCTTATAAAGATATGTTCATTGCATTGGATTTTTGAATTGGAACTCTTGGTTGCTGTCAGCTTATGCATAAAACTATAAATGGATTCTAAAGGTTAAAGGATTATTGGTTTTTCTTGTGGAGTGCATGAAAGTCTACTAAGAGGCTCATATGTTAAATGAATAGGGGACTTAAGAGTCCCCTTAACCTAAATAATTTGGCTAAGGATAAATCTTGCAAGTATAGTTGGTATGAAGATATGACTAATAAATAGCCTTGGTTAATATTTGGTAATTGGATTTGGTTGGATATGGTTTTAATTTGGGCATTTTGGTGAGATAAGTAACTGAGCCATGAAAGGTAGATGTTCCAAGGAAACCAAAATTGGACACTCATCTTTATCGATATAAGGGGTCCTTGATGGCCACGTGCGAGAGTCACATTTTATATTAGAGGGATGTACTAGTCATCCCATGGGATATCTACTGGTCATGCGACTACATGCACTAGAACTCTTTTAGTAGGGGGAGCTAAACCCATACGACCCATGGGTGTGTTTAAACAACAGGGTTACACAACCCAGGTAAAGGTTTTAAATGTATGTTAAACACATATTTCCTTTCCCAACACTTATATATATACATGTAAGATTTATTTCATAATGGATGTTTTTACTTGTTACTTTATTCTTATCCTGAGATACATACTAGCGATCATTTGCTAACCTGTCTACTCGTGGCTGTATACCCACGCTATGCAGGGAACCATCTATTTGATGCCTCCTACATAGTGATTGACTTGGGGACAATATTTGGATTAAAGAAGTGAATTTCCATCTTTCCAGAAGGAACCATTTTATTGTATGAATACTCTTAGACATTTTATTTTTATTTTTGATATTGGTTTTGGCCATGGTTGGGGGCATGGCCCAATTGGATAATTGTATTCTTATGGATAGAGGCTTTGTGGTACTTCTGGGAGGAGGTATGGGCAGGAACAATATTGGTGTCATCCTTGGCATTAAAATAAGCTGGGAGGCATTATCATAGGACAAAATTTCTTATTGTTCCATCATATTACATTTTGGGATTTATTTTTATGTTATGTTTTGATATTCTCATTAGTTTTGTATAGTATGGATGGATGGGTTTGGTACAGTTAGACTTTCTTAGGTCGGTAAAGGTCTTAATCCTATCTTAGAGTCTTAATGTGAACAATAATGCTGTCTTGTTATATGTTTGAAATTCAGTCTATATGAGGATATATAAGGCGATTGGGTTGGGTTAAGGGGTTGGTCCCCAGTACTAGTTAGAATTAGGATATCCATTACGTCTAGGCTATGGTTTGGGTCATGACAAGTTGGTATCAGAGCTTTAAGTTCATGGTCAAATGGGAATTCCATAAAGCCGTGTTGAGTAGAGTCTCTTTTTAGGGTTTGTAGTGCACCACACTTATAAAAGAGAGGCTACAAGATATTTAGGAATGTTTTACTTCCTTGAAATTCTCATTCTTGAAATCCTCTCTAATCCTTGGTTATTTGTCTTTAACATCATGCCTCCTATATCTGGAATGAAGGGGTACCTCTTACGTCTGGAGTACTTCTTTGATCTCATAGTCCTATTTCTGATTGTGTTGAAGTTTCTCCTATTTAATCTACTGCTTCTCTGGTTCCTCAGGGTAACGTGATAAACATGGAGTTTCATCAGTCTATCCATGTTATTGCTCAGATGGTTGCTTCTCAAGTCGAGTGGGGTGCGACTAGTGCTTTGTCTGCTGAGCGCATAAGTGTTGCTCAGCTTATAAAGATAGGTCCTATTACTTTTATAGGTGTGAACGTGGAGAAAGATCCACAAATATTCTTGGATGAACTAGAAAAGATATTTTGGGTTATGTACACTTTTGATGTTAAAAAAGTTAGCTTTGTAGCTTATCAATGGTATGAGAAGTGGGACAGAGATAAGGGTGATATGGAAGAGGAAGGGTTGTGGGAGGCATTATCTAATGCCTTCATGGATCATTTCTTTCCTCAATAGTTGAGGGAAGCTAAGATGGACGAGTTTGTAAACCTTGATCAAGGAAGGATTTCTATCAGGAATATGTCTTAAAGTTTCATCAATTGTCAAGGTATGCACCTAATTTGGTAGTAGATATGAGGTCGAGAATTAGGATGTTCACTTCTGGGTTGAATAGAGATCTAATTTTGGAGAGCAAGACTACTTTGCTCATTAGAGATATAGACATATCTAGGTTGACTATTCATATGCAGTAGGTTGAGGATGAGAAGAGAAAGCATGCAAAATTTGGGGATAGGCTGGGAAAGTAAGGCAGATTTTCTGTTTAGGGAGGTATGCTGTCTCAGGGTGGTAGAGATGGTGGAAAATGGAAAAAAATAAGTTCTGGTTCCTTCTCTACTTCCAGTAATCCTTACCTATAATAGTTGGGTGATAGGCGTCACTAAGGTAGTGATAATTCTCGTGCTTAGGTTGGCCAATCTCAAGCGAGTGGAGGTCAGTCTATTTCTTCATGCCCTCCTTGTTGATTCTATGGTTGTCCTCATTAAGGATTCTATGAAGAAGGTAGAGATAAGTACTTTAAGTACGGTTAGGTAGGCCATTAGCTCAAGGATTGTTCGGCTAATAAGGCTGATACAATGGCAGATGAGATTCTAGTAGCTTCATATTCTGCTCCTACACCTAGTAGTGTCGAATCTGCTTCTATTACTACTCCTGCTTCTAGTGTTGGTCGGAACAGGTTGTATGCTTTGGCATCCCAGTACGAATTTGAAGCATCACCTGATGTTATTACTGTATGTTCTAGGTCTTCTCCCATGACATATATTATTTTCTAGATCTAGGCTCTACTATTTCTTATGTGACTCCTTATATAGCTGTCTCTTTTGGTTTTGATCTAAAAATTATTTTGGATCCTTTTTCAATTTTAACCTCAGTAGGATACTTGGTCATTACTGAATGGGTTAATATAGCGGTGTGGTATCTATTGGTGATAAGCAGACCTTGGTAGATCTGTTTGAGTTGGGAATGGTTGATTTTGATATAATTTTGGGTATGGATTGGTTGCATTCTTGTTATGCATCTTTAGACTATCGAAGTCATAAGGTCATTTTTAGGTTCCCTAATAAGCCAAAAATAGAATGAGAGGGTTGTTCTTTAGCTCCTAAGGGTAGATTTATTGCTTATCTTAGAGGTCAAAGATTAATATCTAAAGGGTGTCTTTATCACTTGGTTAGGGTGAAAGATTTTTACTCAAAAAGCCCTTCTTTGCAGTCAGTTCCAGTAGTTAATGAGTTTCCAGAGGTCTTTTCAAATGGTCTTCCTGGTGTTTCTCTAGATATAGAAATAGAGTTTGGTATTAATTTGCTTTCGAAAACTCATCCAATATCTATTCCTCCATTTATAATGGTTCTGACTGAGTTAAGGAAACTCAAGGAGAAAATTAAGGATCTTTTGGGTAAGGGGTTTCTTCATCTTAGTATTTCTCCATGGGTTACACCGATGTTGTTTATGCGCAAGAAGGATGCTTCCCTTCGGATATGCATTGACTATAGGTAGTTGAAAAATTTAACCGTCAAGAACAAGTATCCTTTCCCACGGATAGATGATCAATTTGATCAGTTGCAGGGTGCCAAGTTTTTTTTTTAAGATAGATCTTTGATTTGGGTAGCATTAGCTTAAGATTAAGGAGGTGGATATCCCTAAGATGGCTTTTCATACTTGATATGGGCATTTTGAGTTCTTGGTGATGTTATTTGAATTACCAAATGCTCCGATGACGTTTATAGATTTGATGAATAGTGTGTTTAGGTAGTATTTGAATCTTTTTGTCATTGTGTTTATTAATGACATTCTGGTGTATTCAAGGAGTGAGGTGGATTATGGTAATTACCTCTGTGTGGTGTTGCGAATCTTAAAGGAACAACAGTTGTTTACCAAGTTCTCTAAGTGTGAGTTTTTGTTGAATATTGTGTTTTTCTTGGGTCACATTATTTCTAGTGAGGGGAAAATAGTTGATTCTCAAAAGGTTGCTACAATGAAGGGGTGGCCTAGGCCCATAACTCCATCTGATGTTTAGAGCATCTTGGGTTTAGCCGGGTATTATAGGAAATTTGTGGAAAGCTGTAGATGCTACTTTGACTAGGTTAACTTAGAAGAAGGTCAACTTTTCTTGGTTGGATGCTTGTGAGGGGAGTTTTGAGAAATTAAAGGATAGGTTGACGTCGGCTCCCATTTTGACTTTGCCGGAAAGCAATGATTGGTTTGTGGTTTATTGTGATGCATCTCAGGTAGGACTTGGTTATGTTTTGATGCATCATGGGAAGGTGATTGCCTATTCTTCTAGGTAGTTGAAGGTGCATGAGAGAAAGTGTCCTACTCATGATTTGGAGTTGTTGAAAGTTGTGTATGCTTAGAAATTATGATGATATTATTAGTATATTGTTTGTATGGATATCTTTTCTGATCATAAGAGTCCTCAGAACATATTCACATGGAAAGAGCTTAATCTCAGGCAAAGGAGATGGCTTGAGCTTTTCAAGGACTATGATATGAGTCTTTACTACCACCTAGGTAAGGCTAACGTGGTTGTCAATGCTCTTAGCATGTTGTCTATGGGAAGTTTGGCTCATGTGGAGAAAGATAAATGGGAATTCATGAAGGATGTTCACTGCTTGGCCAATCTTGGAGTTCATCTCTTGGATTTTAAAAAATAGTGGTGTGATGGTACAAGAAGTGGTCTGTTCGTCTCTTGGTGCAGAGATTAAGAAGAAACAAGTTTTGGATTTGGTCTTGATGAAAATCAAGAGTGATGTTGGTGGGGAAAAGGGGGTGGTGTTCGAGATTAGTGGTAATGGTACTTTGTGGTGCTAATGAAGGCTGTGTGTTCTAAATGTTGACGGGTTGCGATAAAGGATTTTGGCTGAGGTACATGAGTCGCGCTATGTTATCCATCCTGGTTCGACAAAGATGTATCATGATCTCAAGGAAATCTATTGGTGGAATGGAATAAAGACGGATATGGTTGACTTCGTGGCCAAGTACATAGTGTGTCAACAGGTTAAGGTTAAGCATATGAGGCCTGGTGGGTTATATCAAGAAATATAGTTTCCTGAATAGAAGTGGGAGATTATCAATATGGATTTTGTTACTAATCTTCCATGGTCTCGAAATTATTTTAATTTGATTTGGGTAACGTGGATAGGATGACCACGTCTGCATAATTTTTGCTTGTAAAGACTACCTTTTCGACGGAGGATTATGCAAAGTTGTATCTTCAAGAGATTATGAAGCTGCATGAGGTGCCTGTTTCTATTATCTCTGGTTGTGGTATGTAGTTTACCTCTCATTTTTGGTGGTCTTTCCATAAGGGATTGGGGACTAAGGTTAGTCTGAGTACTGCTTTCCATCTGCAGTCAGATGGGCAAGCGAAGAGAACTATTCAGACATTAGAGAATATGGTTCGGATATCTGTAATTGATTATGGTGGTAGTTGGGTTGAGCACCTACCTTGGGTGTAATTTTCTTACAACAATATCTA
This sequence comes from Capsicum annuum, assembly GCF_002878395.1. Lineage (NCBI taxonomy): Eukaryota > Viridiplantae > Streptophyta > Magnoliopsida > Solanales > Solanaceae > Capsicum > Capsicum annuum. Next base: position 92,145,700 of record NC_061115.1, read on the forward strand.
TCATTCTAGTATTGGTATGGCTTCTTTCAAGGCGTTGTATGGTAGAAGGTGTAAATCTACTATTAGATAGTTTAAGCTTGGTAAGGCAGATATATTTTGTCCCGTTTGGTCTATCAAGATATGAAGAAGGTGAAGGTGATTCAGGATAGGCTTAAAGCTGCTCAGAGTCACCAAAATTCCTATGCGGATGTTAGGTGTAGAGACTTAGAGTTTGAAGTTGAGAACGTGCTTTTCCTAAAGGTGTCTCCCATAAAGTAAGTAGTGCGGTTTGTCAGGAAGGGGAGTCCTCGGTTTATTTGTCCTTCTGGGATTTCGCAGAGAGCGGGCAATATTGCTTATGAGTTAGAGTTGTAGGAGAATTTGGGTTTGGTTTATACGATCTTTCATGCTTCTATGTTGAGAAAGTGTATTGGCGATCCTTCTTTGGTTGTTCCTTATGAAGGGTTAGATATCTTAGATTTTCTATCTTATGAAGAGTTCCTGGTTGATATATTTTGGATAGGCAAGTTCTTCGATTGTGGACCAAGGATGTGGCTTCAATTAAGTTTCTATGGTGGAACCATAAGGTTGAAGAAGCTACGTGGGAAGCAAAAGAGGACATGAAGTCCCAACATTCACATTTGTTTTCCACTCCTGGTATTCGAGTGGAAGGTATGTTCTCTTGAACATATCTTTATTTTCTGAGTTTGTTAAAGGAAAGATTAATATCTTTGTCTCAATGTTTTCAAACTTTGTTAAGGGGATGTTTGATAATAAATGGATCTGTGTGTGGTTACCCCTACCTTGTCTGTTATTCGGGGACGAATGTTCCTAGTAGGGGAGAATGTTATATCCTGGGTTTGGCCTTTGAAATTTTTCCTTGAAAACTATTCTCCGATCCTATGACTCATGGATACGAGCCATATGATAGGGGTATAATAAGTATAGTCCTGTCGTAAGCTGACTAGTGTTAGTTGGTGGGATGGTTTTGATTACTGGAATGGTCACGACTTAAGGGTATGAGTCATAAGGCTTGGACATGAGTCATATCAGGGACTCGTATGGCGGGCAGTGTTTGATCATCTTGGTAATTCATTCTTCTAGGGATACAGATCATAGGCACGGATCATATGCTGAGGTTATGACTTAGTTGGATGAGTCATATCCTGGACTGTGTATAATCCAATGCTAAGGCCTAGGTACGACTGGTGGGAACCAATGGTAAGGAAAGGTACGACTCGTAAGAGGGTCAGTCGTATCCCTGTGATAGGTTTTTAAGGGACTTAAGTGGGGGTATTCTGGATATTTCCTACTTACCCTAATTATGACCCACGACCTCTAATACATTAGGTGGTTATTTACCATTTTATTCTATTCATTAACACATAGAAAACTATTCCTAAACATTCAATAATTCTCTCAAGGTCTTTTTGGGCAAGAGAGCTAGGGTTTTAAATTGGGGATTTCTTTGGGGCTTGCTTTAGTGATTTTCTTCCGCCATCTTTCTTGGTTTAAGGAGTCTGTTTCTTCCCTACCTCTTATTTCTAAAAATACATGAATTTTATGGTTGTTTTCATGGTTTCAATATTGCATGGGTTATGGTTTTCCATAAATAATTGGGGGTTTTGGTGTAAACAGCTTTGTTATGGTTTTTTTATGGTTTAACTGTGCTTTTATATGCATTAATGGTGTTTTTGGGAAATTGGATTGTATGGTAATGGTTTAATGGTCTTTGGATTATGTTTTCATTATATTATACCCCCAAGGTGTTTGATAAAATGCTTATAAAGATATGTTCATTGCATTGAATTCTTTAAATGGAACTCTTGCTTGGTTTCAGCTTATACATGAAACTATAAATGATTTAAATGGTTTACAAAGGTTAAAGGCTTATTCATTTTTCTTATGGAGTACATTGAAGTCTCCCAAAAGGTTAAAATGATAAATGAATAGGGCACTTGAAAGTCTCCTTAACCTAAATGGGGTTGTCTATGGATACATTTTTCGCGTATGGTTGGTATGATGATACCACTAATAAATGGTCTTGGTTAATAAATGGTAATTGGATTTGTTTGGATATGGTTTTAATTAGGGCATTCATGGAAAAATGTGTAACTAAGCTATGAAAGGTGGAGGTTCCGAGGAAACCAAAATTGAAAACTCATATTTGCCGATATGAGGGATCCTTGATTGCCACGTGTGAGCGTTATTCTTTATATTGGAGGAATTTACTAGTCATCCTATGGGATTTCTCCTGGTCGTATGGCTACACATATTGGGAGTCTTTCAGTAGGGGGAGCTGAACCCATACGGCCCATGGGTGTGGTTAAACAAAAAGGTTACACAGCCCAGGTAAAGGTTTTAATTGCATGTTAAACACAGATTCCCTTTCCTGATACTTATATATATATGTATGGTTTTATGCATAATGGATGGTTTTACTTTGTTGTTTAACTGGCATTACTTTATTATTATCGTGAGATACGTTCTAGCGGTTATTCACTAACCCGTCTAGTAGGGGTTGTATACCGACGCTATGTAGGAACCGGCCGTTCGACTTCTCCTACATAGTTATTGACTAGGGGTCAACATTTGGATTGAAGTGGTGAGCTTCTATCTTTCTGGAAGGCTCTATTTCATGATATGGATAATCTTAGACATTTTGTTTTCATTTTGGATATTAGTTTTGTCCATGGTTGGGGGCATGTCCCAACCAGATAATTGTGTTCTTTTGGATAAAGGCTTTGTGGTATTTTTAGGGGTTGGTATGGGCAGGATCAGTATTGGTGTCGTCCTTGGCATTGGAATAAGCTGGGAGGCTGGCATCATCGAACATAATTTCTCACTGTTTCATCATATTACATTATGGGTTTGATTGTCATTTGATGTTTTGATATTATCTTTGGTTTTGTATGGTATGGATGGTTGAGTTTGGTACGGTTAGACTCGGTTGGCTCGGTCATGTTCACGATCCTATCCCCAATTCTTGATGTCAATAATAACACTATCTTGTTATATGTTCGAAATTCAGTCCATCTGAGGCTGTATAAGGTTGTTGGGTTGGGTTCAGGGGGCAGTCCCCAGTCCTAGTTGGACTTGAGATGCCCATTACGTCTAGGCCTTGGTTAGGGTAGTGATACCATCTCTCTGGGAAACTTCTATGACTATTCTCTTAGAACACAATCTCCTAAATCACTTTTGGCCAGAGGTAGTAAGCACAACATGTCACATCATCAACAGATGCCTCATTAGGCCTATTCTAAAGAAGATGCCTTGTGAGCTATGGAGAGAAAAGAAACCAAATATCAGATACTTTCATCCTTTTAGTGCAAATGCTTTATCTATAGCAATGCTAAAAATAACTTGGGAAAATTTGTTCCATGAAGTGATGAAGGTGAGTGATCCACAATTTGGAGCTAACACTAGACAATTCTCAAGCCAACGCAAAATGAGTTGACTATATCCCCTCCAAAGTTGACTCCCATAGTGGAAATAGTCAAAGCGAGTGTTCCAAGAAAATGGAAACACGATACTATTTATCCAAATGAACCCTTCATCGAAAATCCAGATGATAGGGTCTAGACAAGAGCATCATTAACAAAACAAGAATTTTTTGCCCTTGTATCTCAAATCAATCCAAAGAAGACTGATGAGGCATTCAGAGATGAATCCCAAGTTGAGGCCATGAAGGAAGAGTTGGACCAATTCAAATTAAATCAAGTTAGTACTCTAGTTGAATGGCCCAAGAACTACTCAGTAATTTGAACTAGATGGGTCTATAGAAACAAATTAAATGAACATGGTAAGGTCATTAGAAAAAAGGTCGCACTTTTAGCTCAAGGATACACTCAACAATAAGGTATTGATTATGATGAAACCTTTGCTCCTGTAGCAAGGTTAGAATGAATTTGAATTTTATTAGCTTTTACTGCTTACAAATATTTCAAGTTGTATCAAATGGAAGCCAAAAGCACCTTTTTAAATATATTTATTCATGAAGAAGTCTTTGTAAAACAGCCTCCCAGTTTTGAAAATTCAGCTTATCCAAACCATGTTTTTAAATTAGCAAAATCACTTTTTGGTCCTAAACAAGTTCTAAAAGTTTGGTATGAGAGATTGAGTACCTTCTAGCAAAATAACAATTCTGAAAGAGGTAAGATTGATACAAATCTGTTCATACAAAAGCTTGACAAAAACCTTTTTACTGTGCAAATTTACTGTAGTGCCCTGAGACTGCACCTTGGGCGTCAGATGGTGCTTACGACCTCAAAGGACCACAAGCTAACCCATGACTTGTACCTACTATGAGCACTGAATAATAATCATGAAACATATGTTGAAGTAAAAACTGAAAAATGCCATAAGGTTCATAAAAAAGAATAAATACTGAGTACATTTGTAGAATAACTGCTAAATAAAAGTGTCTGAAAGCCTCTAACATCTGAAATAAATGAGTTGATGGGACAGGCCCCAACTAACCCCAACTACTGTCTAAAAGTAAATAAAAAACTGAAATACTAGAAATAATAAAATAACTAAATGAGTGTCATGTCCTCGATGGATGAGGGCTTACTACTGTACCTGCAGCTGATCGACTGAATAGACTAAGTATAGTCAGGAAGCCGACCGTCCGAACCTATGATATGAGACATCATAGCGCAAAGAAAGAGTATGCGTCAGTACTTTTAATGTACTAGTATGCTAGGTGAGGTTAGGTTGATATGCATAGCTTCAAGTGCATGAGAATAATAAATAAATTTCATGAAATAACTGGATGAGAGTATATGCAAGACTGGGACAACTGTAAGTACTGAACATGCAATACCAAGCATATATCGTCTGTCTAAATTAGTCTGAAGCTGAAGTACTGAGTTTCTGATAACTGAATAACTGACAGCTGTGAGTCATGATCGTGTAGAGCTAAACTAAGTTCTACACTGAATATTGAATTTTGGATACTGATTATCGAATACTAAATATTGAAACAGTAACTGTGGGAGTTATCGTCTAACCGACATGGTCTAATTATAGACTGATTTGGGGTCCAACCTATAACCCTAGTTGGAAGGGTGTTAGCACGGTGCAACGGGTTACTAACATTAGCTGGGTCAACCCTAATCTGGCATAAAGACTCATGAGATGTATATGGTTAAATCAACTCTAGTCTGACAAGAAGACGATTTATTGTACGCTGGCTACATAGTTCTGTAATGCAGGGACTTATACTAAGGGTCAAACCCTCTTCTAGAAAGAATGACCCCATCCCTAAGTTCGCTCGGTGCTAAATCCTACTCCCAACTGAATCATCACTGGACTGATCACTAGACTATACTACGCTTGAATGAACTTACACTGATTCTGTTGACTGACCGAATGCTACTATTTAGGATACTTAAGAATCATTATATTTCGATAGGAGACTTGATAAACAGATGGAACCATATCTCAACTTTAGTAAGAAACACACAAAGGTTATCATTCATAATTCCTCCACATTGACATTTTGTCAAACACCTAGGATTTATAAATCTTGTAAATGAGAATAAGCAACATATGAATGTCATGACTACCATATTCAACATCACAAGTCAAGGATTTAACATGAGGATTACATAAATCAACACACATTATAGTTCATTTACATGAAACTTAAGATATTCTTGGCTTGAAACCCACACAACAACACATACATGAACATAATTCCATTCAAGAATGTAAATCATAATCTATGTTTTTTTACAAAAAGATTCTTTAACTCCAAGGGTGGAAGGAACCCAAGGATGAACACCTAAACATACCTTGATTGTTGAATTTGTAAGAATTGTTGGTGAATTCTTGGAAGGTGGACTTGAACTTGAAGAAACTAAGGCTTTGTTCTTTAGAGAATTTGTGAAAAGATGAGTATATTTTCCCTTTTGGAAACATAATTTCGTGATATAGGTGGGTTAAGATGGGTGGAAAATGACTCCACCCATGGGTGGAAGACATGGAATGATATGAGAATGATATGGAACTGAAACTAAGCATGGAATAGAGTAATCTAAGGAAGACTATTACCTTTGGCTAAGTCTGTGTGTATGGAGAAGAGATGAGGGCACTTGGTTCGCATGTCTTCTTCTGCTTCCCAAGTTGCTCCATCAACGTACTGGTTCCACCAAAGAACTTTTACAAAGGGAACTTCTTTGTTCCTTAGTCTACGAGTCTGACGATAGAGGATTTCGACTGGAACTTCTTCGTAAGAGAGACTATTTTGAACACCTAAAATCTCTGCGGGGACTACAACTGCTGGGTCACCTATGCACTTCTTTAGCAAGGAGACATGAAACACTGGGTGCACTGATGCTAAGTCGGTACGCAACTCAAGTTCATAGGCTACCATTTTGAAATGACTTAGAATCCTATAAGGACTAACATATCAGAGACTAAGTTTCTCTTCTTACCAAACCTCTTCACTCTCTTTATGGGAGAGATTTTCAAATACATAAAGTTGCAAATCGCAAACTCAAGATGTTTTCTCCTCACATCTGCATATGATTTATGTCGGCTTTGGGATGCTTTACGCCTTTCACTAATCAACAGAACATTTTTAAGGCATCGAATACTAAATTTTGCCCTATCAATGCAGTCTTCCCTACCTCGAACCAACTAATAGGAGATCTACACCTCCTCCTATAAAGAGCCTTAAATGGAGCCATCTGAATACTAAAATGATAACTGATATTATACGCGAACTTAATCAAAGGTAAGTGGTCATCCCAACCTCCCTTAAAGCCAATGAAACATGCTCTCAACATATTCTCTAAAGTTGGAATAGTCCTTTCTACTTTACCATTTATCGGTGGGTTGAAGGTTGTACTGAGATTACTTTGGTACCAAGACATTTTTGGAAGGCTTTGCAAAAGTGAGAGGTGAACTACGTACCTCTATCTGAAATGATGTACAATGGGACACCATGTTACCTAACTAAATCTTTGATATAGAGCCTGGCATAGTCCTTAGCTGAATAAGAGGTATGGACTGGTAAAAAATAGGCAGACTTGGTCATCCTGTCTATAATGACCCAAATGAAATCGTGCTATTGCCGAGTGCGAAGTAAACCTGTCACAAAGTCCATGTTCACTTCTTCCCATTTACATGTGGGTATACTAAAATCCTGCATGGAACCACTAGGCTTTTGGTGCTCATTATTCACCTGCTCACAAGTAGAGAATTTATCCACAAACTCTGTAATGTCTCTCTTTATCTCACTTCACCAATAGACTTCCTGCAAGTCGCAGAACATCTTAGTAGCCCATGGATGGATAGAGTAATATGCACCATGTGCTTCATCAAGAAGTCACTGTCTCACATACATGGAACACATAGCTTACCCAGGCAACGTAGTACACCATCTCCCCCCTTGGGAGAAAACCTCTACTTTTTTGTCTTTGGATGACTCTTTCAGGTTAGCTAAACTGGGATCCTTGTCTTGCTTTTCTTTTACCTAAAAAACTAAAGAAGATTATAAACTATTTTGTACCCAAACACTACCCTCAGCCGAATCAACCAAATAGACACCTAGTCTAGCAACCTGATGAACTTCCTGAACTAAATTCTTCTTACCATCCTCAACGTGAGCAACGCTACCCATGGACAACCTAATGAGGGAATCTGCCACTACATTAGCTTTGCTCAAATGATACCAAACACTTGTTTCATAATCTTTTGACAACTCTAACCATTTTCTCTGATACAACTACAAGTCTTTCTATGAAAACACATACAATAGGCTTTTGTGGTTTGTGAACTCATCAATATGCACCCCATACAAATAGTGTCTCCAAATCTTTAAGGCAAACACAATAACTATTAAGTCAAGATTACGTGTGGGATAATTGTTTTTATGGGTCATAAGATGTATAGAGGCGTAGGCTATAACCTTACCTCTCTACATAAAAAAACACCACAAACCGACTCTAGAAGCATCACAGTATACAACAAATCCATCTGAACCGTTGGTGAAACTCAAAATTGGGGTCGTGGTGAGTTGACTCTTCAAAACTTGAAAACTCTTCTCATAAGAATCTGACTGCTGGATCTTGACTTTCTTCTGAGTCAATATAGACATGGGGGATGCAATAGATGAAAATACTTCAACAAACCATCGGTAATAGCCAGCTAAGGAAAGCTACTGATTTTAGCCAAAATTCACACTTATTGAATTTAGCGAACAACTGATGGGCTATGAAAGTCTATAATACTATTATAAGATGGTCTACATGATTATTTTCATTACGAGAGTAAACAAGAATGTCATCAATGAAGAATATGACGAACATGTCCAAGTACTGCTTGAACACTCGGTTCATAAAATCCATAAAAGTTGTTGGGGCAGTGGTGAGACCAAAAGACATGACTAAAAACTTGAAGTGACCATACCGGGTTTTGAAAGTTGTTTTTGGAATATCATATTGCCAGATCTGAGGTCTGTCTTAGAGAAGTAATTGTCCCCCTGAAGTTGGTCAAATAAGTCATTGATTCTAGGAAGTGGGTATTTATTCTTAATGGTGACTTTGTTCAACTGACGTTTGTCTATACACATTCTAAGAGAACTATCTTTGTTTTGAACGAATAGAATTGGTGCACCCCAAGGAGATATACTAGGCCTGATAAACCTTTTTTCTAAGAGGTCTTTCAACTATTCTTTCAGTTCTTTAAGTTTAGTTTGAGCCATACTGTACAACATAATAGAGATGGGCTGAGTATTAGGAAGAAGGTCTATTCCAAAGTCAATTTCCCTTTCGGGAGGAACCCCGAGGAGATCTTTGGGAAACATATCTGGAAATTCACTTGCGACGGGAAATAACTCAATACTAAGAGTTTTGGAACTAGAGTCTTTGACTCACACGAGATGATAAATACACCCCTTAGATATCATTTTTCTCTCTCTATGGTATGAAATAAGTTAACCCTTAAGTGTTGTGGTACTACCCTTCCAATCAAGGAATGGTTCATTCGGGAACTAAAAATAGACACTTTTGCTCCTACAATCAATTGAAGCATAGCATGAATGGATCCAATCCATGCTGAGAATAACATCAAAATCTGTTATCTCTAGCTTTACAAGGTCTGTTGAAGTAACTTTCTCAGAAGCCATAATCGGACAGTTCCTTTATACCCCTGGGCTATGATAGACTTACCTACTAGGGTAGAGACTCAGAAAGTCTCTATTAGGATTTTGGGACTGACTCTGAAGTTGACGGCTATGTAAGGAGTTACAAAAGACAGAGAAGCTCCAGGATCTAACAAAGTATAAAAATATAAGTGAAAGACTTGCAATGTACCAGTAACCACATCAGGAGAATTTTTCTAATTCTTTCGGGACTGAAGTGCGTAGAGCCTGTTTGGGCACTGCCCACTGGTGGCACTAGAAGCGGCACCCTACTGAAACGAGCAACTAGACTAAATTGGGGGATGGTTATGCTGACTCTATGAACCAACCTGAGGGCATTCTCTAATTTTATGGCATGGCTTACCTCACCCAAAACACATATCGCTTCCAGCCTTGCAGATTCCCTAATGGTTTCTATCATATTTCTGGTAAAGAGGATTTGTTCAAGCACTGTTCACACTACCTTGAGATTTAGAGCCTAGCGCCTTATCCTTATTATCATTCTTGAATTTTGGTATCAACGCACTAGCCAAAGATGCAACTGGGACTAAAGATTTTAGGCAGAGCTAAGGACGGCTACCACCTTCTAACTTTGGTTGCGCAAACCTGAAGCTACCTATTCTAGCCCTCTTGTTCTCCCTCTTTTTCTCCTTAGTATACCGTTTCCCAATCTGTTGAGTATGGAACATCAACCTAGACAAGTCCATCTCTTTAATCAGCAAAGCAATCCTACACTCTTTGACCACACTGTCAGATACACCAGGCATGAACTTGCTCATCTTAGACCTGTTATTAGCTACCATATGAAGATCATACCTGACCAACTAAGTAAACTTGAGGGAATAGTCTTTAATACTCATATTTCCTTACTTCAGGTTGATGAACTCTAATACCTTAGGCTCTCTCAACTTCAACAAGAAAAACCTATCTAAGAAGGCAGTAGCAAACTCTTCCCATTCTATAGGCTCTTTATCTACACCTCTATCTACCTTTCACTACTTAAACCATGTATATCTTTATCTTATAGCTGATAGGCATCTAATTCAGCACTCTCACTAACAGTCACCCCCATAATGTCTATTACTTTTTTCACCTTGTCAAGGAATTCTTATGGGTCCTCTTCATACTTAGACCCTAAAAAAGAAGAAGGGTTTATTTGGGTGAAGTGCCAAATTCTAGATGCAGTAGTATTGGCCTCTAGGTTGACGTAAACAACAACTAGTCAAACATTCTAAGCTGCCATAGAATGGGCTAGAGTGGTGAATACTTCTTTGAATTCTGCATGAGAAATGTGCTTATCTAGGGAATCTTTCTAAATAGGCAGAGGTACGGGCTGGTTACCAGCTCTTCTTCATTTAGTCTTTATGGTAGGCATGTTCTTTAAATGGAAGGAAAAGTTGGATTAGATAGCGAGTTTAACTTGAGCTCATATTCAATCGCACGATATGAACACTGAAACAGGGAAGCTTTTCCTAAAAATGCCTCGCAGGCTCTTGTCCATAAGTGTGGAGCGCTACACACACATGTACAAGACTTTACTTTATATAACTTTTAGACTCCTTAGGACTTTTTAGAACCTTAGGTTCTGATACAAAGTATGTAACACCCCGAGACTACACCCTGGGCATCACGCGATGCTTACGACCCCAAAGGATCATAAGCTAACCTATGATTGGTACCTACTGTGAGCACTGAATAATAATTATAAAACATATGTAGAAGTAAAAAATGAAAAACATCATAAGGTTTATAAACCTGAATCAATACTAAGTACATGTACATCTATAGAATAACTGCTAACTGAAAGTGTCTGAAAACATATAATATCTGAAATAAATGAGTTGATAGGAAAGGCCCCAACTAACTCCAACTACTATCTAAAAGTATTGAAAAACTGAAATACTAAAAATAATAAAATAAATAAATGAGTTTCATGACCTCCTCGATGTATGAGGAGTCACTACAGTAATACGGCTAATCGACTGATCTGTCTAGGTACGGTCAGTAACCCAGGCATCCAAACCTATGATATGAGACATTATAGTGCAAAGTTAGAGTATACATTAGTACTTTGAATAACCTGGTATGCTAGGTGAGGTTAGACTAATATGCATGGGTTCATGTGCGTAAAAATAATAACTAAATATCATAAAATAACTAGATAAAAGTATATGCAATACTAGGACCACTGTAAGTACTGAACATGCAATACCAATCATATATCGTCTATCTGAATTAGTCAGAAGTTGAAGTACCGAGTTTTTGATAACTTAATAACTGACAACTATGAGTTATGATTGTGTAAAACTGAACTGAGTTTTGTATTGAATACTAAATACTAGATATTGATTACTAAATACTGACTACTGAAACTATAACTTTGGGAGTTATCATCTAACTGATATACCATAATTATAGACTAATTTGGGTTCCAACCTGTAACCCCAGTTGGAAGGGAGTTAGCACCATGCCACGGGTTACTAACATTAGCTGAGTCAACCCTAATCTGGAAGGAAGACTCATGAGATGGTTACATCAACCATGGACTGACAGGAAGATGATTTACCTTATGCTAGCTACGTAGTTTTGTAACTCAGAGACTGTTACTAAGGGTCAAACCCTCTGCTGGCAAGAATACCCCCATCCCTAGGTTTGCTTGGTACTGAATCCTACTCCCAACTGAATCAACATTGTACTGATCAGTAGACTGTACTAGACTTGGCTAAACTCACACTGATTCTATTGACTGACCGAATGCTACTGTTCAGGATACTATGAAATCATTTTATTTTGATTGGAGACTTGATAAATAGCTAAATTTTTGGGTAACTAATACCCCCATGACGCGATAGCGTAGATAATGGAACCATATCTCAACTTTAAAAGAATCACACATAGGTTATCGTGCACAATTCTTCCACATAGACATTTTGTCAAACACCTATGATGCATAAATATTGTACATGAGAATGAGCAATATATAAATGTCATGACTACCATATTCAACATCAAATTTCAAGGATTTAACATAAGGGTTTTATAAATCAACACACATTCTAGTTCATTTACATGAAACTCAAAATATTCTTGGCTTGAAACCCACACAACAACATACATGAACACAATTCCATTCAAGAATGTAAATCATAATCTAATTTTTTTTTTAAAAAAGATTCTTAAACTCCAAGGGTAGGAGGAACCCAAGGATGAACACCTAAATATACCTTGATTGTTGAATTTGTTAGAATTGTTGGTGAATTCTTGAAACTTGGACTTGAACTAGAAGAAACTAGGGCTTTGTTCTTGATAGAATTTGTGATAAGATGATTATATTTGCCCTTTAGGTTCCTTAATTTCATGATATAGGTGGGTTAAGATTGGTGGAAAATGACTCCTTTTCCCATACAAAATCGTAATTTAGTATGTAAAAAGTGCCTAGTGATGCGACAGGCGATGCACCGTGTCGATGGTATCGATGTGATTATCGACGTGTTGCATCGATGGTGATGATGCGATAGCCAACATGATACATCCTGATCGCATTGGCTTGCTGTTTTGGTCACCAAAATGTGTCTCAAATGATGTCCAAAAATTTTGAAACTTACCCGAGATGACCTATATATAAACCTGATCATGAATCAGTTTAAAAATCGACAATCTAAGTCCAAAAAAATTGAAAATAAGATCATTGAAATATCAAGTCCAAAAATGAGACTAAGTCTTAATACTTGGATGAAATTTTCCAAGTCTGGGACCTCTTTTGGCATGCTATAAAGGACTAAAATAGGCTAGGACTTTACGGGATCTTACATTTATGTTGATGATATTATTTTTGGTAGTCCTAATATCTCTCTGTGTGAGAATTTGGCAAACATGATGAAAGGATAATTTGAAATAAGTCTCATGGGAGAGACCACATTTTTCTTAGGACAACAAATCAAGTAAACACTAAAAGGTACTTTCATAAGTCAAGATAAGTACATGAAGAAACTCATAAAAAAATTCAACATGGATAAAGGAAAGGCTTATGAAGCTCTGATGAGACCATCCACGAGTCTTGATTTAGACTCATCTGGAAAAGATAATTCATGAAAAGATATACATGGGAATGATTGGATCACTATTGTATTTGACCACCAGTCAACCAGACATTATGTTCAGCGTATGTAAGTGTGCCATGTTCTAGTCGACTCCAAAAAAGTCTCATCTGACTGCCGTCAAAAGAATCATTTTTACCTCATAGGAACTCAAGACGTTGGACTATGGTACCCTATTTCCCTCATTTTAATTTAATAGGATATTCAGATGCTGACATTACAGGGGATAAAAGTGCTAGAAACAACACTAGTGGAACACATCAAATTCTTGGTGATGCCCTAATTACAAAGAACAACAAGAAGCAAACTTAAGTTGCTTTTTTAACAATTGAAGTTGAATACAGAGCTTTTCGAAGTTGTGGTACTAAAATTTTATGGTTATGCATCAACTACTTGATTTTTATTTGTCTTTTAAATCTATTCCCATAATATATGATGAAACAAGTGCTATTAGTTTGTCTAAATATATTGTGCATCATTCTAGGGTTAAAAACATTGATATTAAGCATCATTTTACTTGAAGTCATGTAGAAAATGGAGACTTCTCTTTAACATTTATTGACTCAGAAAATCAATTGGCAAATATTTTTACAAAACTCTTGCTAGAAGAAAGATTTTGTTACCTTAGAAAAAGTCTTAGTATTCTCAGTATTAATAACCTATGAGTTTTATTTTTAAAAAAAAATCTTTTTACTTGTTCCAATTTTCTCTTTAAATATTTTAAGCAAAAATAGGTTTTGAAAAAAGGGAGTCATCATTATTTTTTTTTAGTTTTCATGTTACCCTTGTCGTTTCTGCACCCCTTTATCTTCCAACACAACCCTTTTTGCCATTCTTTCACTTTAATCAGTCACTTTTTCATTTTACACCTCTTCATCTTCCCCTCTATTCACTTTCCTAACAGTCTCCTACATCTCCCACTCTCTCTCTATTTACTTAACCATCCTCTCTCTTCTCTCTCAATCCATTTAAAGTCTATCTCCACCTATCTCTCATGACTAGAACTCATTCCATGGCCAGTGTAATTTTAGTCACTTCTTTAAGTTTCAAAGATTCATCCCTGATTTTTTATCTATGTGGACTTGAGGTCTATGAGGATCCAGTCTATATGTTTTATGCAAATATCTGTCACTCTCCTCATAGTGGTGAACTTGAGACTCTTGTGCTTAGCACAAGAATCATATTGAACAATTTTCTATTTGAGAATGTATTTGACAAAAAGTTCTCTAGTGTGATTTATTTCATAATGGTACATGGACCAAAGATTTTGAGGTGAGTTTTGATGAAGAAAAAAAGAATCTGTTTGACCCAGACCCAACATTATCAAATTTTGGTCCTTTGTCTTTGTGCTCTAAGTATTGCATCATGGCCTACATAATTGCTACCATACTATTTCTAAGGAAGGTATCTCTCAACAACATCACCTTTCATGATATATTTTTCCTGTACGGTCTGGTTAAGAAACATAAGATCAATTGGGCAACCTGGATTTATGAGTATATGCTTGAAAGTGCAGCGGATGTTTATGCCTCATCCAGTTAAACATATGGACTGTTAATTTCTTGGATTCTTGTGTAAATTTCTATTGATCTCTCTACTTACCCCTCGGTATATGTCATTGCTACTTATGACTCCAAAACTTTTACTAGTATGGGCTATGTTTTGGTTGATAATGAATAGTGCAAGAAGGATTCTGCCTGAGCAAATTTTGAATTCCCCAAGGTAAGTAAGTCTGTTCCTAACCCCATGATTACTGTGTTGAAGGAACTGGAGGAAAAACCAAATATCGCTTCAAAGCTATTGAGAAATTTATCCAGCTGCTTCAGGAGTTGACTTCCAATCTTTTGGACCTTAGGAAGAGTACCAACACTGACATAGGCATTGTCGGTTGGCTCTCAATGGGTTCCAATAGGAGGGAATCATGTTGTTTCCTCGAGTGTTCACCCGCATGGACTCTCTCATGTCCCAAGTCAACTCCTTTAATGATGATCTTGCTATTTCTGTTTAGAACTCATACTCCTCCTTCTTAAAAAACATTGAGAAATCCTATGACAGATTTTGTCATAACATGCATATACCTTAACATACTTTTTGGCTAAGCAGTGAAGATGACTTTTTATTGAAAAGGGGGTCGGTCCTGTCCCTTGTTTTTTATGGGTTGTAAGATGATATTTTTAGGACACTATCTGCCAATTTTCCTTATTTTGGTCTAGACCTTGCTACTTAATTAGATTATTACTCAGCCATATGTCTACTATTCTTGATGCTATGTTGTTCTTTTTTATTATGCCAAAAGGGAGAGAAAGACATGAACCTACAAGTTAGGGGGAGAAAGCCGACTATTAACAGGAAAGAATTGACTGATGCTCAATGAACTGAAGAACATCAAAAGTGCCTACAATTCAGGGGGAGCGACTCGACTACAGTGGCAGGGAAGTCAATTGATGTTTAATGCTTGTTTGACATTATCAAAAAGGGGAAGATTGTTAGTGTCCTATATTCACATTCTATGTTTTAATAATGACAAACTAATGAGTTGACATTTGGAGGATATTGAAGATCTTTAATAATGGAAGGAGAGGATATTGAAGATACACCAAAGATTCAGAATCTCCAAGGAATCAATTCAGAGATATCGAAGAATATCTCGCAAAAAGAAGTAAGCATCCAACAGCAAGATGGCTGGCGCTAAACATAGAACAATATCAATCATACACAATCAATTCAAGATCTCCAAGAAAATCTCACAAAGGAAATCAAGCATCCAACAGCAACCTGACTAGAGCAAAAATTGGGAAAGAGAATCAATCACCATAGGAGAAGAAGAAAAGAAGATCAAGGACATATGATACAAACGTGTATAAGTATTGTGTATGGACATACAATACGGTAATATTCCTAAATCAAGGTATCAATTCAAATCATTTATTGGGATGAAATCTCTTGGGCTTCCTTACAAAGAGAAGCAACTGAAAAATATAAAAGAGAGGAGGGAAGATTGAAGCACTCATGAAACTTCAAGAAAAAATCTCAAAGTGTCTCAATCTTAGTCTCACAAAGCTTTTAACTTCTTAGTCTACAATAGTTATATAAAGAATAGAATCTTGTCAACTTAGTAATATAAACCGAAGCTGTGTCATAGAATCTGAAGAACAAAATAAGCCTTTGAAACTTGTTTATCATCATTGTACTCGATCCCCAACTTTGAAAGATCTAACAAAACTTTGAAATCCAAGAGGACTCGAAGTAGGCACCACATTGGTGTTCCAAACAAGGATAAATATTTGTGTATTTAGTTTAAAGTTACTTACTTTCTTGTCTATATATTTAAATCTAATTTTTTTTATGAAGTAAATTGATTTATAGGCAAGTCGACTGTGAAGACTCAATAGTCGTCACACATAAATTTTCAATTCACCCCCTCTTGAATTTTACATCAAGCTATGAAAAAGGTTAAAATAATCCAATAGCGGCTACTAAATGTCCATATACCATATTTAATACAATTATAGTAGTTAAAGCGCAAAGTTATCACATATTTATTACATTGGTTTTATATATAGATTACTTCATAAGATTGCTTTATTAGATACAAGTGCAGATCAAAACTGCATTATAGAAGGATTAATTTCTATTAAGTACCTAGAGATAGGTTCTATACGATTATTCTCGACAATAGGAAAAAGATTAAAAATAAATTATTAACTCCCCAAAATATTAAGAATAAATTATAAAATCCCCCATGCACATATATGCAATGACGTAGTTTATTTTACTAATGATTTTGTAATAACTAATGATATAAATGAAGAGATAATTTAAGGTATTCCCTTTATAACCGAAATAAAACCATACATTTCCAAGTTAGATGGCATTCACACTACCATACTAGGAAAAAAGATTAATTTTTCATATCTAAATAGTATATATCAAAAGGAGAAAGTGATTTTATAATAGATAAAAATATCTTTATCATAAATTGTTTAAAGAATCAAATAAACATTAAAAAAATAGAATTTTCTTTAAAAGTCCCAATAAGTAAAAGTAAAAATGTATGAAAGGTTATGCAACGAGAGGTTTGTTCCAATGAAACTCAACCACAAAAATTTCTAGGAAATCCCAACTATGTTGCCAATTTTATATTCCTATTATTAGTTATGTTTGTATTCTTCATTATTAGCATTGTAAGAAGAAATCAGCCCCGTGGGGATAAGAAAAAACCTAAATAAGGTTCTATTAAAAGCAACTTTTACTATGGTATTATTAGGTACCAAACTTCAAATTATTTTAATAAACAAAGAATTTTGGTTAAGAATAGACTGCAAAGCAGCCATAGATGTTTTCCAAAAGATGTTAAGAATTTAATTTCTAAACAGATATTTGCTAGATGACAGATTTATTATCCAACTTTTATTTTCAAATAGAATTTATAAAGGAGGAAAATAATTTTCTCCCAGATTTTTTGAGTAAAGAATTTCTACAGGAAAATAATAAGACCCGAAACAACAAAAATAAGACCTTTGAGGCCTCCATTTCAACCTTTTCAACCCAAATATAAAAAGAAAACTCTTTAAAGAAGAAGATAAAGATTAAAAAAAAGATATTCCATACTAACAGAAAATCACAAGAAACATGGTGGACCCCATAGACAACCATAAAAATATATAAATACTAGAATACAAATGGTACAAATCTTTATGGAAGAAAAGGCCCAAAGATTTTCAAAATCAAAAAAAGTCACATGTTCAAGATAACGATGAAATATTTTCAGTGACACTTGCGGAATAGAGATATTATCACCAACTACTCATAGATAGGTGTAAAATGAATAACGTGTATTAATATGGATACGGATGTAAAATAGTTAGTACGTTCTAGATATTATTCAGCACTTTTGAGACCTACTTAAGGATTTCAACTTGTATCAATAGAGGGCATTCAGAAAATACCAATCTAGAAATACCCTAATACTTTCTCTTTCCATATTTTCCATCTTTCCTTTGTATGTTATCTCATTTTCCCTAATCAATAAAAGTTTTGTAAGTAAGATTCTATACTATTCCCTACTATTTTTCTCTATTTTCCTTTGCTTTTGGTTTGTTGTTTTAAAGTTTATTTTCAAAAGACTTAATCACTTTACATGTTTAAAGTAATGATGCTATTATTTTAAATTGTTTTGCTCCCATTTTCCCAATCTGTCCCCCTTATGGTATTAGATCTTATTTTTTTTGCTAAGTAGTACGCTCTTCTAGAGCCGATCGAAATTAATGTTTCTCTTGGAATAATCATTTCTTTGCTTAGTAGTTACTGTTGTTCTTCAACTAAATTCTTAGTTTTATTCCTTAAGTTTGGTAGCAATGTAATAGTGGTCTAGATGTTGACAAGCCTAAATTTTCCATGGGATTAGCTTTGACTATGTGGTGAAAAATAGAGCCGGACCCGGAGGGTTTTTCCATCACCAAGCCTATAGGAATAAAATAAAAGGATGTGAGGAGAAGAAAACTAGTAATTAATATATAAAGAAATAATTATTAAGGAGTAACATCTAAAGTAGATATTGGTCATAGGATAGAGTTTTATCTCTTATCTGCATAATTCTAATGAATACTCCAACCAGCCAAACATAATAAATAATGTTAATATTTCTACTACCTCTAATAAAATAGCTAAAATAGAAAGTGATTTACAAAATTGCAATATTCCAAAAGAATGTTTTAATAGAGTTTATAAAACAGGATACTTTGATTTTGTAAAAAATTATAATATAAAAACTTTTGAATCTACTATAGCCATTAATAGGAATATTAAGACTATTAAATTATTAGCAACTGAAGATATTAGTAAGCATTGGAAAAATTATAAGTTTCTTCATATAGGTCTTGTCCAAGTAGCAGTTAAATCATTATATAGATTACATTTAGATGTTCCTATATGTCACCTCTTAAGGGATAATAGGTTATTAAACTTTGATGATTCATTATTAGTAGTATTACAAAATAACCTGGCTAATTGCCTAGTATATTTTAAATGTTATCCTGATTTTTTTGTAGATAGTAATGATCAAAATGTTATATATAAATAAATATTAAATGTTAAAATCTAGGTGTCGCCTGATCAACAAAAAATTAGAAATCTCTTCTTTTTTTCTGTTGATATAACTCGCGGCATGATTCCCTAGCAGAAGTAGAGAAGGCAGACTGTTGATACTTGTTTAATTCTATATATCTGGTCTGGAGGGTTTTTCTAAAAAAAATTTAAATATCCTTGCATTGCATATGTAGGCTTAGGCTAGGCTTCAAGGAAATATTCGAATGCTATAGGGGCTATCAAGACTTCGCAATTATCTTATACTATAAATAAAAATTTTATATTATTAATCCATTGTATAATGACTGGACCTTGAAACATGAATAGTTAGGTAAATAGAAGAGAAATAGCAATAATATACAGAATATATTATAGATTAATGAAAGCGACCTTATCTTGAAGGCTAAAATAGTAAGTAATAAAGGAGCTACCATGCTTTTGGAAGCTAATCATAATCACAATAACATTTCTGTCCCAAAAATGACAAAATGAGATGACGCATTAATAAAAGATAATTGACATTTTGACTCCATAATGGAGTCAGAATTTGAAGAAGAAAATTCAAATATAGAACATGTAATACAATATCCAGATGAATCTATTGATTTAAAATTTCTTAGATCCCAATCTTTTAATCAATCGTGTTCAAGTAGAAGAATATCCTTTTCTAGACCGTTAGTCTACAAGTATGTAGAAGAAAGTTAAATAACAAAGATATTGAAACAAAATTAAAAGAACTATATTTCTTTGAAATAATTCCTAAAGTGAAATATGAATCTAGAAATTTAAAAACTAAAAAATCATTAAGTTCCAATGCTAGTGAAATGCTAGGAGTAAAAGATTTTCTATGCATGATTAGGTCATATGAAATATTTGAACCTGACATTGAATATTTAGATAAATTATGGACTAGTTAAGAAAATTCTATTAAAAGACAATGGTATAAACAAAGATATTCATTAAATGAAAGATTATCTTTTTGAGAAAATTGGTTCAATGATATGAAAAGAATAAGATGTAATATTGAATTTTTTTAAATGGTTTGAATATATATATATATATATATATATATATATATATGAAAATTAGACAATCCAAAGGAATCCTTAAATATGATAGTCAATAAATGGTTTACTAGTGACAAAGTAGTTGAATCAATAACTCCCCCATTAGAAGAAAATAGCCTACCAATAGATGGTAGAGTTGTCAATGGTTCACCCTTTAAATTAGATATAGTAGACATTAAATATGATCCAAAGAGTAAAGATATAAACAAAATAATTATACAAATCACCTACTACACATAGTTTCTAAATAGATTCTTCAAGTCGAGAATAAATCAACTTTTAAATATATACCAAGTTCTTCTTACCATGATAAAAAGTTCAAAACCTATCCAATATTTAAATTAACAGAAATCTCAAAAGATAAATTTCCTAAATTTGAAGAAAAGTTTGAAGTAACAAATGATATTTTAGGAAAGATTAATGAAAGGTTAAAAGCTGAATTAAAATTTACAACCGATAAGATTATACGAACTCTATCTGAAAGAATAATATGAAATTAACAAATTAAGTTCTAAATATTCAATAAAAAGAATTATTATTAAAGGCCTATATTTTTGGATATGCAGTATGAAGAAAATGAATTTTATCTTATACTGCACATTCTAGAAGAGAAATCACCGAATGGAATATAGATGGATTAGCAAAACATCAAATATATAATAAACTATATGAAATGGGAATATCCATTCCAGCATATAACATTAATAAAATCACAGATAAACAAGCAACTACAATGATTATATCAAGATTTATAGGTACCATAAAATATTAGTGGGATAGCTACTTCACAGATAATAATAGGCATATCCTACTAAATGCTACAACTATTACTCAAACTATTAAGACTAAGTGGATAAGAAAAATAGTTGAAAATCATGTTTTAGAAGATGCCACCGCCACCTTAACTATAGTATAGCTAAACATTTCATAGGAGAAACTCAACTTTTCGAAGATAGAAGTATAGAAATATTATCAAATATATAAAGTCCAAAGCTAGATGATTTTAGATGGTATTAAAGATATTTTCCTCAACAAAATCATGGTTAGAGAAGACTATAATCATGACTATGGAAAGCAATAATTTATATGTGGTTTACCAACATTATTTGCAGAAATTGTTAGAAAAAAATTAAAAGATAGATTTGAGGAAAAATTCCTTATAGTTACTTAACTTATGGTGATATTATATGTTTTATGAATGTTGCAGGACTAGAATTAGGTACAAATATTAAACTTAAAAATAAACTAAAGAGAGATGATAAAATATCAAGAAATGAGCTAGGAAACTTTTGTCAAGATTTTGGATATATGAAATTATCAGCTCCTTCAATAAAAGCTTCTAAGAAAATTAAAAACAACATAAAAATTATAAGGATAAATTTGAAAACACCATTATTATTAAAAGAAAATTTAAAAGATCTAACCAAGCCACTAATAAGGGTGGATATAGATACAATAATGATACATGTTAATACTGAGAAAAAATAGGACATAGGACTAAAGATTGTCGAGTTCCAAATAAATAGAAAATAAGATAAATATGGTAGAATTAGGAAACAAAGTTAAAAATAAAGTATATCATATTATTTATAAAATAAAAATAGCTTTTCTTCTAAAAAAAGTCTTAGTGACGATAACCAACTTAATATAACATATAGTTTAGACAGTAGTGAGTTAACTGACCATTGTAAATGCGGCAGTACAATTTACACTTGTGATAGTTATTCTATAAATGTTATTATCAATAGTAATAAGGATAAAGAGTTCTTATTTGATACTATAGATCAGATTGAAGATCCAACCCTGAAGAAAAAATTTTTAATAGCCTTAAAAGATATTATTCTTAATCAATAGTTTGATAAAGAGACAACTAAACCCTTTAATATAAAAATTTATTGAATAAATTTAAAGAACATAAGTATGAAACAACAATACAGGATCTTCAAAGGGAATTGTTATACATAAAAACTAGAAGTTAGACAAGTTAAGCAAAGACTTAGCAACTTAGAAATAGAGTCACTTGCTAATAAAATACTAAATTATTTAACATCTAACCAAGACCCAAAATCATATAAAATTTGAGATTGGTGGAACATCATCAGTAAAAAATGACAATAAAGGAATAGAGTCTTTAGAAGAACCTCTAATAAACAAGTTAAGAATTAATACAATTATAGTAGTTAAAGCACAAAGTAATCATATACCCATTACATTGGTTATAAATAAATGTTACACAATTCATAAGATTGCATTATTAGATACAGGTTCAGATCAAAATTGAACTATAGAAGGATTAATTCCTATTAAGTACCGAGAAAAAGGTGTTACACAATTATTCTCTACAATAGGAAAAAGATCAAAAATTAGTATAAACTACCCAATGCACATATATGTAATGATGGAGTTTGTTTTATTATAATTTTGTAATAACCAATGATATAAATAAGGAGATAATTTTAGGAATTTCCTTTATAACCCAAATAAAATCATATATTGCCATATTACATGTCATTTCCATTACCATACTAGGAAAATAATATTATTTTTCCATATCTAAAGAGTATATAAAATAAAAAAGTGACTTTATAAAAGATAAAACTAGCTTAAGGATAAACTGTTTTAAAGAGTCAAATAAAATTAAAAGAATAGAATTTCCTCTAAAAACCTCGATAACTAAAAGTAAAAATCTACAAAAGGTTATACAGATAGAGGTTTGTCCCAATGAAACTCAACACCAAAGGTTTCTATGAAATCCCAACTATGTTGTAGATTTTATATTCCTATTATTTGATAGGTTTGTATTCTTCATTATCAGCTTCATAAGAAGATTTCAGTCCCATGCGAATTAGAAAAAACCTAATTAAGGTACTATTAAAAGCAAATTTTACCATGAAGGATCAAACTTAGATGACAAAAAACTCACCTTGCTCTGAATCAATATGAAAAGGTAGGAATCACGTTAAGGTCGACTGCTAGTACTCAGATCTATATCAGGAAAACCATGTAGAAGTATAGTATGAGTACTAAAGCAACAGGTACTCAGTCGTCATTATCGATCAACCTAGCTCAATACAGGAAGAGTATAACTAAAATGCGAGGGTATAATATTAGTCAATAGTAAACAGTGACAGAAATATAAAACAACTATCAAGATACACAAATGCAGTAAAGGAATAAGTATAAGTGATATAGAAAATAAATATAATAGTAATAAAGGCAAACCAAACATAACCTAACTGGCTCACCCATAAACCCACTGGGCATATTGAGGAAGATAATTAACCCAACTGTGCCTCCATAAGTCGGTGGGATACATAAGAAATAATTAATGGAAAATAATTAATTAATCCATAACTGAACCCCATCCCAGGAAATCATAGTAGCTATCAAAATATGCACCAGGCTTGAACCAGAACCATAGGTAGTAACGAGAGGCCGGACATCGAGCTTGAATCGATAGTGGTGGATAATAATAAGAAGCAACACGCCAGATTTGAACCAAAAATAGTGGGTAATAGTAAAAGACCACATATATAATCTCTAATAGAACTCATAATAAGATGTCGGACACGAACCAGAACTCAGAGATACCACAACTCCCACAAAAACCATAATTAGAACCAAAACACTTAATCATCACAACTAGACACCAGACTCAAAATGAAACTCATAGTAACCATACCCAAATGTAATATTACTATCAAAACCATACCATAGCCAATGCTAAAGTGGCACAAAATTTCAAAACAAGGACATAAATAAAGTATACACTGACCCTAAACGGTAACTAAAAATACTTATAAATAACCATTGAATAACATAATTAAAAGGGACAAATCCAATGTTGTGCAACTTAATTTCATGTTCTAACATGATATATGCTATATTACTAAAAGATAAGATACCAAAATTTACTAGAACGGGGTCCTAACCGGATAGATTTGGCATGATATATATATATGTATATATCACATAGTGCACAAACTATAAGTTCTTGTCCAAAACTAGAATAATAGTACACAATAACCATAAAGAATCTCAATATAAAGGTAGGGTAAGCATAGCCTACCTGGATGTCACTAAAATGTCTTTCCACAAAGCCTCCAGATAGTGCCACTAGAACTCGAGCTTGAATAACTTGATTTCTTTTGGAGATCAAATATAATGTCAAAGTATATATATATATATATATATATATATATGTATGTATGTATATATATATGAGAAGATATGAAGAGTGCTGAATATTTGCAAGCCTTTCTTTAAGGAACGATAATCTATAATGAGTATACACATCTATAGTGATCTATAGTGAATATTCGTACTAACTCGATAACTATTTCAAATGTACTAGGGATTGAAAGAGTAAATATTCACCCTTAAAATCTTGTACTCATAATATCTTTGAATATTTGGGAAATTTTCAACAATTTGGGTAAAATATTTTATAATTTTTGCACTCAAAATTTTTATATTTTTATCAAGTGCCATAATTGGCAAAAGTTGTCACATCAAATTGCATTTTATAATTTTCTTATCTTGGTTGTGAATATGTATCTTGGTAGAAATATTTTTACTAGCTGATAAAGAGGGGTTTTATTTTTAAAAAACTTGTTTAAATGGTTGTAATATTTGTAGACTGGCTATGGATTCTTTTAATGAAAGTTTTTGTAGAGATGAAAATGCTGTCAGTATGGAATTTATTTTTTGTAACCTTTATCTTGTTCTTTAAAGAGTTTCTTTTATATTCAGGTTGAAATGGAAGCCTTAAAAGACTTATTTTTATTGTTTCGGGACTCATTATTTCCCTGTAGAAATTCTCTAGTAAAAAAAATTGGAAGAGAATTGTTTTCTCCCTTTATAAATTTTATTTGAAAATTAAAGATGGATAATAAAGCCTGCCATTTGGCAAATATCTATTTAGAAATTAAATATTTAAGATATTTTTGTATAACATCTTTGATTGCTTTGCATTCTACTCATAATAAAAATTCTTTGTTTATCAAATCATGTTGAAATTTAGTAATACATAGTACTATAGCCAAAATTTCCTTTTTATAGTACTATAATTTTTTTGAGTATCACCACTAAAGAATGTGGTGCAGTGGATGGGGCTGCTCCTCCCTTAACCAGAGGTCTCAAGGGTATGGAAAAATCCTTGGAAAGGAGCGCTACCCCCGAATGGGACCCTATCAGACGCGAATCTGGATTAGTCGGGTACCAATACGGGTACCAAACACGGAATGGGAAACTAAAATAAATAAATTATTTTTAGTATTATTCTAGTTTCCTAAAGTGAATCCCAGTAACTGTTTAGCAGACTCTATGGAAATTCTCTATTTGAGAATGCCTCTATATCATATTTTTGAGACATTAGTTTCTACAATCATAAAAGCCTTTGGATGAGGTATTCCTAGACATGAAAGTTTTTAAACTATTGATTTAATTTTTTTAATATTAGTAGTGTGCTCTATTCCCAAGGCAATGGATTTTTCTTAATATGCTAATAAAGAGGCTTACAAACCCGTCTAATATTAGGAATAAAATTTGCAACAAAGTTGAAACTTCCTCTAAATTTTTGAAGTTGAGTTTTATAAGTTAATTTATTTGGAAACTTAGAGGAGAATTATATAGCTCTACAAATGGGTTTATAGGTTCCTTGATACAACTCATGACCAAGAAATCTAATATAGGTTTGGAATAATTTAATCTTTTTTGCACTAACTACAAATCAATTTTGTTTAATAACCTTTAAAAAGGTTAAGAGATGTTTAGAGTGTTGGTCAATATCTTCTGAAAATATTAAAACAACATCTATATAGATCATAGAAATATGACTATATTAATTGAATATATTATTTATAATATTTTGATATTCAGATGAAGCATTCTTTGGTCCAAATGACATTACATTCAATTCATACTATACAAAAGGGACATTGAAGGGTGTTTTATATTTATCATTTTTCAGTAAGTAGTATCTGCTAAAATCCTGATTTCACATCAAACTTGCTACAACTATTAGCTTTTTAAAGTTTTTTTAGAAGGTCACTTTTTTTATGACTCGAACCAGGGCCTAGATGTAATGGACATCAGAAGAGCTAAATTTCAAACATAAAACAAGATAGCATTATTGCTCACATCAAGACTCTGGGATCGGATCACGACCGTGACCTATCCAACCGAGTCTAACCGTTCAAAACCCAACCATCCATACCATACCAAACCAAAGAGAATATCAAAACATAATATAATAATCAATCCCAAAATATAACACGATAGAATAACCAACAATATTGTCCAATGATGTCAACCCCAACACCTATGCTAATGCTAAGGCCGATACCAATATCGATCCCATCCATACCAACCCCAAGAAGTACTATAAAACCTTTATCCCAAAGAATACAAATATCCGGTTTGGTCATGCCCCCAACCATGACCAAAACCAATATCCAAAATGAAAACAAAATGACTAAGTGTATCCATATCATGAAATGGAGCCTTTCAAAAAGATGGAAACTCACCACTTCAATACTAAAATTATCCCCGAGTCAATTACTATGTAGGAGGAGTCGAACGGCCGATTCCTGCATAATGTGGGTATACAACTGCCAGTAGATGGGTTAGCAAGTAACCGCTAGCATGTATCTCAGGATAAGGATAAAGTAATTCCATTTAAATAACCAAGTAAACCTTCCATTATGCATATAACCATACACATATGTAAGTGCCGAGAAAGGGAATCCGTGTTTAGCATGCATGTAAAACCTTTTACCTGGGCTATGTAACCTTGCTGTTTAACCTCACCCATGGGCTGTATGGGTTTATCTCCCCTTGCTAAAAGAGTCCAGTTCATGTAGCCGCATGACCAGGAAATATCCCATGGGATGACTAGTACATACCTCCAGTGTACAATATGACACTCATACGTGGTCATCAAAGACCTCTCATATCGATAAATATGAATTTCCAGTTTTGCATTCCTCAGAACCTCCACCTTCCACAGCTCAGCAACACATCCCACCATTAATGCCTAAATTAAAACCATATCAAAAAAATATCCAATTACAATTTGTTAATCAAGGCCATTTATTAGTGGTATCGTCATACCAACCATGCTTGCAAGATTTATCCATAGCCAAACTATTTAGGTTAAGAGGACCCTCAAGTGCCCTTTCCGTTTACCATGTTAACCTCTTAGAAAACTTTCATGTACTCCACAGGGAAAATCAATAAGCCTTTAACCTTTGTAAACCATTTATAGTTTCATGCATAAGCTAAAAACAAGCAAGAGTCCTTTTTAAAGAAGTTAATGCAATGAATATATCTTTAAAAACATTTTATCAAACACCTTGGGGGTATAATATAGCCAAAACCAATTTCAAAGACCATTAAACCATTATCATGCAAATCAATTGCCAAAACCATCATTGATGCAAATAAAAGTAAAATTAAACCATAGGAAACCATAACCAAACCATTATAAAGAGAAACCCTAAATTTATAGTTCAAAACCATAAACCATGCAACATTGGAACCATGAATAAAACCATAAAATTCATGTAATTTTAGAAATAGCAAGTAGAGAAGAGACACATGCCTTAAACTGAGAAAGATGATAGAAGAAAAACACCCAAGTAAGCCACAAAGAAATCTCTAAGTTGAAACCTTAGCTTTTTTCCCCAAAAGCTCTTGAGAGAATTATTGATTGTTTAGGAATAACTTTCTATGTGTTAATGAATATAATAATAGGGTAAATAACCTCCTAAGTGTATTAGGAGTCGTGGTTCATAATTAGGATAATTAGGAAAATATCCAAAATACCCCTGCTTAAGTCCCTTAAAAACCCATTACAGGGATACGGCTGACCCTCTTACGAGTCGGACCCTTCCTTACGATTAGTTCCCATCAGTCGTACCCAGGCCTTAACCTTGGATCAGACACTTTCCAGTGTACGACTCATCCAACCAAGTCGTAACCTCAGCATACGATACATACCCATGATCCGTATCCCAGGTAGAATGAATTACCAAGAGGATCAAAAACTGCCTACCATACGAGTCACTAATATGACTCATATCCAAGACTTACGACTCATACCCTTAAGTTATGACCATACCAGTTATCAATACCATCGCACCAACTAATAATAGTTAGCTTATGATAGGTTCATAACATGCGTACTCCAGCATACGACTCATATCCATGAGTCGTATTGGGTCTGAAGAATGATTTTCAAGGAAAAGTTTTTAATGCCAAAACCCAGGATGTAACACGTTTGTTAGGTATCGAGTACCTAATTCATTTTAATACTTTGTTAAAAATCTTATAATTGATATCTAGTCACGAGCCCCTCTTTCTTTTTTAGAATATTGTTGACAAAAAAGGTTGAACAATTCCAAGGCAATTTAAAAGGTCTAATAATATTTTTATCAAGCAAGTCATTAATTTTCTTTTTATAGTATTCCATTAATTCATGGTTTATTTGAATGGATCTTGATTTTGTGGGGATAACCCTTTCATCAAATCCCTCAATATAGGGTTATTCAATGATATGCCTTTTTCTTTCCCAAAAGGCGTTGGGAAAATTAGGGCATACTTCCCATTATCTGACTTTTTGTATACTTTTAGTTTTAGCTTCTACTTACAGAGTTTTAAAGAGGATTCAATTCTTTAAATTTTTATTTCATCCTGTAAATAATTTATTTGTTGTGAAAGTAAATTGATTCTAGATACAATTTTATCTTTTATAAAGTCACTTTTATTTTTTGATATGCTATCAAAATAAGGAAATATAATTTTCTTTCCCAAAATAGCTGTGTGAATGCCATCTAACTCCGTAGTATAAGCATTTATTTGACCTATAAAAGGAGTACCTAAAATTATCTCTTCATTTTTATCTTTGGTAATTATGAAGTCATTTATAACACAAATTTCATTATTATAGATACGCGCACTTTGTAGTTTATAATTTATTTTTAATCTTTCTCCTGTTGCAGAGAATAATTTTATACTACTTTTATCAAGGTTCTTCGTGGGAATTATTCCCTAGTGATGTTGTTTTGATTGGCTCCTGTATGTAATAATGCAATTTTTGTGTATTGTTTAATTTTTATAGATAACTAATGTAATGGGTATAGGCTAGCTTTGGGCTTTAACTTTTGTAATTGTATTAATTTTTGATTTATTTTGTAGAGACTTTATGTCTTTTATATCTTTTCTTTCTTTTGATGTGTCACAACCCAATTTGTTAGGTCATGATAACGCCTACTATGACTCATCATTAGGCAATCCACACCCATAGTCCGGAATAACTAGTAAGGAACTACCAAATAAAATAAGGAAAGAATGCAAAATAAATGTAAAAAAAGATCAAATAAATAAGTAAATCCCAAAACCTGGTGGTATTAGTATAAGAGCAACTAATAGTACAAGAGTACAAAGTGAAGTACCAATGAATACACTGATACAACTCATCTCTATGTATAACATAGAGACTAGTCTAATACAGTAGAGAGATATAAGTAATACTTTGAATATCAAGAGCTCACTCTAAATCTCTGAACCATGGCTGCTTTGCACATATCCACATCAATAACCCGTGCTAAGATTTTTAGGTTACAGAAGTATAGTATGACTCAGTAGGTAACTGCTAACTGTACTCTAAAGATAAAACAGATATATATAACATATAAACAGAATGGAAACTACACCCAATGTTTGGCAACCACAAAATAGCCAATGAGATAATAAGGAGAACCTATCTTATTCATGTCTAATAGAAAAATATAATAAGGCTAAGAAAGTGTCAAGGATGAACTATCTTATTCTATCAATACTAAAAAATCTCAACACGATATCATATGTCTTGGGATGATATCTAAATAAAGGATGAAGAAATATTATATATCAATATACAAGCCAAGGAATAAATATACAAAATAGACAAATAAAAGAAGGGATATACAGTCGTACCATAGCTACATATAGCTAGATATGTATACATATATATATATATATATAGGTGTAAGGTTATCTCGAAGAACATCTTAGATCATTGTATCTTTATTTTAAGGCCCAGTTATAATCGTATGAAGATTTAGAACTAAGAATCTCAGGGTTTCTAATCCATTTGTCTTATCAGGAATTTATCAGGCATAATAATTAAATTATAAGATAGAATACGCAAGAATTATATCTAAAATTTTGATATAAATTAATAACCAATCTATCATAAGTTAGACATAACAATGATCATAATAGTGATAGTAACAACATCAGTAACAACACAAGTAACTGGCTATTCTGGACAACCAAATACCTAGACAAGCTTATACACCCCCCATCGCCCCAGGCTTATAAGGCTCAATAAGCATACAACAACACAAGGCATAGTTATCACCCATATTTTGTAGCTATCCCATACCAGCTTCTAGACATAGGTGCATACTGGTGATAGGTGATGCGGTTGCAAGTACGAATGTAACAGAATTCATAATATCATAAAAACAGCATAACTATCACTGTCATAACTATCATCATCATAACCATTATTAGCATAATTATCCTCTAGCCTTCTCGGGTATTATCACATCACCATAATATTCTATGGCCTTGATGGGTATCATCACATCATCATAATATCTTATGGCCTTGGGAAGTATTAATATCATCATCACAATATCCTCCTATTTTTCAAAGTATATAAGTATATCATCTGAACTATTAATATATATATATATATATATATATATATATATATATAATAGGTGCATGGACTCAATCTATGGCTCAAAGAGTGTAAATCCATAAGTCCATCTCCTCAAGTGAATTTTGGGACTAAATTATTATAAAATTGTAGAAAGGGTTAGAATATCTCACAACTAGAGTAAATAATAATTTCAAATAATAGACCGGAATCTGTCTCGATCAATTAATTAAGAAATCAATATTAGCATTTTTTAGGTACATAAATTACCTATTTTTCTATGAAATTAATATTGTAAAGATATATGTTTTTAAGTTGAAAAGTGGGGTTTAATCTATTATTTAGGAAAATTTTTCATAAGATCATAGTTTAAATAGAATCACATCATTTACAAATATAATGATCATGAATGTGCGAAATCTATGCATGCCGTCACTAGTATCTAAAATAATGAAACCATAAGCATTATGAAATATCTTCCTCCATCCCATACCAGAGATATGTGCATATATATACACACACATATTTTCATAAACTACAATCGTATCCCTTTCAAGGATAAACACTTTCTGTCTATCCAACCAATATTATAACATAACCTTTGGCCCAATAATGTGTCCAACATAATTATAACATCATAATCAAGGCCTTAGGCTCACATATGTATCTGGATCTCAAATCAATAATCATGTCTAAAAAATCATCTCATAACTATAGGCCATAGCATATTCATGTGGCTTAAAACCTCTATATGATATGAAACATATCTACAATTATCTCACATAGATGAGGCATCTCACATCTAGGAGCCATAATGCATCAATAAGCATATCTCATAACTATGAGGCATATCATATCCAAGAGGCATCTCGTATATATAGGTCATGTATTATGGCTATCAGGAATATGATCTCTATAGGCCAATACTACATATAAGAGGAAATAGCATCTCTAAGGTCCCAATATCATGTCTAAGAGGAAATAACATCTCTAATGGACCAATATCATGTCTAAAAGGAAAATTCATGTTAAGTCTTATTCCCTATCTCAATATTATATATATATGTTTATACATTAGATTATGTGTATTAGTTTGAATGATGTTAAGCTATTAATTATGTTAATTTATTTTCTTTATCCCTGAGTTACATGCTAGTTTTCACCCCACTAACTATCTTCGAATGTTGTACCCCCATGCAATGCAGGAATTAGTCATACTTTTACTCCTCCTACTCAGTGATTAGGATTGAGGGTCAGCTTGTGAGTTGACATCAGTGGTGAGCTTTCATGCATCAGAAGTCTAAAATTCATGTTTTGGTCTCTCATGTCTCAGTTTGTTTAAACTTATTTTAGCTACAGTTGTGGGCATATCTTGAAACTTTATTGATATTTAGCTTTGGTTCTTTATTTAGAAGGATTTGTTTGGAATACTATGTTTGTTGGGCGATGTCGGTCGGTTATTTGGACGTTCGTCGATTAATCGCTATAGGTATGCATTAAAATTTTCTTAAGTTCTTGTACGCTATCTTGTTATATGTTCAAAATTCATCTGAACTTAGGGTATGCTATGTTTTGTTTGGTTAGCTATAGGGGTAATCTTCATTACAAGTGGGACTTGAGATACCCATCAAGGCCAGGCCCTGGTTTGGGTCATGACAGAGATGGTATCAGAGCATAAGTTTGGTGTCATTAGGTGTCCAATAAAGCTGTGTAAAGTATAATATCATTTGTGAGTATGTAGCATGCCACACTTGTAAAAAGAGACTACGAGGCATTTTGGAATATTTCCCTTTCTTGTTGTTCTATTTCAAATTATAGAGTCTAAGGTATTTAATCTAATCTAATTCCTATGTGTTTGATTTTCAAATCATGCCTCCAAGATGATCTGATTTTTGTGTCAACTCTTCTATTATGCCCGAGGATAATTTGGATGGAGCTTATCCAACTCTTAAAGTTTAGACCCGATGGCAGTCGCTACTTCTGGTTACCTTGAGGGAGCTCCTCCAGTTCCCCCTATCTCTCTTCAAGTACCTTGAGCTGATATGTATAATACTGAGTTTTGCCAATCAATTTATTTGCTCACGTAGTCGGTGTCCTCTAAAATTGAGCATGTTGCTTTTGTTGCTTCATTATATGAGGCCACTAGGGTTGGCCAATTTATAAGGTTGAGTCCTCTAATTTTCACTGGCTCTAAAATAGAGAAAGATCCTCAAAACTTTATTAATGAGATGGAAAAAATCTTTCATGAGATGCATGCGATTAATGTGGAGGGTGTAGAGTTGCAGCTTATCAATTGTAGAATATAGGATACCAATTTTATGAGGAGTGGGACAATTCCAGGGGAGATAATGCTGAGTATTGTTTGTGAGATAATTTCTCTAGAGCTTTCCTTTATCTTTTCTTTCCTTAGGAGTTGATGAAAGCGAAGGCTGGGGAGTTCATGAATCTAAAGAAAATGCAGGATATCCATAAAGAAGTATGCCTTGAAGTTTCAACAACTGTTGCATTATGCTTCTAAATTAATGTCTAGCATGAGGGCTAGAATGGGGACGTTTTATTTGGGGTTCTCTTGTGAGTTGATCTTGGAAAGCAACCTACCTTGTTGAATAAATATATGGATACCTCTAGACTTCTGGTGTATATACAACAAGTGGAGAAAGAAAAGAAAAATCAAATGGAGATATGTGAGAGCAGAATAAGAATTTTTTTATTTGGATCAGGGTAGAGGTCAGCAATTGAGTGGTAGATATGGTAAAATATAGTCAAAGAAGAAGTGGACAATTCTCGTTTCTACTCCACGGCTAGTGCTTCTTATTTGAAGCCATCTGGCGACCATCGTTCTCAATGTTATAGTATGTTCAAAGCACCAATAGTGAAGTCGCAGATAGTGGGGATCAATCAACTCTGTTATATCCTACTTATAGATTTTTTGGTCAGGTAAATCATTTTTTTTAGGAACGGAGGAATAGGTTCTTTAAATATGGTTAGACTGGTCATTTATAGAGGGATTGTCCTTTTAAGGTTTCTTCTGGGGCGAATAAGATTCTTGTTACTGCTTCATCCATTCCTGTACCAAAAGGTTCTACTTATGATTCTGGCTGAGGCACTAGTCAGAATCGTCTGTATGCTCTTGCCACTTTCCAAGATTTTGAGGCATCCCCTAATATTGGCAGTGGTACTTGAAAACTCTTTTCTCATGATTGTATTGTCTACTTGATCCTGGGTCTACTCTCTCTCTATGTGACTTATTATATGGCTATTTATTTTAGATTTAGTCCTAAGTGCATTCCAGATCCCTTCTTTGTGTCCACCAAGATGAATGACTCTATTATGGATAAAAGAGTCTATAGAGGTTGTGTGATGTCAGTTCATGGTAGGGAGAACTTAGTAAATCTAACAGAGTTGGGCATATTAGACTTTGATGTGATTTTGGGGTTGGATTAGTTGTGTTCATGCTATGCATTTATTGATTGTTGGACTCTAAGGGTCAATTTCCATTTCCTAAATGAGAAAGTAGTTCCCTAGTTCCTAATGGAAGGTTTATTTCATATCTTAGAGCCCAAAAATTGTTTTTCAAAGGGTGTCTCTATCACTTAGTGCATATTAAGGATTCTAGAGCTGAAGGTCCTTCTCTATAGACTGACCCTGTATTCTGTAAATTCCACGAGATATTTCTTGATGACCTTCCTAGTGTACCTCCCGATAGGGAAATTGATTTTGGGATTAATATTCTTTCCGACACTCTTCCTATTTCTATCTCTCCTTATAGGATGGCTCCGACTGAGTTAAAGGAAATTACGAAGCAGTTGAAAGATCTTCTTGATAGGGTTTTATCAGACCTAATATGTTTAAGTGGGGTGCTTCAACTCTCTTTGTTTGTAAGAAGGATGGTTTCCTTCGAATGTGTATTGATTACCGCTAATTCAATAAAATAACTATAAAGAATAAGTATCCACTTTTAAGATTTGATAATCTCTTTGATCAGCTTTAGGGTGCTAAGTTTTTTTCTAAAATTAATCTTTGTTCTGGGTACCATTATTTGAATATTAGAGAGGTGGATATCCCTAAGACTGCTTTTCAAACATGTTATGGTTATTTTGAGGTTTTGGTGATATCCTTTGGTTTGACCAATGCCCCAGTTACATTTATGGATCTTATGAATTAGGTTTTCCATCAGTTCTTAGATTTGGTCATGATTTTTTTATTTATGATATTTAGCGTATTCTAAGAGTAAGGAAGATCATGTCGATCACCTCTGCCTCATTGTAGACCCTATAGGATCAACCTTTATATGAAAATTTCCTTAAGTGTGAGTTCTGTTTGAATATTGTGACATATTTAGGCTATTTTATTTCTAGTAAAGGGATCATGGTGTATCCTCAGAAGGTTACAGTGGTTAAGAAGTGGCTTAATCCATGACTCCATCTGATATTTAGAGCTTCTTGGGCTTAACTTTCTACTGTAGAAGGTTTATAGAGAGTTTTTCTCATATTGCAGCCACGTTGACTAAGTTGACTTAGAAGAAGGTGAAATTATTATAGTCTGATGCTAATGAGGATAGTTTTGATAAACTCAAGTATAAGTTGATTTTGACTCTGGTCTTGCCTTTGCCTGAAGGCACAGATGGTCTTATTATCTATTGTGATGTGCCCCAGGTGGGACTAGGTTGCATATTGATGCAGCATAGCAAGGTAGTTACTTATGTCTCTAGACAGTTGAAGGGTCATACGTAGAATTATCCAACCCATGATTTGGAATTGTTAGTTGTGGTGTTTGCATTAAAGATCTAGCGACACTATTTGTATTGGGTCCATATTGATATTTATCCTGATCATAAGATCCTACAATATGTGTTCACCTAGAAGGAATTGAATCTCATGCAAATGAGGTAGCTTGAGTTGCTAAAGGATATGACATGATTCTACACTACTACCCAGGTAAAGCTAACATGGTTGCTGATGCTCTTAGTAGGTTGTCCATGAGAAGCTGGTCTTATGTGGATGAGGAGAAGTAGGATTTTGTGAAGGATTTACCATTTGGCTAATCTCAGAGTTCATTTTTTAGATTCAGAGGATGGTGGCGTGATTGTTCAAGAGGTGGCAAGGTCATCTCTTGTGCTGAAGTAAAGGAGAAACAAGTATTAGATCCTATTCCGATGCAAATAACAAATGATGTAGATAGGCAGAAAGTGATTGTTTTCAAGATATGAATAGTATCTTGAGGTACCAACGAGCACTGTGTTTTCTCAATGTTGATGGGTTGTGGGGAAGAATTTTGGCTAAAGCTCATGAGTGGCATTATACTATTTATCTTGGTTCGACAAAAATGTATCATGATATCAAGAAAATTTATTGGTGGAATAATATGAAGTGGGATGTGGCCAATTTTATGGGTAAGTGTATGGCATGTCCAAAAATAAAGGCTGAACACTTGAGGCCTGATGGGATGACTCAAGAGATTGAACTACCAGTGTGGAATTTGATTAATATGGATTTTGCAACCGATCTACCAAGGTCTCACCAATAATTTGATTGGATTTGGGTCATCATGGATAGGATGAATAAGTCTGCTCACTTCTTTCCAGTGAGGACTAATTTATCTTTTGAGGATTATGCCAAGTTGTTCAATGAAAAGATCGTGAAATTGCATGGTACTCCAATTTCCATCATATCTGATCAGGGTACTCAGTTGTCATCCCACTTTTGGAGGTCTTCTAGTGAGGTTTGGGGACAAAGTTAACCTTTAGTACCGTATTCCTCCTACATAAGGATTGGCAAGAGGAAAGGAAAATTCAGGTCTTAGAAGACTTGCTTCGAGCTTATGTGTTTGATTTTGGGGGTGGTTAGGTTGATCACTTGCCTCTCATAGAATTTTCTGAAAATAATAGTTATCACTCTAGCATTGGTATTGCTCTGTTTGAGGACTTATATGGAAGGAAGTGAAGGTATCATGTTGAGAGGTTTGAAGTTGGTGAAAATATATTGTTTGGCCTTGATTTGGCTTACAAAACCATGGAGAAAGTGAGGATGATTTGGGATAGACTTAAGTTCAGCCGAAGTCGCCAAAACTCCTATGCGAATATGAGGTGAAGGGAGTTGGAATTTAGTGTTGGTGATTGGGTGTTCTTAAAGCTGTCCCCCATGAACGGAGTGATGTAGTTTGGTAAGAAAGGGAAGCTCATTACCCATTATGTTGGTCCGTACTTGGTGTTGAAGAGGGTTGGTAATGTTGCATATGAATTAGAGTTGCCTTCTAGTTTGAGATCTATTCATCCGATGTTTCATGATTCGATATTGATGAAGTGCGAGGGTGGTCCTTTGATGGTTATTCCTTCGAAAGAGGTGGGTATTTTCGATTCTTTATTCTATAAGGAAGTCCCAGTTGATATTTTAGACCGACAAGCCTGTTGGTTGTGAACCAAAGTTGTGGCTTTGGTAAAGGTTCTTTGGATGAACCAAAAAGTGCAAGAAGCTATGTATGAATCCGAAGAGGACATAAAGTCCAAGTACCTATTCTCATTTTCCATCCTACACAATCGTGCTTAAGGTATATGTATTTCTTAACATATTTGTTTTTTGTATTTGTTAATGATAAGAGTTATGGTATATGAAGTCAAATCATGATAATAAATAACTTGTCCTATCATTCGAGGATGAATGATCCTAAAGGAGGGAGTATGTAAAACCTCGTGTTTTTAGTCCTTGAATTTTTTTTGAGTTCTGAGATTTGTACCTTGGCAACGACTCACCTGACGAGTCATAGGGTGTCCTGCTAGGTCAGGTGACCTTAGTCGTAAGTTATCAAATGAATGGTGTTTAAGTTTTTATCTTGGGTACACCTCGATGGCACGAGTCGTAAAGTCTCACGATGATTCATTGGGATGGAATCGTAACCAAATTAGAAATTAAGTGACTAAGTTCTGATTTAAGTACGAGTGGCTCACCAGGAGCCTAAGGACTTGTTACGAGTCACTGGGTGCAAATTGTAGGATGTCTAGTGTTTACCCAATTGAGTTCTGTGTTGACTATGATTGGACCATACAAGTAGTAGTGTCTCATTATGTGTCGGACCAGTGAGTCATATGGTCAATAGTGTGTGGGAGTCCTAGACACTATCTTGGTTACAACTCATGGTGATAAGTTGCAATGAGTGGCTATGAGTCACTGGTTGACTCGTAGTCAAGGGTGACACTTTTCCATCTTTTGAGTTAAGGGTCGTAGTCAAGGGTGACACTTTTCCATCTTTTAAGTTAAGGGTATTTTGGATATTTTTCTTCTTAGCCAAATTGAAAACCACATCTTATAACCTCTTTAGGATGTCACTAGCATTCAAAAATAGTCCGAGTAACTTCTCAAATACTCCATAAGGCTATCTGAATTCCCTTAAGCAAGTCAAGCAAGGGTTTTAACAACTTGGTCATCTAAGGGCTCAAGGGTCGATTTCTCTCCAAATTTCTTGGTGGTAAGGCATGTTACTCTTCCCTCATTGTTAATTTGTTAAAGGCATGTGATTAAAGTATTGTTCATGATATGTTCATATTGGTTTTGAAACAAGGGTTGAGGGTTTTTAAATATTTATGAATTGAACAATGTTTTCCATGATTTATTTATGATTTTCAGGCTTTAATTATGGTTTTGAACTTGTGGGTGCATGGGTATGTTGAATGAACTAGGAAATTGTGATTTTCCCAAACTTGTATCTTTTGAAGTGATTATGATCCCAACCCCATAATGTGAAATTGTCTTTTTAATATGAGAAATGTGAGAATTTGTAAAATTGAACTAGTCTTGAACTATTGCATGATATAAAGAGGTATTTGAAACACAATAGTATGATTTAATGAACAAAGGGAGTCGGTGTTCCCCACTTTGTATTAATGAACAAAGAAAATGGTTTTCCCCAAGTTGATGGAAATTGCTTTGGTATGTTGTTATTACCTTGGAAGTGTAGTTTGTTTGACTATAACAACAATGTATGCCTTAATCTGGAATATAGTTCAATGAATAGGAATGTGTGATACTTTTTTTAATTGGGCTCTAATAAGGGTTGTGTAGCTGAATCGTGAAAGTGGAGTTCCATGTGAACGATACTGGTAACCTTATTTACCGACGCGTGGGTCAAAGTGAATAGGGAGGTTTGAGTCCCCTTCACTTTTATTTCATGATTAGGGAGGTTCGATTCCCTAGTAAATCATCATATGATTGGGTGCTTAAGTCATCTTAATATATTATTGGGAGGGTTGAGTTCCCCATGCATATATCTGTGATTCTACGATTAGTGTATCTAGAAGCACTGGGGCCCGACCAGGGGGTGAGAGCTGGGGCACATATATTCCGTGGGTACATGCTATGATGGTTAAGCTACACAATACAAGTTAAAGATTTAAAATACATGTTAAGCCTTGTTCCCTATTTTGACATATTATATATATATATATATGTATGTATGTATATATGTATATGCATAGGATTATGTTGATTTGTTTGAATGATGTTAAACTATTGATCATGTCATTATGTTATCCTTATCCCTGATTTACATGCTAGCGTTCACCCTTCTAACCATATTTGGACGCTGTATCCCCACACGATGCATGAATTGGTCATACTGCTACTCCTCCTACTCAGTGATTTGGATTTGAGATCAGATCGTGAGTTGACATCTAAGTGGTGAGCTTCCATACATCGGAAGTCTACATTTCAGATTTTGGTCTCTTGTGTCCCAAACTCTTTAGACTTGTTATGGCTATAGTCGGGGGTATGTCCTGACAATTTATTGATATTTAGTTTTGGTTCTTTGTTTATAAGGCTTTGTTTAGACTACTGTGGTTATTTGGCGGTGTCGGTCCGGTGTTTAGCTGGTCGTCGATCTGTGGTTATAGACATGCATTAAAATTTTCTCAAGCTATTGCACACTATCTTGTTATATGTTTGAAATTCATCAGACCTTGTGGTATAATGTGTTTGGTTTGGTTAGGTGCAGGGGATGATCTCCGGTTCAAGTGGGACTAGAGATACCCATCACAGCCAGGCCTTGGTTCTGGCCGTGAGATCTACATAGATAAAAATTGATATTCCAAACCCACCAGCGTAGTCGAAATTTACATACGAGATCATTTTACTGAAGTTTTCACCTTGTCGCCATTTTGAACCAGCAAAGACTTCCAAACAAGGAATTGGTTCTACAAACCAAATGAACAGCCAGGCAACCAAATGGTCAGTCCCAACAAGTCATAAATGACTTGGGGAAGCTATGGAGAATCTCAAACAGCAAAATAATAAAAATTATGAAAAATGACCTGACGGGTATTTACAATATCCACTACTAAAAGGGCTTTCATCCCCGACAGTCAGCGAGTAGAAAGAATTTCAAAAGCTTGAAAGGATGAGGTACTGGTCTTGCATGCTATGAGCGAGACTTCCCAGATAACCTGAACAAAGAGAAAGTACTTTACTTTCACTATAGGTGTCCTTGTTTTTCAACCAACACCCTCGTTTACTTCCAAACAGCTAAAAATCTCCTTCAACCACTAACTAGCCTCTTACTGAACTTAAAAAGCTAATACATACAAATCTGAACCATAACTCACTGACACCATCTCTATACTCGCCCAAATCAAGAAGGGCTTATCCAGTGCAAAGACAACCTAAAATATGAGTCATACCACTGACTCCAAAACAAAGTCTGACCTTCCTTTACTATTTCACACCTGCAATCCACTCCAAACCAGGAGGAAAATCAACTATGTCCTCCCAGTGAAATCTCATAACAGAGAACTCGAAGAACTAAAACTGATCTGCTGAAAGTCCATATGGGTATCGTGAGAATAACTTCATAAGGCGTTGTTTGGGAACACAAATGGAGATAATCAAGGAATGCAATCTATGCCAATTTTACAACTATTCTGAGTGATAATCTAACTTAAACCCAAAAGATCAAGGCATAAATACTCATCACTAACTATCTGCTCTAGGATGTCCCACCAACTGAGAATGAAGCCATAATGAATCCAACTCAAGCATACTACCCCAACTTAGTATATCATCCAAAATTCCCAAAGAAACTGGAAACTTGAGGTCAAAGCTAAAAAAACAATACCGGGACCATGGGATATCATCTAAATGCACATAACCAATAATTCATCAAAATTCAAGAAGACCAAATAGGAAACCACAGAGTTGGCTCAACCAGCCTATAAATGAAATCCGAATAGAGGCAAATCTAAAATAAAGATTACACTCACTCTCTATAATTCCAAGATGAAATGTCAATAGTAAGGCTAAATCGCTCGGCCTCAACTACATAAAACAAACCTAAATATGGGTAGACATTCATGTTTGAAATCTATCATAACTTCCAAATAGCCATTCCAAGTGTCAAGTTAAAAACTAAGTCAATAAGGCTATATCAATGTCAACTATCTCAAAATGACTTAGTTTCCAAATTTGACATATCCAAGCTAAATCATACTAAGCCAAGATCATAACTAAAATAGAGAACAACATCTCCTACGGATAAACCATTGATTGAAAACACAACAACCACTCTATACCAGCAAGAGGGCATGAAATGTAGCTATAGAACAAAAACCATGTCGAAAAGTAAATCACAGACTGAGAAATGAAAATAAATCACTCCAAATTCGCTGGGGGTCATGAAATATAAAAACCTACTCATAAATCTCCAAGGCTGCAAACCACACCAGTAAAGGCAAAACTCTAGCAACTCGGAGAAATGCAATTAAGCCAAAACAAACCAGTCCAATACTCTAACATAGCAAAGAAAAGTCATAGGCACATATAATCAAGGAGGAACACTCCACCTAGGCTCATTAGGCTGAACAAACTCTGAAATTGAGATTTCCTAAATTTACCCACGAAGGAAAATCATCACTCGACCTAACATGACCTGAACTAGGGCCATGTCGTGTTGGGTGCCTCAAGCCCAACTGAGATTGGAGACCACCCCCAATTCATAACCATAACTGCCCCACACCTAATGTTGGATGAATTTCATACATATAACAAGATGGCACAATCATAAATCAAATATATTCAAACAGTGTTAGCCCCAATACCAATACCAATACCAAAGCCAAGGCTGACACAAATACTGATACTGCCTATGCCAACCCAAAGTAGATTCACAAAGCCTCTAAATCAAATAAATGCAATACCCGATCTTGACATGCCCTCGACCATAGCCAAAAACCAAAGTTTAAGAAATAATAAAAAGTATGAAATATTATCCATAACATGGAATGGAGTCTTTCGGAGTATAGAAGCTCACCACTTCAGTACAACATAAGTTGTTCCTATATCCAAGATCACTACGTAGGAGTAGTAGTATGGTCGGTTCTAACATCTCGTGGGGATACAGTGACCAAAGATGGGTTAGTGGTTGAACACTAGCATGTACTGAAGAATAAGGATAAAATAATTTCATCATTTAAAAACAAAGTAAATAACCATATGCAATCACATACATATATACATATATTCCATGATGGGAGGGGGAACGGGGTTTATTATGCATTTAAAACTTTAACCTAGGCTGTGTAGCTTGACCATCCTAAAACCACCCCCATGGGCTATATGGGTCCAATGTTACCCCCTAAATAGGCCCTAGTGCATGTATCCGCACAAACCAGAGATATCATAGATGTAGGGGATTCCTGTGTAGCATTTTCCCTCCATGATGCATATATAAAAGTATAAACTTAGGGGATTCCTGTGTACCCCACAAGTATATGGTCACGATGACTAACCCTCAAGTCGGCAAACATGAGTTTCCAGTGTCCGTCCATTAGACTCACACCTTCACAGTTAGCTATCACAACCCACCATTATTGCCCATTTAAAACCTTTAGCATATAACCAAACCACAAATTATAGAGTTAATTACCAAGGCATTTTAAAGTGGTATCATCATACCGACTATAGCTTGCAAGAAATTTTCTTAGCCAATGCTTAGGGGATTCCCATATACCCCACATGATTTCAAATTAAACCAAAATCATGGATACCAAGGCCTTTCAATCCATTTAATACCATTTAAACCAATTTAGGTTCCATTACCAAAGTATACAATGCAAGGGTTTCAATGAAGGTTAAACTATGTGATAAAACCATTCTCATAGGCATTTTAGCAAACACATTGAGGGCATATAGTTTCGAAAACCAAAACCAAGCAATTTGGGGAATCCAAAGTACCTGTAAACCTATTTACCATTACTATGCATTCCATAGTTTTCAAACCAATATTATAATATGAGAAAAGTTAAGAAAAACATGGGAAAACCAACATATATTTCAAAACCAAACAATACCCACAATATAAACCATGAAAACCATTCATTAAAGCATTAATTTAGTTGAACTAACAATGAGAGAGGAGTTACATACCTTAGATACCAAAAAAGACGGAGTGAAACCACCCTTAAAAGCCCTAATTGACCACTTTGAAGAAAACCCAAGCTTATTTTGAACTAAGAGCCTTGAGAGAGATTTGAGAGTATTTAAAGTATTTTTGATTGAGAAGAATAGGGTAAATGATGTCTCAATAGTGTTTTAAGTCGTGGGGTCATGAGAGGTTAAGAAAGGAAATATCCAAAATACCCTTAGCTAAAAAGTTGAAAAAATATGTGTAGGAGGGTACGACTCCCCCTAACTCGTAAACATATCATACGAGTAGTACCCCCCACTCATACCTTAGACAGAATGTTGGACACCAATCATGTCCAACACATGATTCACAGACCAACTCATATCCACAACTAATAATTAGTACCCTAGAACTGTACCTTATGCAAAATCAAGCAGTTGGACACTGGACAATATATGAATTAAACTTTACCACTCGTAACATCTCTATTTGACCCTTATGATGTCCATTCGTACCTTGGACAGTAAAAAACCAAAACCACACTGAGTAACATACAACGAAGGCCCCCTAAACTGCATTTACATCATATGATAAGTAAGCATGAGTCTTATGATGATTAGAAAGCTTAAAATTAGTAAATTTCCAAGGGTCAAAATCCAATGTGTTTCAATTCTCCCAACTATCATTCATCCTCGAATGATTGAACAAGGCAGTACAAACACGATTTACACCTTAAAACCTCAACTTTGACCTTAAACTATGTTAGAAAACAAAGATTCAACGAATTCATCTTTCCTTTAACAAAGTTTGAAAACAAAGTCTTTATAAAGAACACAGACCTTCCATACGAACTTTCAAAGCAGAAAATATGAACGAATACTTGGAATTCATGTCCTCTTCCACTTCCTATGTAGCCTTATCAACCTTGTGGTTCCTCCATTGAACCTTTCCTGAGGCCACATCCTTGGTCCACAACAAGTAAACCTGACGATCTAAGATTTCAATCGGGATCTCCTCATAAGACAAAGAATCTGAAATATCAATATCCTTGAAAGGAACAATTTGAAATGGATCACTCGTACACATCCTCGACATAGAAACATGGAACACCAGATGAATGGAGCTCAAACTATAAGTCAACTCCAACTCATATGCAACATTACTAACCCTTCTC
This sequence comes from Capsicum annuum, assembly GCF_002878395.1. Taxonomy (NCBI): domain Eukaryota; kingdom Viridiplantae; phylum Streptophyta; class Magnoliopsida; order Solanales; family Solanaceae; genus Capsicum; species Capsicum annuum. The sequence continues at coordinate 92,190,350 of NC_061115.1, forward strand.
AAAACCAAGTACAGACCAACATACCAGGTACTGGGCTTCTCCTTCTTACAAAACCGCATTAGTCCCTTTATGGGAGACACCTTTAAGAACACCCTATCCCCAACCTCAAACCCTAACTCTTTTTGCCTCACATTCGTATAGGATTTTTTACAACTTTAGATAGCCTTAATTCTATCCTGAATTGGCTTCACCTTTTTCATTGATTGGTGACCAAAATCTGGGCCAAACATTTCTGCCTCACCAACCTCGAACCACCCAGTAGGAGAACTACACCTCCTACCATACTAGGCCTCAAACTGGGCCATTCTAATGCTATAGTGGTAGCTATTATTATAACTAAACTCCACAAGGGGTAAGTGCTAAACCCAACAACTGCCATAGTCAATCACACAAGAATAAAACATGTCCTCCAACTCCTAAATAGTTTTTTTTGCTTGCCCATCCGACTGCGGGTGAAATACAATACTAAGACTCTTCTTGATCCCCAAGCCTTTCTAAAACGACCACCAAAAGTGTGATGTAAACTATGTGCAATGATATGATATGATAGAAACAGTCACCCCATGCAACTTTACAATCTCATGAAGATACAGCCTTGCATAATCCTTCCTCGAGAAGTTAGTCTTTATTTGCAAAAAGTAAGCCAACTTTTTCATCCTATCCATGATGACCTAAACCGAATAAAACTGGTTCCAAGACCAAGGAAGACTGGTAATGAAATCTATGTTGATTACTTCCCACTTCCATTCAGTCAGCTCAATTTCTTAAAACAGAACTCCGGGCCTCATGTTCTTAACTTTCACTTATTGGCACACTATACACTTGGCCATAAAATTAGCCATATCCCTCTTCATATTGTTCAACCAGTGCATCTCTTAGAGGTCATGATACATTTTCATTGAATCGGGATGAACAACATAGCACGACTCATGTGCCTTAGCCAAGATTCCTTCATGCAAACTATTAACGTTGGGAACACATAATCTTCCTTGGTACCACAAATTACAATCACTACTAATCTCACAGGCCATCAACTTCTACCCACAACCATCATCCTTGATCCTTATCAACACAAGATCTAATAATTGCCTCGTCTTAATTTAAGCACTAAGATATGATTATGCAACTTTTTAAACAAACACACTACCATTTGTGGAGCCCAAAAGAAGAACTCCATGGTTAGCCAAATGGTTAATGTCCATCACCAAATCCCGTTGCCCTTTATTCACATAAGCTAGACTCTACATTGATAACTTGCTAAGAGCATCGTAACCATATTAGCTTTACCTAGATGGTAGTGAAAACTCATGTCATAATCCTTGAGAAACTTAATCCATCTTTTTTGCTTAATGTTAAGCTCTTTCTGAGTAAACACATATTGCAGGCTCTTATGATTAGAAAAGATATCCATATGCACTCCATATAAATAATGACACTAGATTTTTAACATGAATAACACAACTAATAATTCCAAACCATGAGTCAGATAATTCCTCTCATGTACCTTAAACAGCCTAGAGGCATAAGCTATCACATTGCCATGCAACATCAGAACAGAACCAAGTCCCACAAGGGACACATCATAGTAGACCACAAAGACATCAGTGCATTCAGGAAAAGTCAAAATAGAGCCAAAGTTAGCTTATCCTTCATTTTTTCAAAACTACCCTCACAAGCATTAGACCAGAAGAACGTTACCTTTTTCTAAGTCAACTTAGTCAATGGGATAGCAATAGAAGAAAAACTTTCCATAAACCTCCTATAGTAACCTGCTAAACCCTAGAAGCTTCGAATATTGCTTGGAGTCATGGGTGTAGGCCACTTCTAGCCACTGCAACCTTCTATAAATCTACCATGATACCTTCACTAAAAGTGATATGCCCTTAAAAAATTTATAGTGCTCAACCAAAATTCACATTTTGAAAACTTGGCATACAACAGCTACTCCTTCAAGGTTTGCAATAAAAGCGGAGTTGATTGGCAGGATTCACATCACTCTTAGAGTATACCTGAATGTCATCTATAAAAATAAATCACAAAAAATCTATAAACTGATAGAAGACCCTATTCATCAAATCCATAAATATTACAGGGGCATTAGTCAAACCAAACGACATCACCAAGAACATCAAATGCTTATATCGGATATCAAAGGTCGTCTTAGGGATATCCTCCTCCTTAAACTTTAACTGATGATACCTGAATCAAAGATTAATCTTGAAGAAAAACTTAGAAACCCACAACTGATCAAAAAAATCATCTATCCTCGGAAGAGGGTACTTGTTCTTTACCGTTTCGTTGTTCAATTGCCAGTAATCAATGCACATCTAAGGGGAACCATCCTTTTTATGCACGAATAACATTGGTGCACCCCACGGGGACACACTAGTATGGATGAAACCCTTTCCTAAGAGATCCTTTAATTGCTCCTTAAGCTCTTTCAACTTAGTCGGAGCCATTCTAGATGAGGGAATAAAAATTGGACTACTGTTTGGAACAAGAACAATCCAAAACTCAATCTCTTAATTTGGAAGGAACACCAGAAGGTCATTAGGGAAGACCTCAGGAAATTCAATTATCACTGGGATAGAATGCAAGAAAAGGCCACTCGAGTTAGAATCTTTAACCTAAAATAGATGATAAACACACCCCTAGGAGATTAATCTTTGAGCAATTAAATATTATATGAACTTCCCTTAAGGATCTAGGGAACCACCCTCCCACTTAATAATCAGCTCATTAGGGAATTTAAAGACAACCTTAGGGGTCTGCCAATCTAGAGAAACATAGCACGAGTGTAACTAATCCATACCTAATATAACATCAAAATCCACCATATCTATTTCAAACAGATCCACTAAAGTTTCTTTACTACCAACAGATACCACCCCTCCAATAGACTCTTCTAGCAATCACAGAGTCACCTAATAGGATAGAAATAGAAAAAAGGTCAGAAACACAATTTGGACCAAAACAAAAATACACAACACAAATAGGGTCACTTAAGAGAAAGAGGAACCCTAATAAAGTAAACAGTACATATTGCGAGAAAAAACTTTCAACATACTAGTCAAGACATCAGGCGATGTCTCAAACTCCTATCGGGTAGTGAGTGCATAGAGACGATTCCGACCACTCTCAGAACTAAATGGTGCACCATTTGGTGCCAGAGCTAATGATGAAGTAACTGAAACCTTGTTTGCCTCTGAAGCAACCTTACCAATAGGACAATTTCTAAGAATATTCCTTGGGAGACCACAGCTAAAGCACATATACCTCCCCTCATCACAAAAACCCTACTGTAATCTACCAAAAAAACTTATAGGGAGGATATGATAGAGCTGACTTGTCCCCACTAGCCTGATATTGGGCACTCTATGCCCTAACGTTATCGCCATCTTAGAATTGTCTGTCACCCGACGACTTTGGGTAGGGAGCACTAGCCGCCGAGTAAGGCCCAAAAATTCCCCACTTCTTCTTGGGCTAATTCTCTCCATCCCTGCCACTCTACAGTTACCCACCACCCTACTTAGAGAATCTAAACTTCTTTCCATGCCTCTCTCCTATTTCAGCATGCTTTTTCTTCTTTTTCTCTACCTATTGTATGTACATAAACAAAAGTATGAAATGATATCACAAACATGAAATAGAGTCTTTCAGAATGTGGAAGCTCAGCACTTCAGTCCAACACAAGTTGTTCCTAAATCCAAGATCACTGAATAGGAGTAGTAGTATGACTGGTTCCTGCATCATATGGGGATACAATTCCCAAAGATCGGTTAGCGGGTGAATGCTAGCATGAACTAAGGAATAAGGATAAAATAATGATATCATTCAAAATAAAGGTAAATAACCATAACCAATCACATACATATATACATATACACAATGCCAGGAAAGGAAACCAATTTTAGCATGCATTTAAATCTTTAACTTGGGTTGTGTAGCTCGAATGTCCTAAACCCATCTAAGGCTATAGGTCTTTAGTGTTACCCCCTAAACTGGCCCCAGTGCATGTATCTACATAAACTACAGATATCATTGGGGTAGGAGATTCCCGTGTACCTTTCTTCCTCCATGATTTATATATTCAAGTATAAACATAGGGGATTCCTATGTAACCCACAAGTATATGGTACCATGACCAACCCTTACGTCAGCAAACATGAGTTTCCAGTGTCCATCCATTGGACTCACACCTTCATGGTTAGCTATCACAACCTGGCATTATTGCCCATTTAGAAACTTTAGCACATGACCAAACCACCAATTCCATAGTTAATTACAAAGACATTATGAAGTGGTATCGTCATACCAACTATAGTTTGAAAGCAATGTGCTTAGTCAATCCCTAGGGGATTACCATGTACCCCACATGATTTCCAATTAAACCAAAACTATGGCCACCAAGGCCTTTTTAATCCATTTAAAGCCATTTAGGTTCCATTACCAAATTATGTAATGCAAGGGTTTTAATAAGGGTCAAACTATGCGACAAGACCAGTCTCATAGGCATTTTAGTAAACATGTAGCGGGCATATATTTTCCAAAACCAAAACCAATCAATTTTGGGAATCCAAAGTACCCCTAAACCTATTTACCATTATCACAAATTCCACAATGTTCAAACCAACATTATAATATGAGAAACCATAAGTAAAACATGGGAAAAAATTATCCAACCATTGATAACCAAAGCCCCCAAGATATATTTCAAAACCAAACAATACCTACAATTTAAACCATAAAAACCATTCATTAAAAAAATGAATTTAGTTGAACTAAAAATGAGAGAGGAGTAACATGCCTTAGATACCAAAGAAGACATAGAAAAACCACCCTTGAAAGCCCTACATGAACACCTTGAAGAAGGCCCTAGCTTTTCATGAACCAAGAGCCTTGACAGAGATTTGAGATTGCTTAAAATGTTTTTGATTAAGAAAAACAGGGTAAATAAAGTCCAAATAGTGTTTTAAGTCGTGGGGTCATGAGAGTTTAATAGGGGAAATATGCAAAATACCCTCAGCTTAAAAGATGAAAATATGTGCACAGGAGGGTATGACCTTCCCTCCCTCATACATATATCATACAAGGGGTACCAACCACTCGTACCCTAGAAAGAATATTAGACTCCAATTCTGTCCAACACATGACTCATACACCAACTCATATCCACAACTTATGATTAGTACCCTAGAACCGTATCCTAGGTAGAATCCAAGGGGTTGGACACTGGACAATATACGAATTTGAATATAGCACTCGTATCATCTCCATACAACCCTTATGATGTCCATTTATACCTTGGATGGTAAATAACCAAAATCATACAAAGTAGCATACGACCAAGGACCCCTAAACCCTACCCACATTATATGACAAGTAATCATGAGTTTTATATTTATTAGAAAGCTCAAACTTAGAAAATTTCCAAAGGTCAAAAGCTAGACTATTTCATGACCCATCTAATAATTATATCACCGAGAAGAAATATACCAATCTCTAAACAAAGGTTAAACCACTACTGAAAAACTGAACCAAACCACTCAAGATAAAGAATTTCTGATTTTCTAACTATAAAAGCTACCCATAGGAAAGGCCACCGCCTCTAACTTTCCAACTCCACATAAGTCACAACCTTATCACATCGATAAAGGAGCATCCATTCTCTACACTAATAATAAGAGTAAACTACCATGAGAGAACAAACCCAACAATTCTAAGAAATGAATCCAGGACATCTGAACCTCAAAGTCAAACCCACTATAAGGCGATGAAATAACTACAAACAAAGAATGGACATAAAACTTCTCAAGCTCAAAATGGGCTATATAAGAAAAGAATAGTCAATACAAAATCCTTTGCAACTCAGGAGGCATGTCTAAAGGTATCAAATTCAATGACGGGCAATATAGAAAAAATTTCCAACTTAAGAATAATATAGAACAACAAAAGGTCAACATACATTCGATAATACAATGTATTCCTAAATCAATTTAACACAACTAACAAGGAGGGAAAATAGTAAACCTTACTGCGCTATGGGAAAGAAATCATCAAATTAGGACTTATCTACTCGAGGCACAAATAAGATCATAACAAATAAAATTCTAACTAGATAACACTAGTCAATACAACTATCTAGCGAGGATCATTTACTATAAGTAATAATATCTGCAATATCAATAACCTCAAGAAGTAATAGAAATAGTAATAACCACACAACATCAATATACTGAATAGGCAATACAAAAATAAACATCAAAATCTTACACCACTTAAGAGCCACAGTACAGCTAACATGCCAATACAAATGGGACTCGAACCCAAAAACTACACCTATAGGTAAAAATGTCAATATAGATATACTCCATCCACAAATAAAAGAAATAAACCATGGAGTAGTAATATAATCATGAATTCAATAATACAACATACAATTAGCAATATCAACTCATCAAAGCATGTAATCATCAATGGGCATGAAAATCACTATACATATAATAAAAGGATAAATAAAGGAAATAAAAGCACATTATCATGGTAAAATTTGCAATTACATACCTAACGAGTATATGGAGAATAAACCTTAATGGGTCCAAACTCAGACCGATTGACTAAATTATCAATTGAGGCGCGACGCAAACTATCTCTTGTTAGCCTCCTAAGTCTACATTTTAATAATAAAAAACTAACAAGTATATCTTTGTAGGATATTGGGACTGCTAATGTTTGAAAGCTATACAGAAAGCTAGCTCCAGGAATGGAAGGACATTAATTCACAGTCTATGACATCCAAGTAAATCAGTCACTATGAGAATAAATGGAAGGATAATCTCAGCCCAAAAGTCATGAAAAATTATATCAATTATGATCAAGTAAAAGAAGAAAGAGAATATTAGAGGATTCAATGGTGTCTCACTCAAAGATATAGAGTATCACAACCTATCTCACCCAAAGATATGGAGGATCATAATATTCAAACATTATGGAAAGAAAATCAATCAAATATCTTAGAAATGGAAGAAAGATAACAATCCCAAAATCATAGCTGACCAAATCAGAATATAAAGGAAGACAGGCCACAACTACACAGACATATCTGATAAATATGTAAAATTGTAGAAACTGTACCATATATGGACATATCTGATATAGACATACATTGTGGTGTCATCCCTTAATCAAAGAATTTTATCAAATCCTTGATTAAGAAGAAATCTCTTAGGTTTCCTCATAAAGAATGGCAGTAGAAGACTATCATAGAAGAAGACTGAAGATGGACACGAGCATGCAACTTAAAGGAGAAATTTCAAAGTGTTTCAATCTTAGTCTCACAAGGATTTGTAACTGTTAGTTTACAATTGTTATATAAAGATTAGGATCGATTCAAATCTGTAACATCAACTGAGGTTGTGTCACAAAATCTAAAGAGAAAAATAAGTCATCAAAACTTGTTTTCTATCATTGTACTTGAGGCCGATAATGAACGATCTAAGGATACTTTGAAACCTAAGGGGACTGGAATTAGGCACCACATTGGTGTTCCAAAACAAGATAAATCTCAATGTTATTACTTTATGTTTTGTTATTTATTTGCTTAATTGTTTTATATCTAATCTATTTTGCAAAGTGCACTGATCTGTAGGGAGTCAACTGTAAAGAGTCAGTATTTGACTCATAATAAAAAATTCAATTCACCCCCCTGAATTTTAATTAGTATCAAAGATCATCTCAATAATAGTGTTGCTTAATTGCAAGTGAGTAAAGATTAAATAAAAAGTTATGAAATCCCCAGTGCTCTTCTTCAAGATGGTCTCTCCTTCACAAGACCACCATACTTTAATGGACAATATTAATCCTATTAGGAAAATAGGTTCTGAGTATTTGTCCAATGAAATGACTTCCAAGCATAGGTTGTTATCAAGAAGGGTCCAAAGCTAATTCTAGGACTTAAAGAGAAGTCAAAGGACAAAGTCAAAGAATCTAGCAGTTATGACATAGAAGATCTTAAAAGCTTTGATGTCACCAAAGAACAACAAGAGGAAATCCAAACTAATGCATGTGATATGAGTTTGCTTCTTTGTACAGTTAGTCAAGAAGAATACAACAAGATATCAATCTAAGAAAGGGCAAAAGATATATAGGACAAATTGGAGGTAACCTATGAAGGAACCACCAAAGTCAAGAATTCAAAAATTACTACCCTGGTCAATAAATATGATCTGTTCAAAATGTAAGAGAATAAAGACATTGAAACAATGTTTTCCAAATTCAGTTTGATCATATCCAAACTAAAATCACTAAGGATGATCTATCCACATAGACTGCAAGTCCAGAAGTTGGTTTGAAGTCTCCCAAAGATTTGGGAAACCAAGACTACTATTCTAGAAGATGAAGATCTTCAAAACATAACATATGATGAACTACGAGGTAACCTTATTGTATATGAGAAAAATTACATAAACAGGTACTATAAGGAAGAAAAAAGAAACCAATAGCCTTCAATGATGCTCCAACCAAAGAAGTGGACATTTTGGAAGATGCTAACAGTGAAGGAATGGCTCTTATAACTCGTGGAGTAAGGCAAATCATGAGATAGAGACAACAAAGATCCCGAAGAACCCAGAATGATGATGCCACCAGAAATGATAAATATTGTTATTACTGTGGAATGCCTAGTCACTTTAAACAAAACTGTCTTGAGTTAAGGAGAAGATCATCCAGAAAAAATCAAAACTTTGGAGCCTGGAGTGATGGATATAAAATTGAAGAAGATGTAGAAGCTGCCAATATATGCTTAATAGAAATAGGTGAATCTAGCAAGGTAAGAATACATGATTGTCACAACTATATATTAATGAATCTAACTTATATTTGATAATTGATGAGCTTCAAAAGGTTATATATGAATATAACAAACTTTCTTAAGTGAAGAAAACTTGCGAAGCTCGATTTAAATGAAAAATTGAGAAGGAATAGAGAGGTTATCAAATAGAAATTGAAGCATGTCAAATTTAAATTGAATTGCTTCATGAAGAGCTTAATGATGTAAAAATAAAGCTAAGCAAAATTAAGAAAACTCCTAGTAAAAATTTTTTATGATCCAACTACCTTAAAAAAATCAATTTCCTAATCAGAATTGTTTAAATAGGCCAAGATCTCCTTCTCTTCTCGAGGAACTGTCGATTTTATATGTGGACAAAGAGGGCTCAAATTGTACAGCTACAAGCATAAGCCTAAAAGTGTGCATGTTTGGAGGCCCAAAGGAAACATATCTAACCCGCAAGGATCCAAGACCACTTAGATACCTAAATAAAGTAATCTTCTTATGTTGTAGGAATATGTCTAAAAGAGATATAAAAAGAAATGTGGGTCATTGATAGTGGATGTTTTAGACACGTGGCCAAAAAAAAGAAAAATTTCCTACTCTAGAGAAAATTAATGGGGGATCAATAAGGTTCGATGACAATATTAGTGGCAACATCATCTAAGTTGGCCTAGTAAAACTCAGCTCATCATGTGAATTCAAGGAAGTATATATAGTAGAAGTACTTAAACATAATATTCTTAGCATCAGTCAGCCTTGTGATGCAAATTTTAAGTACTCTTCAAAGTCGTAAATTGCTCAATCAAACACGACAAAAGAGATATCTCTCTCATCGATGAACGCATTGACAATATTTACCTTTAAAATAGTCTTAATTTTACTACCTTAACTTACCTTACCATGCAAAACAATGATACTTAGTTGTGGCACAGAAAGTTTGGGCATACTAGTATGCATATCATTAAGAAGTTGTCCAGACTTGAATTGGTCAGAGGTCTGCCAAAACTCAAATTTAAAAAGGATCACATCTGCAATGCCTGCTAATTGGGTAACCAAACCTGAACATCATTCAAAGTTAGAGATATTTTCTCCTCTACAAAACCTCTTCAAACAATCCATATGAATCTTTTTGGCCAAACAAAAACTACAAGCATCAGTGGAAATAGATATGTTTTTGTAATAATTGATGATTATTCGCGCTATACTTGGTAATTCTCTTTGCTCATAAACATGAAGGTTTTACAAATTTTGAGATTTTTGTAGAAAGGTAAAGAGAAAAGCCAGACACCTTATCACTTACGTTCACAATGATCATGGAGAAGAATTCAAAAACAAGGAATTTGAGGACTATTATGCTCAAAATAAATATTGACAAAACTTTTCTCCACCATAGTCCCCTCGACGAAATATTATAGTGGAGCAGAAGACCTAGTCTCTCTAAGAAGATGCCAAGAGAATGTTGTTAAAACATAATCTTCTAGATCATTTTTGGGTAGCAATAGTAAGCACCGCTTGTCACGTCATCAATAAATGCCTGATTGGACCTATACTATAGAAAACACCCTATGAACTATGGAGAGGAAAGAATAAAAACATTAGTTATTTCCCTTCTTTTGGATGGAAATATTTTATGCACAACAATGGTAAGAACAACTTGGGAAAATCTAATCCACAAAGTGACAAAGGTATTTTTCTTAGGTACTTTCTTACCAATCGTGCCTACAGGGCTTTTAATAAAAGAACTTTCTATGTTGAGGAATTCATGAATATTGTTTTTGATGAATCTAATCACTTATCCATGAGTTTGAGTGCTGATGAAGAATAGGTGGATAACCTACGTTCTGAGGAAAGTAACATCACAATCCCAGAGCCATCACAAGATTAGTCGACTACACCCTTCCAAGAGTCAACTCCTATAGCAAAAAAAGTAAAGCTAAGTGTTATAAAGGAGTAGAAGCATGATGCTAATCATCTAAATGAACTCATTATTAAAAATCTAGAAAATAGAGTGCAAACGAGGCATCACTAAGGAGACAAGCAGCTTTCGCCCTTGTTTCTTAAATCGAACCCAAGAAAATAGATGAAGCCTTCAAAGATGATGCATGAGTTGAAGTTATAAAGGAAGAACTAGATTAGGTTGCTCAGTAATTTGAACCAGATAGGTCTACAAAAAAAATTAGATAAAAAAGGTAAAGTTATCAAAAATAAAGCCAGACTCGTAGCTCAAGGCTAGTCCCAGCAAGAAGGTATTAATTATGATGAGACCTTTGCCCCCATGGCAAGGTTAGAGCCAATATAAATTTTATTAGCTTTTGCCGCATTCAAATATTTTAAGATGTATCAAATGGCGATAAAAAGTGATTTCTTAGATAGCTTTATTCGTGAGGAGGTTTTCGTAAAACAACCCCCCGGATTTGAAAATCAATCATATCCAAATCATGTTTTCAAATTATCAAAAGCACTCTATGACCTCAAATAAGCTTCAAAAGCATAGTGTGAGAAATAAAGTATTTTTTTTACTAAATAACCATTTTTAAAGGGGTAAAATTAATGCAACTCTATTCATATAAAAGCTTGATTCAAATCTTTTCATTGTGCAAATTTATGTTGATGATATGATTTTTGGCAGTTCTAATATCTCTATGAGCGAGAATTTTGCTAATTTGATGAAATAAAACTTCAAAATAAGTCTTATGGGTGAGCTCACATTCTTTCAAGGATTAAAAATTGAACAAGCTCCAAGAGGCACCTTCATCAATAGATCCAAGTACGAAAGATCTCATCAAAAAGTTTGCTATGGATAAAAGGAAAGGCCTATGGAACACCAATGAGCCCATCCACAGTCATTGATCCAGACTTGTCTAAAAAACACATTGATGAAAATATGTACAGAGGCTGATCAGATCTCTGCTCTTCTTGAATGCAAGTCGACTAGAAATTATGTTGTGTTGTAAATGTGCCAGGTTCCAATCGACTCCAAAGGAGTCTCAGCTCAATACCATCAAATGAGTCATTCAATAATTAATGGACTCAAGACTTTTTACTATGGTGTCCCTGCTCCTCACATTTTAATTTAATTGGTTATTTAGATACTGGTTTTGTAGGAGATAAAAAAGATAGAAAGACCATTAGTGGAAAATGTCAAATTCTTAGTGATGTCATTATCTCATTGCATAGCAAGAAGCAAAACTTTATTGTTTTTTCAACAACTGAAGCTTAATACATACCTATCAAAAGTTGTGGTACTCAAATCTTATGGATTATGCATCAGCTTCTTGACTTTGATTTATTTTTTAAATATACTCCTATTATGTGTAATAACATCATTGATATTATCTTGTCTAAGTATATTGTGCATAATTCTAGGGATAAACATATTGATATTAAACATTGTTTTATTTGAGATCATGTGGAAAATGGTGATTTTACTCTAAAATTTGTCGAATTTGAAAATCAACTGGCAGATATCCTTACAAAACCCCTGCAAGAAGAAAGATTTTATTCCATTAGAAAAAGGCCGGGTATTCTTAGTATTGATGATTTTAACCCCCTTTTGGATAATAATTTGCCACAACTTTTGCTAAATAAAAGTTTATTTGCAGTTTGTTGGTACAACTCTTCTAAAAGAGGAGTTATCATTACTTTGTCTATGTGTATCTCTATGTGTGGATTTCTTTATCAGCATATTGCATGTGTGTTGTTTCTTTTGATGATGTCAAAGAGGGAGAAAGCAGAAATATCAGAGTCACCTATAAGTTAGGGGAACAAGCTGACAGATAGGGAAGTCAACTAATTATAGAGGTTTACTCTTGTTTGTCATTATCAAAAAGAGGGAGATTTTTAGCCTCCTAAGTCTATGCTTTAATAATGACAAACTAACAAGTGTATCTTTACTAGATATTAGGAATGCTAAAGTTTGAAAGTCATAAAGGAAGCCAAATATAGGAATGGAAGGACATCAATTGACAATCTACAACATTGAAGTAAATCAATCAGAATGGTAACAAATGGAAGGAGAATCTTAGCTAGTCATGAAAAATCAAATCAATCATGATCAAGTAAAAGAAGATAGAGGATATTAGAAGATTGAACGGTATGTCACCTGAAGATATGGAGGATCACAATATCAAAACATTATAGAAAGCAAATTAGTCAAATATCTTGGATTTGGAAGAAGGATCACAATCCCAGAATCATGATAAATGAATCAGAACATAAAGAAAGAAAGTGCACAACCAATACATGGACATATCTGATATAGACATGTATAAATATGGAAACTACTCTATGTATGGACATATCTAATATGGACATATATTATGGTGCCATTCGTCAACGTAGGAATCAATTCAAATCCTTGATTTAGAAGAAATCTCTTGGGTTTCCTCATGAAGAATGGCAACAAAAGACTATAAAAGAAGAAGACTGAAGATGGACATAGGTTACACAACTTAAAGGAGAAAATTTATAGCGTCTCAATTTTAGTCTCACAAGTCTTTGTAACTGTTAGTTTATAATTGTTATATAAAGAGTAGGATTGATCAACTTTGTAACAACAACTGAGGCTGTGCCACAGGATTTGAAGAGCAAAATAAGTCTTCATAACTTGTTCCTATCATTGTACTTGAGATCGACATTAAACGATATAAGGAAACTTTGAAACCCAAGGGGACTAAAAGTAGGCACCACATTGGTGTTCTAAAGTAGGATAAATCTTTGTGTTATTACTTTACTGTAATACCCCATATTTTGCATTTTCTATTCTATTCATATAGAACTTTGTATAGGCTTGTGTATAGGTAATGGATGAGATTTTTTAGGTGAGTATTAATGGCACAAATGGAATTCTAGATGTTGCACTATTATAATGTGACATGATTAATTTAATATCGATACAAATATTTGAACTTGGGATCGTAAGATGGTACTTGAATCTAAAGATTAAAGTGACCAAGTATATATAAGTTTTAAATTAAATTAAAGAGGTTAAGAACATAAAATAAAGTATTTTGTTGAGGTGATTGGTTGACTTAATTAAGCTAGTTAGTGAGTCACCTACTTGATTTATATGGACCAAGTTAATAGACCCAAGGTTATGGATCAGATTTGGTCTTATGTTAAGATACTTATTTGTGCCTAACTCAAGTAAAAGAAAAGGAAATGAAGAAATGGCCCAACGCTTAAATCTACCAAAGGCTCAAGTTAGTTAAGCCTAAATAAGAAGTTAAGTAAGTAAGTGCATCACCTACTTTACAGCTTTGAGCAGCTTCAACCCTTAAGTAGGTGCATCACCTACTTGGACTAAGTTTTGGCTTAAAATGGGGTCTATAAGAGAGGTTCTAGAGGTATCAATATAAGACCAATATAGCTGGTCATTTTACTCATTTTAAACACAATATTCACCCTTTTGATTTTAGATTTCTCCCCTTTCTAACAACGATAAGAACAACAACCCTATAATTCCTTCTAGGGTTCTTGAAGAAATGATCATCTTTACAAGCCAAGGTAAGTGAAATACTTCAGGTTAAGCTTGGTTATATCATGAAAGATTAGGAAACCATGCTATAAGTGCTTAATTATTAATACATGGAAGAATATAGAACAAGCTACCTACTCACTTTTTCTTTGTTACTAAGAGACTTTTCTTTCCTTCTTTAGTTTAAAGTATGAAGGAAAGTTCAAGTTCTTGAAGAGTTCAAGTTAAAAGGATAAATTGTAGTAAGGTGACTGCTTCATTTTATCCACCTTATATATAAATTTGGGAAATAATTTTGCATCTGTTGTTATTGAGAACTCCATGGATCATGAGTTCATTATTTGGTTGTTGAGATAAAGGTAAATTTGGGGCTATTTTATGGACTATTTTATCTGTGTATGTTGGGGGCTGCCAGGTTGATATTAGGGAAAGGTGCAATTAGTTTGTATTGAAATATAGAAGAAGGGTGGGATGGTACACCATCGAGCTAATTACTGTATACATTTACTGCCTATTCTATTTTATGTATTGTTCGGAGGGTATAATGAAGCCAAATTTGTTTTGGGGGATCTTATAAGAATTAATATGGTATGTGAATGTAATTGGAGGAGAAAACGGTTAAAAAAACACCCTTGATTTATAAATTAAGGGTTTACTGCCCGGATACTAATTTGGTGAAGTTAAGTTGCCCAAATATGTTGGTTGGTTGATAGTATTAGTTTATCATATATTTTACCGTATATAAGTAATCTAAAGGGCAGGAAGTCAAGTTTGGTCAATTTTAGAGTTATACAACTAGGAATGTAAGGCTACTCTATGTCATATTCTTTGGCATGAAATCTAGCACTCTTGGTACAAGTAAGCTTCTAAAGCTTTCCCATAGTAAATAATACCTAATAGCAGCACATGATATCTCATTAAGCTACTGTCCTTTATCCTGCTCCCCAAAGTGTTAAAAAACCTCACCATATGCTTACTATCAAGTTTGCATTTTTATATTCACTAGAAAGTCTCTGGAGTTCTCCTTTAAGTCAAATAAGACTCGTATGTTATTTCTAGCTCCTAAACATCTCAGTCGTGTACAATATTCCCATACCTCTTTGACATTGCATTAAGTGTTTATTCATATGTCTTTTATTGGTAGATTATTCTTTCAAGGTACCATAATGTTATGACCACCAATGTAACAATCTCAAAGGCTAAATAAACTAAGTAACGCAATCTATAAAATAGGTGGCAACTCAGGGAAATAAGCCTAGAATGGGCCGATCTTGATACCTTTAAATGAGGGTGGAAGCTCAGGGGCTAAAGCCTAGCATGGGCTGGTCCCAATGTTCACATATGGGTGGCAGCTCAGGGGCGTAAGCCTTGCATGTACTAATCCCGATTTGTTTATTTAACAATGATCAACAGGTCATTTGCATTATATGGCTTACAAAGTTTATGACGTATGAAGGGTAGAAATGTGATCTACTAGCACTATTTATACACTTATATCTGATTTCTATTGAGCTTTTGTATCATATGTTGTTACTTTAAGTATTACATATTCAATATATATTTTCGTACTGACTTCCCTCATAGGGGCCTATATTTCATATTGCAGGCACAATTACTTTACTTAATACACCTCGCTTGTAAGAGCACAAGATATCCAGTGACTATTGGTGAACTCTAGTTTGATTCGAGGTTTTTCAAGTCTGTTTTATAAATTGTGGTATTGTAAAATAGTTAAGACTAAGGCGGGGATTTATCCTGACCTTAACTAATTTTCTATGTATCTTTTAGAGGCTTTGTAGACCAATGTAAAATTAAGCATGGTAGTGTCTTGTCTCTTAGATGTGGTGGCCCAAACAACCAAGTCTTGTATTTATTATTTCGAGCTTTCCCACCTGATTGTTCTTATCGATGCATTGTATCATATCTGGTAGAACTTTTGGTCATCATATTATGCATGATATGTATAGGGTTATAGGTTGGTTATCTTGGGCCATACAGCTATGGGTGCATATCTGCCCCGAACAGGATTTGAGGCGTGACATTTATGTTCTGTTATTTATTTGCTTAATTGTTTTAAATCTAATTTGTTTTGCAAAGTGCACTGAGTAAGTCGATGGTGAGGGGAAAGTAGTTAAATCACAAAAAAATTAATTCACCCCCTCTTGAATTTCAACTCTAACTGAATACGCCGCAACATCATGAGGCTTATCTAATTGAGCTAAATGACCAAAAATCTCATGCTGGGGACATACTCTAGACCAGTAATTGATCTCTTTGTAGTAGTAATGAACTCTTAAAGCTCTAATCTTGTAGAGTAACACAAACTAATCCCAAATGGATGGCTAATTAACACTGATAGGAATCTCTAGTAGAATATCCATCCTTCCTGCAATCATAGCATGACTTAGGAACTCTATACTGGCAATAAATGCATGATAACCCTATCCGATCACTACCTCACATCTAGGGATTTCCAAAAAACAATGTCTCATATAACCACAACCAAAACAAGCTCTCAAACGAAATATTAATTGCACTGTATTTATGGCGTAGCCTCTTGCTGCCACCTCTATAAATCTGAATACATACTCTCTCTGTGGCCCTCACATAATCCACAATCTAAGAGGAGAAAGATAAAACTACTACCAAATGCTCTAATGCCAAATGCAGTGGCAATACTGGTCCTCTGATAAATCAACACACAATCTCCAACTCTGAAGGATATAGCATAGAAATATGCCTTTCCCAATCCAGAAGCCCAAATCTCATACTCAAAATCTGATAAATAACCCGGATGAACTCCAATAGACCCAATTTAGTTTGAGAACTGTCCTATAACTCGAATGTCATCTATGGATGAGAGGGAACGACAAAATGGCTCAAATCCCTAAATGCTAAACCTCAAAGAATTAACCATGAGCTCAACTGGAGCCTAAGTTGGGCCGAAATCCTTTTACCTGATGCTAAAAATCATTGATATCTATCTCTGACTCTCTAGTGTGACGTTGTGCTGAAACTCTAGACACACATGTCAAAGTCTTGTCAGCATCTTTCAGAAATCTTGCATTATTCATTAAGGATAGAATATAGTCAAAGAATATGTTTGAGGTTCATAGAAATGTGGACTCATAATAAGGAGTCAAGAAGTGAATCTCATAAATTATCCCTATAGCTTATCGATGATAGGTTACAGATGTCTCTGCATAGATCTACAAGATCTACTAAATACTTATCTCTTGTACTAACACATGGTGAAACCTAGGCTTTGATATTAATTTGTCACAAGCCAATATCTTAGGTCATGATGGAGACTACAACAAACCACCTGTAGAAAGGCCAAACCCGCAGTCCTGAACAGCTAGTAATGGACTACCAAATAAAATAAGGAAAGAATGCAAAATAAATGTAAGAAAAGATCAAATACATAAGTAAATCCCAAAACCTGGTGGCATCAGTACAAGAGTTGCTAAAAATACAAGAGTACCAATGTATACACAGATATAACTTATCTTCAAATACAAAATAGAGACTAGTCTAATATATAAGAGAGAGAAAAGTAATATTCTGAACATCAAGAGGTCACTCTAAATCTCTGAACCATGGTTATACGCAAGATACACACATCAATGGAGATAACCCATACTATAATCTGTAGGCAGTAGAAGTGTACTATGAGTACCAATGAATCGTACTCAACAGGAAACTCCCAATTGAGTTTCATAGATGTAACACCCCAAAAATCTGTCTCGAGATGTCACACGACAGTTGGAAGCACAAGTGATCCCAAGATAACCCATGAACTAGCATACTATTAAGAAACATAATTATAGCATAATAAATAACTGTTTACTATATGGAAACATAGTCATACTAAATATCTAAAATAGATACAATACTGATGAAGCTTTACATTCTGATAAATCTAAAGGATGAATAGAGTTCCTAAAGTAGGAGAACTCATCACCTGCTAGCTGGAATCTATAACTGTCTGATCGGGATGCATAGGCTATAACTGGTACCTACATCATGAGGAAATACAACAACTCAGATGTATATATGGATCAGTACTTCTAGAATATACTGAGTATGCAGGGGCGAATGCAATAAGTAAAACTGATTTCATATGTAATCGTAAAACATGCATGCTAATTGAAAGTAGACTCACCAATAAGCTAAAATAAACTAAAGATGAAAATATCTTAAAAACATGGGTAATAAGCATAATCTAATAAGTTGATGAATCTCTACACTTAGTTTCTGTAAAACTTACTTTAATGATATAAGTATCATTGGAGCTGGGATATGATAATACATAGATACTGTATGAATACTGGGTATGTAAAACTGGACTGTACTTAGTCTAAATAACTGGACTGAAACTATAGAGTATTATGCATATAAGAAAGGGACTGACTGAGTAACATGAGATAACTGAGCATGAATTCATGCAGACAATATTATTTGAGAAAGAAAGACCAAGCATGTAACATGATTCTAAAATAGTTTGTAAACTGAGGCACTGAAATACTTATAGATGAAAGGTTGATAACTGTACACTATGGTCAAGAAAACCTGTAACTGAACTAAGTTTTTAATTTGATTACTAGACTGAGACTGTGACTGAGAATATAACTAAGATCGTAATTGAGACTGTATACTTTTCTCTGATAGATGATTAACTGATATCTGAGTTTATTGATATTGTATTACTAATAAATAGGAGACTTTATCTAACAGTTCTATTTTTGTGAAACTATGTTGAGTTCTCTACTAAGCTGAGTAACTGTATCTGACAGTCCTGAATCTATAGAATAAAACTAAGTTCTGTACTATGTTTGAATCTAAAAATGTCAGAAGTAATTATCTAACTGACATGCCCCTCTTTGAATTATTTAGGGTCCAACTTGTAACCCCAGTTGAAAGGGTGTTAGTACCATTCCACCGATAAAGACAGTAAAAAGGTACCCTCATCTTGCAGATACTCTAATGAGAACGATGGTACCTTCATCTGACAGGTTAAAATACCTCATCAAATCTCATCTAGCAAGTTTGATGTCTCACCCTACGCGGGCTACATAGTTTTGGAATGTAAGGATTTCTTTTAAGGATCACTCTCTCAACTGACAGGTGAGTCCC
The DNA here is from genome assembly GCF_002878395.1 of Capsicum annuum. Taxonomy (NCBI): domain Eukaryota; kingdom Viridiplantae; phylum Streptophyta; class Magnoliopsida; order Solanales; family Solanaceae; genus Capsicum; species Capsicum annuum. Next base: position 92,209,792 of record NC_061115.1, read on the forward strand.
CATCCTTGGGTTCACTTGGTGCTGAATCCTACTCCTGTCTAAATAGACAGTGAACTGATTCCCTAGTTCATACTAGGCTTGACTGAACTATTATTGTTTGTACTTTTTAACTAAACTGAACTATGTTCAATGATTTCCGTTATGTGATGGAAATACTACTGAATTCTATTAACTGACTGATAGAGGTCTGAACTTAATACTTAATACTACTAACTTCTAAACTTAATACTGAATACTATTGAGGCCTGAACTAAATACTAAATACGACTGAGGTCTAAACTGAATACTGAATACTACTGAGGTTTGAACTGAATACTGAACTAAACTAGACTAATACATAGATTACTAAGATTTTCCTGAGGTCTGTAACTGACTGAGTTCTACTAAGTTTTGTAACTGATTGATATTACTACTGATCGTGATGTGACTGATACTATTCAGTAACTAACACTGGCTTTAGGTAAACAGCTAAATTGTGGGGTATTAAATACCCCCAGGACTCGATAGCATGAAAGTAAAGCATGGCATGGTCATAATTGCATAATCATAGTTAATTGTCAACAATGCTTTCATTTAGACAATTTGTCAAACAATTGGAGGTTATAGACTTGTACATAGATGAGAACACATGGTAACATGTCATGATTACCCTATTCAATTCACATGGGCGTTCTATCAAGCACATGGAGATTAATACTTGGACATGGAAATATCTTAAAAACATGAGAGCATAGAATGGTTTCATAACCAAATTACATGAAATTCACTTGAAATAGGACATGGGCATTTCATCACAACATGTAAGGATCAAACATGTGGAAAACATGAACTTAAAATAATGAATTATTTATAATTATCTTGAATATAGGATCCACCATGGAATCCAACAAAAACTCTAAGGACATGATATGTAAGCCATTGTTCAAAATTATTCTTGTAAGTATTTCATCAAACACTTGTAATTCATGATTTAGGGTAAGCATGCGAGTAGTTAAAATAGTAGTAATAACATGATTTCACCTCTAAAATTATCGATTAGAGTTTAAATTTGACAAACAATACCATTCAAACATGTAAGATTTAATATCACCCACATATTCATGGAAACATGATAATAGTTTGAGATTCATGAAAATTAATAAACAAAATTCATGGAAATATGTAAAGATTATAACTTTAAACTTGAAATTTGAGTTTTGGGCTCCATGGGTGAAAGAGGACACATGGATGAACTCCCACATACCTTAAAGCTTAAATCTTGAAAGAGAAACACAATCTTGAAAGATTTCTTGAATTAGGAAACTTGATTCTTGATTCTTTTGTTGGAGAGAAAAAAGATGATTAATAATGTATCTAATATTTTTGGAGCTGAAATTAAGTGTTAGGGTTGTATTTGGGTGAGGGGAATTGACAAAAGTATCCCTAGGCCTTTTAGAAATTGAATTAACATGTAAAACAACTTTGGATCCTCTTACATTTTTTATGTCGAGCGTAGTCGATGTGACGCGTCGACATCACGTCGGCTTACCAGCTCACAGAAGAAATTCCATAATGTTTTACTCATGTATCAGATTTTGGCAAAATTGGTATCGTTGGAAAGATAATTCAATTAACTACAATTTGGTGGGTCTTGAGTTGTAAAATTCATGTATATAAAAAGTTATATACATTTAAAGTATACCCTTGTAGAATCGAATATAAAATTTTGGACGAATAAAATGATCTTAGCTCAACTTGGCTCTAAGTGATTCCTATGAACATTTTTAACCTCAAAAGCAAATCAAACATAAGGATAAAGATTTTAAAACTTGTATTCACATACGAATCACTTGGATTATAGCTTATACATATAAGAACAACGGTTCATAGACTAGCTCAAAAATGCGGGGCATTACAATAGATAAAAAAGATATATATAACATATAAATAGAATGCAAACTCCATCCAATGTTTGGCAACAACAAAACAACTAATGAGATAATACGGAGAACCTATCCTATTCATGTTCAATAGATTACCATAATAAGGCTAATAAAGTATCAAGGATGAACTATCCTATTCCACCCATAATCATAAATCTCAACATTATATTGTATATCCCCGGCCAATATCCGAATAAAGGACAAAGGAAGTGTATATATCAAATACAAGGCCAAGGAATGAATATACAATATGGACAAATGAAGAAAGGGAGATACGGTGGTACCATAGCTACTTAAATCTAGATATGGACATATATATATATATAGGTGTAAGGTCATCTCAAAGCACATTCTAGATTAACATATCCTTATTTTAAGGCCCCGTGATGTCCTATCAGGATTTAGTACTAACAAGCTCAGGGTTTCTAACCATTTGTCTCATCAGGAATTTATCAGGCATTATAATGAAATTATAAGATAGAAGAGGCCAGAATCATACCTCAAATCATAATACCGAATCAATGACCAATATGTCATAAGCTAGACAAAAAATGATCATAACACTAATTTAAAAAATATCTATAATAGTGTGAGTAATCGGCTATTTTGAAATACCAAATACCTAGAGGAGCATATGCATATCCTTACCTTAGGCTCGGAAGGCTCAATCAACATACAACAATAAAAGGCATCGTCATCATCCAAATCTATGTAGCGTTATCATAGAAGCAGATAGATATAGGCGCATACTGGTGATACGCGATGCGCATGCAAGTATGAAAGAAACAGAATCCACAATATCATAATAAAAACATCATATCCATCACTGTCATTTCCATCATCATCATAACCATCATCATAATAATCATCCTCCGGCCTTTCTAGATATCATCACATTATCATGATATCTTGCGGCCTTGCCGGGCATCATCACATAATCATAATATCCTTCGTCCTTGATCAATATCATCATTATAATATCCTTCTTCCTTGCTAGGTATATTTAAGCATATCATCCCAACTATCAATGTATATATGATAGGTGCATGGACTTAAGTCGTGGATAAAAGAGTGGAAATCCACATGTCTATTGCCTAAAGTAAACTTCAGGACTAAATAATTATAAATGTATAGAAAGGATCATAATATCTCACGACCGGAGTAAATAATAGTGTTAAATCATTGACCAAAATTGGTGTCGATTAATTCTTAAAACATCATTGTTGGCCTCTTTTAGGTACATAAAGTAACTATTTAATTAGGTAGTTATTATTGTAAAGAAATCTATTTTTATGATGAAAAGTGGGTTTTAATCTCTTATTTAGGATGAATAGTTATAAGATCATAGTGTAACTAGAATCACATCATTTACAGATATGATGATCATGAATGTACAAAATCTATACATGCCATCATAAGTATCTAAATCATTGAAACTATAAGCATCATACTACATCTTTCTCCGTCCCACACCAGAGAGATATGCATATAAATCTACATATATTATCATAAACTACAACCATATCCCTTACAAGGATAAACACTTCTCAGATATCCAACCAATAGCATAACATGGCCTTTGTCCCAATAATGTGTCCAGAATAATCATAACATAATAATCACAACCTTAGGCCCACATACGTATCTGAATCTTATATCAATAATCATGTATGTATAAATAGTGTCATAAGTATAGGCCATAGCATATTCACGAGGCATAAAATCTCTATAAACTATGAATCATATATATTATCATCTCATATATAGGAGGCATCTCACTTGTAGGAGGCATAATAAATCAATAAGCATGTCTCATAACTACGAGGCATATCACATCTATGAGGTATCTCATATCTATAGGTCATGTATCATGACTATGAGGAATATAATTTTCGTGAACCGAACCAAGGCCTGGCCATGACGGGCATCTCCAATCCACCGTGGACCTGAGACCACCCCCTGAACCTAAACAAACGCCGTACACTGCCAAACAATGGCTAAATACTGAATAGATAACAAGATAGCACAAGACAAGTTCAAAGAAATAAAAGTTATGTCTATAACCAATAACCAATTAAAATAACCAACCAACATCATCCAAGTCACAGTATTCCAATAAAGCCTCTATGCAAAAAGAACCAAACCTGTCTTGGTCAGGACATGCCCCTGACTCTAATAATGACAATGATAGTGTTAATGATACTGAAAACTATCAACTCAAATATTAGAATGGACACTGATGAAATGCCTAAGCCTTTAAGAGAATAGAAGCTCACCACTTCACCATAACGAAGTGATGAACTGAGCCGATCCAAGTATCTTTATGTAGGAAAAGTAGAGGTATCTCTGGTACCTGCATTGGATGAGGGTAGAGTTTCTAGAGATAGTGAATTGATCACTAGGATGTAACTCAGGAATAAGGATAACATAATGCTATGATCAATAATTCAAAATCATTAAATTACAATGCACATAATCAAATATATATACATATACATATATCACATACTGGGATAAGGGACAAGGATTAATAAGCACTTTATAACTTTAGCCTGGATTTCTATAGCTCAACCATCATAACATAAGAAGGAACCCATGGGCAATATGGGCCCAATTCTCCCCCAGCTGGTAGGGCCCTAGTTCATTTGGCCACACAAACCATAGGGTATACATATGGACTATGGGGAACTCAAACCTCCTAGCATATCAAGGTGACGTAAACACCTAATCATGTAATATAATATGGGGGACTCGAACCTCCCAATCATATGATAGTAATAAGAGGGACTCGAACCACCTAGTCATTTAGACCCCCGCGCTGGCAACCCTGGTTTCTATTATTGGTCCTCGAACCTCCACTTCTATGAATCAACAGTACAACTCTCATGAAAACCCAACTAAATCATTTATCACATAATCACATTCATTGAACCATGATACAAATTTAGGTATACTTTTTGGGTATCGTCATACCAACTCCACTTGTAAGGTAACATCTACTTGCCGAAATAATTTCATCAATTGGGGACTTCATATCCATATTGGTTCTATTTTACATTAGTTTAGGGAATTACACAACCCATAAGTTCAATTAAAATCATTATTCTTAATTAACCCTTCACACCATGCAATATTTCAAGAGTAGTTTAATGCATTTTTATATTCAAAACAAATTTTTCAATATGGGGTTGAGGTAATAAGCAGTTCAAAATTCATAAGTTGGGGTAAGTCACTATCCCCTTATTTATTCGCCATACCCATGCATCCCACAAGTTCAAAACCATAATTAAAGGATGAACAATCATGCGTAAACCATGGGAAACATTATTCAGCAACAAACATTCAAAACCCTTAACCTATGTTTTAAAACAAAAATCAAAACCATATGAATTTTAACTTCAAACCCATGCTTTAAATAAATCATAAGGGGAAAAGAGTAATATTCCTGAGATACCAAGTTTTACAGAGAAAATTTAACCTTTGAGCCAATGGATGATCAACTTCTTAGAAACCCTATGTATCTTGCCTGAGGGGATTTAGAGAGAATAAAGAGAGTCTTTGATATGTTAAAGTGTGAACGAATGCCCCAAAGGTTTTTTATGGATGTGGGGTCTAACTGGTTAAAGTGGGAAATGTCCAACGTGCCCTAAACTTAAAAACTGGAAAAGTGAAGCCAGTACCTATGGGTCACACAACGATTCATAGAAATACCTTACGACTCATCACCATTAGTCATAACCAAGACAGTGCCAGGGGGAACCCATATTGTTAACCCTACGACTTACATCATACGGCTCGTATCGTGACCCTAAGACTCATAGGGTCCAAGTTGTATCCAATATAGTACCACTTGGGACTTACACTGGTCATACTATGATTTGCAGAAAATAACTCATAACGAGTCCTTATGACTCTTAGAGAGCCACTCATACTCAGAATAGAACGTAGGAACATACACTATTTAGGCTACAACTTGAGTCTAATGAATATTCTAGAATCCCTATGACTCATAGATTGAGTCGTAGTCAGGACAATATGGATACAATTTTAGAAATTTTCAAGGACCAGCACCTGGGATTTTTTTAGTCTCCCTCCTTAGGATCATTTGTCCTTGAATGCTCGGTTAAGGCATTTATTATCATGATTTGACCCCAAACATAACCACACTTACCTTTAACAAAGATAGAAAACAAAGACTTCAAGGAATTCACAATTTTCTTTAACAAAGTTAGAAAAAAAGATGCTAAGATCACATATACCATAAGCATAATTTTCCTAAATAGGGAATAGGAATAGATACTTGGACTTCATGTCTTTCTTGGCTTTCCAATTAGCTTTCTCAAATATTTGTTTACTCCAAGGAACTTTTACTGATGCCACATCTTTCATCTGTAACCAATAGACTTGCCAGTGTAAGACCTCCACCAGAATTTTCTCATAAGACAAGGAATTAGAAATGGCCACATATTCCAAAGGAACAACAAATGAAGGATCGCCTATGAATTTCCTTAATATTGAGTCATGGAAGACTGGGTGAATGAAGCTCAAACTAGAAGGCAATTCTAATTCATATTGCCAACCCTTTTCAAACCCAAATATGGACTAACATAATAGGGACTGAGTTTTCTATTCTTCCCAAACTGCATCACTCCTTTTATGGAGATATCTTTAATAACACCCATTTATCAATATTAAATTCAAACTCCCTCGTCTCATATCCACGTAGGAATTTTGGCGACTTTGGGCTATCTTAAGCCTATCCCGAATCACCTTTACCTTCTCCATGGATTGGTGAACTAAATTAGGATCAAATTATTCATCCTCACCAACTTTGTACCACCCAATAGGAGAACAACACCTCCTACCATACAAAGCCTCAAATAGGGCCATACCAATACTAGAGTGATAACTATTGTTGTAGGCAAATTCTATGAATAAAAGTGGTAAACACAACTGCCACTAAAGTTGATAATACAAAATCTGAGCATATCCTCAAATGTTTGAATGGTTCTCTCCTCTTGACCGTCCTCCTATGGGTGGAAAGTGATACTAAGTCTCACCTTAGTCCCTAAACCTCTCTGAAATAAATATCAAAAATATGATGAAAACTGAGTACCTCGATTAGAAATGATGGAAATTAGGGCACCATCTAGCTTGACTATCTCCTTAATGAACAATTTAGCATAATTCCCTAAAAAAAAATTAGTTCTTACTGGCAAGAAGTGGGAAGACTTAGTCATCTTATCCATAATGAACCAAATAGAATCGAACTGATTTTGAGACAACAGAAGACCCATAACAAAATCAATACTAATTATTTCTTACTTCCACACAGGCAACTAAATCTATTGAAATAATCCACTAGGCCTTAAGTGCTCAACCTTTACTTATTGACACACCATGCACTTAGCTACAAAATTGGCCACGCTATCTTCATATTATTCCCCCCAATAAAACTCCTTAAGATCATTATACGTTTTTGTCAAACCAGGATGAACATATAACGTGACTCATGAGCTTCACCCAAAATTCTTTTGCATAAACCATCAACATTGAGAACATACAACCTAATTTCGTACCTCAAGATACCATCACCACCAATCTTGAAATCCACCATTTTCTGCCTACCTACATCCTTCTTGAATTCCATCAAGATAGGTCCAACACTTGCTCTACTTTTACCTTAGAACACAGAGATGACTTTTCCACCTCTTGTACAACCACATCTCCATCCTCGAAGTCTAAGAGATAGATTCTAGATTAGCCAAACAATGAATATCCTTCACCAAATCCCATTTCCCTTTATCCATATGAGATAAGATCCCTATAGATAACCTCTAAGGGAATCAACAACTATGTTAGGTTTATCAGAGTGAAAGTGGAGACTCATATCATAGTCCTTGAACAACTCAAGCCTTCTTCTTTGACTAAGATTTAGCCCATTCTGAGTGAATACGTATTGCATGCTCTTATGATTCAAATAAATATCTATGTGGATATTATACAAATAGTGTTGCCAGATATTCAGTGCAAACACTACAACTAATAATTCCAAATCACAAGTCAGATAGTTCTTCTCATAATTCTTTAACTTCCAAGAAACATATGCAACCACTTTTCCATGCACTTCAACACACAACCCAATCCCACAAGGGATGAATCACAATATACAACAAAACCATCACTACCCTCAGGTAGAGTCAAAATCGAAGCCAAGGTCAACTTATTCTTCAACTTTTTAAAACAATCCTCACTAGCATAGACCACAAGAACTTCACCTTCTTCTGAGTCAACTTAGTCAATGGGATAGTAATATAAGAGAAACTTTCAAAAAACATTCTATAATAGCCATCTAAACCCAAGAAACTCCAAATGTCGGTTAGAGTAGTGGGACTAGGCCACTTCTAACCGCTGAAATTTTCTATGGATCCATCATGTTCCCTTGAGTAGAAACCACATGGCCCAAATACGTCAAAACTTTCAAGAAGAACTCACACTTCATGAATTTTTCATACAACCACTGATCTTTAAATATTTCCAACACAAGGTGGAGGTGATCAGTATGATCTACCTCACTCGTAGAATACAACAAAATATAAAAAATGAATACAATCACAAACAAATCTAAAAACTGATGGAACACCTAGTTTATAAGATTTATGATTGCTGCTAAGGCATTGGTCAACTTAAAAGACATCACCAAAGACTCAAAATGACCATACTAGGTTCAAAAGCCAGTCTTAGGGTTATCCACTTCACTAATTTTTAACTGATGGTAACTCGACAAAAGATCAATCTTAGAAAAGTACTTAGCACCCTGAAGTTGATCAAAGAGATGATCCTAGAAAGAAGATATTTATTCTTCACCATCACCTTATTCAACTGGCGGTAGTATATAAACGTTAGAAGGAAACTATCCTTCTTACATATAAATAATATAGGTAAGCCCTATGGGGATACACTAGGGTAAATAAAACCTTTGTCAAGAAGATATTTCAACTGCTCTTTAAGTTCTCTCAACTTAACTAGAGCTATTCTATAGGAAGGGATAGAAATAGGATGAATTTCCATAAGAAGAACGATCCCAGAATAAATTTCCCTATTGGGAGGAATATTAGGTAGATCATCAAGGAACACCTCAGGAAACTCACAGACCATAGGGACGGATTACAAAAAAGTACCTTCATACCTAGAACCCTTAATATTCAATATATTATAGAGGCACCCCTTAGAAACTAATTTTTTGGCAATAAGATACTAAATGAACCTTCTTTTAGGCACTAGGGAACTACTTTCCCACTCTATTATTGGCTCATTAGGGAATTGGAAACTTACCCTTTAGGTCCAATAATCAAGGGAAATATAGCATGAGTGCAACCAATCCATCCACAAAATCATATCAAAGTCTAACATGTCCAATGCTATCAGATCCACCAAGGTCTACCTATAACAGACACACATCACACAACCCCTATAGATCCATTTAGCCATAATAGAGTCACCCATTGGGGTGAACATAGAAAAAGGATCCAAAATAGACCAGGATCAAAACCAAAATGAATAGCCACGTAAGAGGTCACATAACAGAGAGTAAACTTGGGATCATATAAGTAATATACATCAAAAGAGAAAAGTTTGAGCATACAAGTAACAAAATCAAGGGATGCCTTATAATTGTGGTGAGTGCTAAGTGCGTATGGATCGTTCTGACTAGTACCAAAACCAGAAGCAGAAGTATCACCCTTTGGAGTAGGAGCTGACAAAGTATAAATAGAAATCTTAATTCACCCTAGAAGAAACTTTGTACGGAAAATCCCTCTGTATATGGCCAATCTCACCAAATTTAAAGAATTTTTTCCTCATATCTTCACAAACACTGATGTTAGGTGTATTTATGCATTTTAGCATTACTATTCTAGCCTATTTAGTATTGTTTTGAGGATAATTCATGTGATAAATGTCTTCATAATAATATAAATATGCTTTTAAGTGTCTATGTATGTTTTTACAATGTTTTATGCTATTTATACAAATATTTTAATTCAAATTTATTATTTAGAGTTCAACCAAGAAAACTAGAGTTCCTAGCTTGAGCTAGGTGCTTGTCTGGTCTATTGTGTTGGGTACTAATGCATTTTAATGAGTTACTAAGGTTGTTATTGTGTATTTGTATTTGAAAAAACTTGTTTATAATGTTTAAGGGTCAATTGGTTCAAGACATGAGTTGAAATAATGAGTTAAAGATCAAAGTGAAATTAGCCTGTGCTTAGCTCATGTTTCTTGTTCACCGTCTTGAATGTTGTGTTGTTTTGATCTTTAAATTGTTGTGTTTAATGCTATAGGATACTTGGTAAGTGGATTAATATGATATATTAAGGATATACAAGCTTTAAATCATGTGGAACCAACTCAAAAAGGCCCGAAATGGCTTAAAGAAATCACAATACACAACTTGGAATCAATTTGGACACTTGGAATATACAAGGAGAGTGTGGGCGTATGAAAATCTCTTTATGTGTGTGCTATATACCAAAATACTCAGAAGACACCTAAAATAGTTTACCCTTGCGATGATGCTGCGTCACGATCCCTACTTAAGTCAAATGTCCCTCGCGACGCGACCCTATTTCAAATATGTGCAAAAATGAAGATTTAGATCCTACACATATTGGGAATACATGGATACTATAAATACATCTTTTTACTCATTATTATACACTTTTGGACTTCTTGGACTTCTTGTGGGGCTGCTCAAAACTTCTTTTAGGGTTTGTATCTCTTTAATTTAGTTTCTTTCATGGTTTGTATCATCAATCCAAGTTATTGGATGACGAATATTTCCATTGAAGGATAAAACACCTATCCGGGGTTAAGGCCACGTTCATGATTTTTTTTTGTTAATTTACTCATCATTGTTGGTTGTTTGTTTATTCTTTTTTAACTATTTTAATAATTTATGGCCCTTAGAATACATCAATTGTCAACCTTGTGAAATCGGAAAAGCGAATAGGGAGATAGAATAAGGGAATAAGCAATATATGATTCTTGTTTCTTTATAAAATAAGAGACTTGAATTAGTATCTAGGACAAAGATGTACTTAGATGCCTTACTTGATTCATATGTAGGATGACATTTGTAAAGAACTTAGGTGAACAATTATATCCCTGCTCAACGATGTAGCTGTAAGGCTCAACTTCGGTAAAAGATTAGAGGTTGGGAAATTGTAATCGTACAATTAACCCTAAGAATCAACAACCAAGATAAGAAAGTTAACGAATGAAGTTCAATAACATAGTAGGATTGTTTGTAAGCCTTAACCCTGGGCTTCTATCCTTGATTGTCCAAAGTCATTATTTTTCTACATTAGTTTAGTTTGTTCTTAGTTTATTTTTAATTCTAAAAATCTATTTACTACTCTCCTCAATTGGTTGAACGAGAATTAGATAAGCAGCGAATGCAAGTCCCTGGGAGATCGATACTTGGGCTTCCTTAAAGACACTATATTACTTGATAAGACCATGTACACCTGCATGTATGCTTGGGAGCTATCCAATTTTTGGCACCATTGTTAGAGACTTGTTATTAGGAAACTATCTTATTTTTTCTTTTTCTATATTGAGTTGTAAATAGTTATTGTGTAGTTTCTTTTTATTTTCTGTTATATCTATTTTTCTCACACTCTTCTTGAGATGTCAGCCTGGGATAGATAGTTTTTGAGTGATGGGAGTTCTTGTTGTTTTTATGGAGGATACCACCTTATGGCTTATTGTCTATATTTTATAAAAGTGCATTGATGGAACCTTCATAATATGGTGCAGATAATTCAAGAAAGTCTGAGTACTCGAAAAATGATATCATGGAAATTATTATGGAGACACTGTCACCATATCTATAGTGTCTAAGCAAAGAAATAAATTGGGATAATAATATCCAATGTGTGGAGAAAACACAATAATCGTAGCCACTCGACTGTCATCTTGATCTTGAGACTGAAATTGAGAAGGTGAATAAAAGTGAGTGTGTAGTAGATTATGTAAATTATGGAGTAGGATTTGTTGGGCCGCATTTGAAACACTTTTCTACATTATGTTTAGATGATTTCTTGTCTGTGAAATCTTTTAAAATAGTGGAAGAGTGTGAAGATGAGGAACAAGAATCCTATATTCTTGATTTTACTCCGGACAAGCAATATAAAACACACCTCACTTTAAGGCCGAGTGGTTTACCATGCATATTCTATTACTCAGTTCATTAATCTTTGTACCACCACCCTATGAGTGAGGAAAAAGTTGATATGGTCGTGCCGCGACACTAAATTAGGCGCTTCTTGGGAGGCAATCCAAGCTAAGGTATGTTTTCTTTTTATTTTCAGTTTTTAGTTTTTATTTCACGTAGATTTTGTTTTTGGTTGAGTCACAGATTAATTGGAAATATGAGTACCATAAACTTGAGCTCGAAGCATAGCAAAGATTGAGTGTGGGGTCCCTTGGATCCTATTTATGTGTGAAGATGCTACTAGTTAGGCCTAAAGGCCTTAGGAAGTATTTCTATCTCTTACCTTTAAATTCACTTTGGGGACTAAGTAGATTTTTAAGCGTGGGGCGGGGAAATTCCCAATTTTGGGCTTAATTTAAAAAATTTTAGGTTAGGAATAAGTGAGATATTCTTTTTGGTGCTATTTTTTATTACATGATGCAAGTGGATTTGTTGGTAGAAGCATATTAATTCAGTGAATTGCTATTATTGAGATTCTTAGGCTCAAGTTTGTGACTTGTCTTTTTTTTGGGCTTAATTTTGAATTCATGCTATTGTTAGGTTGGGAGTCTATGATGATCCTATTTGAGTTAAGCATGTTCCATGTGCATGTAAGATTTTTTGTATATTCCTTATTTCATATGATGTCTAGAACTTGCCTGGTGTTTGTGCAAGGCGAAATAAAGAGTGTGAGTTTAGGAGATGATTTCGGCATTTCTTTGATAGCCTTGTTCTGTACCTTCTATTTGTCCTACCCATTATGCATTATCCTAGTTAACCCCCATCGAGCCTTTAGCTTTTTATTTGGTAGCCTCATAAGGAGCCTAATACCCTCTTTGATATACTATAATTTGATCCAAAAAGCTCGTAAGTTATTTAATGAAAAATTGAAATAGTAGGGAGTTTGAGAAATTGAAGAAAAAGGTGAAATTGAGGCCCAAGTTAATTTTTATTGGTGTTTATAATTGATGTGTGGTGGATTAATATGATATAAATGATGTTATAAATATTGTCATAATTATGAAAAAGAGAAAAAAAATAATTCTAGTGGTAGTAAACTATGTGTCCACCAAATATTTGTGAAAATGCTTAAAAGAGATGGGGTAAAGTAAAAGAATGGGGTATTAAAAAAATGGTGTAATTCGTTGTTGGAGATTGGTTCTAATTATATAATGTTGTGTGTTAATGTGCTTAGAGAGGTTAATCATTCCCAAATAGTTCCTACCCGTCTCCTAGCCTACATTACAACCCGAAAAAGTCCTAATTGATCCTAAACTTTACTTTCGAGTATTAGTAAAGCATTACACGAATGTCAAGCCTTTGGTTCATTGCGTGTGACTTATGAATTCCTTTTGAGAGTGAGCGCAATTTGATTCTTGTACCTATCATGTTATAAATTGCATTATTGTGAGTGATTATGGGTAACTCTCTTCTTGTGAAAGGCATATGTTTGATGACTATGGATTATTTGTATGATGTCCTTGATTGAATCATAATAATTATGAATACCCAAAGGCTAAGGGACTTTTAACAATACTTTCAACTCATGCATATGTCTCATGGAGAGTAAAACCTCTTCAATGCTAAACATTTCATAATTTTTTTAGAACTCATATAAATGGAATTCGGAATCATATGACTTGGAAACATATTTGTAGGCATTTCATTCACCTGTGGAAAATATCTCATTTCAAGCTTTAGGAAAATCATTCTATCTCAAATGGAAAAGTATTCTTGCTCAAGGAAATAACTTATCTCAAAGCTTTATGAAAAGTACTATATCAAGGGAAGATACTTTCATTTAGGGAAATAATCTACCTCAAGGAGCACTTTAATTAGGGAACAACTTTGCAATTCCACCATTTAGGAAAATAACTCATAGGAAGGGAAAATAAGTATCAAGTTTCGAAGTTTAAAAAGGCAAGGGAGGTTCTCGTAATAGACATAAACCATGCGAGCTACATGGAGTCCAACGTTTGTGTTTATACGAAGGAGACCCCACATTGGGGAAGAGCGTCATACTCTTGCCAGGGGGTATAACCTAGGTCTAGTGATCACTAAACAAAACTCAGCCTCGGGCCCATTCATAATCATCATAAAATCTTCCTCAGGCCCAACCTACGGTGGCACGTAGTTTTGGGGTAAGAAACTATAGTGTCTTACCTTCTTGGTGCTAAGTACTACTCCCTTTAGATTATCTACGCTCATCTCATAAAATCCGCTTTTAGAATAATCTCATGGTTCACCGCGAACCCAATAATCAAATCGATAATCTCATATGATGAAGTGATTTTCAAAGTTTTTGGACCATTAGATCAATTCATTTCTCGATTATCTTAAAATACTCAAATCATGGGTGCTTATAGCAGAAGAGTTCATAGTTTCACAAGTCTCAAATAGGGATTACTAACCCATAATTAAATCTCAAGTTAAAGCTCATCAAAAGCATAATATGTAGCATATGATTCATAAATCGTGTGGAAATCTGGGAATTTCAGCAATTTATCTCGAAATCTCAATATAGTCATATGCTTGAATATATCAACATTGCAAATATTATATTCTCAAGGAGTAAAATCATGGGATTTATACCCAACTGTATATTCTCAATAAAACATGCAAAAATCGTGCCATTTGACTCTTAATTCATGGAAAATATCACGATAATGAATTCAATAATAATGGGTGAAAACCCCCAATTCAAATTCATGTAAAAACCTCATAGATTTCAGGAAATTCATGATGTAAATAAGCCTTTTGGGCAAAAGGGTGAAAGGGTTACCCTTGTTCAAAACCCCACATACCTTGAATTAGAAGCTTTGGATGAACTCTCACTTTTGGAAATCTATTCGTACCCTTGAATGAGGGTTCTTGAGGCCCTTGACTTGGGAACCTTGAATCTTGACTTAATTTAGAAAATTCATGGTGGATTGTTAAGATTCTTGGAAGAGGTTTTTGATACTTAGGGTTTTCGATGAGAGAAAACTTGAGGAAAATCTCGTAGGATGTTTGCAAATGACTTTGATTCGGCGTTTGCACGGTTTTATAGGCTTAGAAAAATTTCAAAATGCCCCTTTTAACATTTGTATGAAGATGGAAAAATTAAAATAGCAACCCGATTTAAGGGGTCACCGCGACACACCACTTATCTTGGTGGCTCACTGGAAATTGACAATTGGCAATATTGGAGTAACCGTGACGCAGAACCATCGCATTTTTCCATTGGTTGGGACCGGGAACCTCAGCACGATGCGCCAATATTGCTGATTTCCACTGGAATTTGACAATAGTCAAACTGACCTTCTCCGCGATGAGCCAAGCACTAAAATGACACTGTTTTACGATTAGGTCTTAAATTAGCCATAACTTCTTACCTATGTATCGAATTTGGGCGAATCTTATATTGAAGGGAAGCTTATCAAATTTCCCACGTGATAAAAAGTCAAAATTAAGGAAATTCTAAATGGTTAACACGATTCTCACTTAGGAGTCACTCCTACATCTTTTAGGGCCCAAATTACGCTTCATCTGACACGCTTTAAGGATCAAACTAGGAGTGAACTTTGCGGGATCTTACAATATCTCCCCCTTTGAAAAATTCATCCTCGAATGTTGCTAGTTAGGCAAAGGACATAGGAAAAATAGAGCACACATTGATGAAACAATTTATAAACGGCTCAAGACCTTTCTAAACTCATGAATACTCCGGACAATGCAAGAACTCATACAAGGATAGATGCATAGCTGAAATTTAGACTAGAAGGGCAGAATTAAGGAAGAATAGTACCTTCGGCTTGGTTTGAACCCGTGAAAAAGAGGTGCGGGTACTTGGCTCACATGTCTGCTTCTATCTCCCAAGTATCACTCTCAACAGATTGGTTCCGCCACAACACCTTGACCAAGGGAACCTCTTTGTTACTCAGCCTACGGACTTGAAAGTCTAGGATCTCAATAGAAAGTTCATCAAAGGAAAGATTATCCTAAATCTCTACACTATCTGAAGGATGAACAACAAAAGAATCACCAATATGCTTCTTGAGCATGGAGACATGATAGATAGGATGAACGATTGACAATTTTGAGGGCAACTCAACCTCATAGGCCACTTTACCCACACGGAACAAGACTCTATATGGGCCAACATAATAAGGACTTAGCTTCTCCTTCTTACCAAACCTTTTTTCTATTTTCAAGGGTGAAAACTTCAAGTACACCAAATCACCCTCCTGAAACTCAAGACCTCTCCTCCTCACATCTGCATAAGACTTATGATGACTTTCAGTGGCCTTCAACCTTTCTCTAATCAGCTTAACTTTCTCCGTAGCTTTGAACACTGCATCATGTATGATCGAGGTAGCTTCACCCACTTCGTACCAATCTATGTGTGATCTACACCTCCTACCATACAAGTCCTCAAATGGTGCTATCCTGATGCTATCTTAGAAACTATTGTTGTAGGAAAACTCTATCAATGGCAAATGCTTATCCCAACTAACTTTGAAATTAAGAGCGCATGCCCTCAACCTATTATCTAAGGTCTGAATGGTTCTCTCAGCCTGACCATCTGTCTGCGGGTGAAAAGCTGAGCTCAAAAGAACTTGGGTACCAAGGCCCTGCTTAAACGCCTCCAAAACTAAGAAGTAAATTGAGTACCCCTATCCAAAATGACAAATAAGGGAACTCCATGCAGCCTAAATAACTCCTGAATATACAATCTAGTATAATCCTCAGCCGTATAAGATGTATGCACGGGCAAGAAATGTGTTGACTTAGTCAACCTATCCATAACAACCCAAATAGAATCATGATGACATCACGAAAGAGGAAACCTGGTCACAAAGTCCATATTCACCATCTCACACTTCCAAGTGGGTATACTAAACTCTTGTATCACACCACCTGGTTTTTGGTGCTCTACCTTATCCTGTTGGCACGTTGCACAATTTGATACAAACTCGGTCATGTCTTTCTTTATACCGTTCCACCAATAGATCTCCTACAAGTTGCGGTATATCTTGGTAGTACCGCGATGAATGGAATAACGTGCACCATGCGCTACACCCATAATTCTCTGCCGCAAGTCATGAACACATGGGATACACAACCTACCAAGCAATCTCAATACACCATCTCCCCTTTGGGAGAAAACCTCTACGTTTTGGTCCTTAACTGACTCCTTCAATTTGACAAAACTAGGATCCCTATCTTGCTTCTTCTTCACTTCCAAAACTAAAGAAGATTCATAACTACTCTGCACTAACATACTCCCTTCTACTAAATCAAGAAATCTAACACCCAACCTGTCCAGACAATGCACATCACAAGCTAACTCTCTTTTACCTTTCTCCATATGCATAACACTGCCCTTGGACAATCTACTTAAGGCATCCACCACTACATAGGCCTTGCCTGGGTGATACAGCATACTCATATCACAATTTTTCAACAACTCTAACCATTTCCTCTGCCTAAGATTCAATTCCTTATGGGTAAACACGTACTGTAGGCTTTTATAATCAGTAAACACATCAAGGTGGACACCATAAACATAGTGTCTCCAGATATTTAAAGCAAAGACTACAACAACTAACACAAGATCATGGGTTGGGAAGTTCTTTTTATGCCGCTTCAAATGTGAAGAGGTATAGGCTATAACCTTACCTCTTTGTATCAACACACAACCCAAATCAACTCTAGAGGCATCACAATACACCACAAAACCATTGGTACCATCAGGCAAAGTCAACACAGGGACTGAAGTGAGTCGAGTCTTCAACTCCAGAAAACACTTCTCACAGGAATCGGACCACTAGAATTTAACCTTCTTTTAGGTCAATCGGGTCATAAGAGACACAATAGAAGAAAAACCCTCAACAAAATGATAGCAATGTCCAGCTAGACCTAAGAAACTCCTAATGTCAGATGGAGAAATAGGTCAAGGCCAATTTGTAACGGCTTCTATCTTTTGGGGATCAACTCTAATACCCTCGACAGAAACAACATGACCCAAAAAGGCTACAGACCTTAGCAAAAATTCACACTTACTGAATTTGGAGAACAACTGGTGATCCCTAAGAGTTTACAAGACAATTCTAAGATGAGTTGAATGGTCGTTCTCATCATGGGAATACACAAGGATGTCTTCTATGAAGATAATGACAAACGTATCAAGGTATTGCTTGAACACTCGATTCATGAGGTCTATGAAGGGTGTTAGGGAATTGGTTAGCCCAAAAGGCATGACTAGAAAGTCAAAGTGACCATAGCGGGTTTGGAAGGCTGTCTTTCAAATATCACATTCCCTCACTTTAAGTTGATGATAGTCGGATCTAAGGTCTATCTTGGAAAAATAACTTGCACCTTGTAAATGATCAAACAGGTCATCAATTCTTGGTAGAGGATACTTATTTTTGACTGTGACCTTATTCAGTTGACGGTAGTTAATGCACATAAGTAAAGATCCGTCTTTCTTTCGCAAGTCTAAAATGGGTGTGCCTCAAGGAGAAATATTGGGTCTAATGAAACATTTGTCTAAGAGATCTTTAAGTTGCTCCTTCAACTCCTTAAGCTCTGCAAGTGTCATACGGTATGGAAAAATTGAAATAGGCCAAGTGTCGAGAAGAAGGTCAACTCCAAAATCTATCACTCTATCAGGAGGTACCCCTGGGAGATCATCTTGAAAGACATTGGGGAACTCATTAACAATATCTACCGACTGGATGGTTGAAGTCTTGTACTTAGTGTCCTCGACTCTATAGGTGATAGATACAACCTTTGGATATTAGCTTTCTGGCTTTGATATAGGAGATAAAACGACCCTTGGGAGACACCAAACTCCTGGACCGCTCAAACACTGGCTCACTAGGGAACTGAAACTTGACCACATGGGTACGACAATCTATGGATGCATAACAAGAATGAAGCCATTCTATACCTAGAATAAGGTTAAAATCTACCATGTCTAACTCTATCAAATCCGCAAGTATGACTCTATGACGCACAGTAACAGGGAAATTTCTATACACTTGTTTAGCAACAACAGACTTCCCTACTGGTGAAGAAACTAGGAAAGGCTCAAGAATCTTTTTGGGACTCATTTTAAAATTCATAGCCACAAGTAGGGTCATGTAAGAGATATTTGACCCAGGGTCCAACAACACATACAAATCAAGATGAAAGACACGGAGCATACCAGTAACAACATCAGGAGAGTCCTAACATCTGAAAGGCCACCCTAAACTCATCATGGGACATCGTCTCATTTAAAGAATCAGTAGGTGGGGGTTGCTCATCATTGTTCCTGCGGACATTAGCTCTTCGAAGGGGTATTTTATGAAAATAGAAGAGCATGGAGCATTAGATAAGATAAACAACTGTAAGCATGATAGAATTTGAAAGAAGAAATAACTTTTTCCTAAAAGATCTCATAGACTCTTGCTCATAGATGTGGTGCGCTGCACACCAATGATCAAGACTCCACTCAACGCAACTTGTCAGACTCCCTAGGACTCCTTAGATACCTTAGGCTTTAATACCAAGTTTATAACGATCCAAAATCATCTCCCAGGATGTCACACGGTGCTTAAGGCTACAAGTAGCCCCAAGCTAACCCTTAAAGTCGGTTTATACCAATAACACTAAATTCAAGATGAAATAGACTCAACACTTGCATAGTCATATCTCATGAAAGAAAATACGGGAAAGATAATCGGTCTATATGATAAAAATATAGAGAAACCTCAACAAAACCACAATACCGAACCCTCAACATATCAAAAATATGATACTAGTCTGAGAAAACCTCTATGAGTTAAAAACTAAAGAGCCATTGGGACAGGTCCCCAACTGACTCAAAATGAACTATAGATAAAACATAGTCTCTCAAATATAGAAAATATTTAAAGATCGGTCCTCGAACCAAGAGGACTCACTACTACAAAAAACGTAGGTAAAGTACTCAAAGAATTATGGATGAGGCTGGGACTGAGTACCTGAACCTACATTATAAGATAATGTAGAACATAGACATAGGTGAATCTATACTTTGGAATATACTGAGTATGTATGGGTGAATGCATATGTATAAAAATAGTACCGATCTTCTTCAATCAAATCATGTTTGAAAAAATGAGATGACTCACATGGCTTGATCAAGTATAAAATATGAAGCTCCTAAATCATGTAGAAGGGTTATGCAACAAAAATCTCCTGAATCATCTCTCTTTAACCTTAAAAATCATAAATCTTCTCTTATTCTCAATACCCTAAGGTTAAGGGACTTTGAACAATACTTTCAACTTATGCATATGTCTTATGGAGACTAAAACCTCTTCAATGCTCAACATTTCATAATTTTTTTAGAACTCATATACTTGGAATTCACAATCATATGACTTGGAAACATATTTGAAGGCATTTCATTCACCTTAGGAAAATATCTCATTTCAAGATTTAGAAAAATCATTCTATCTCAAATGGAAAAGTATTCTAGCTCAAGGAAATAACTTATCTCAAAGCTTTATGAAAAGTACTATATCAAGGAAAGATACTTTCATTTAGGGAAATAACCCACCTCAAGGAAGCACTTTAATTAGGAAACAACTTTGCAATTCCACCCTTTAGGAAAATAACTCATAGGAATGGAAAATAAGTATCAAATTATAAAGTTTAAAAGGGCAAGAGAGGTTCTCGTAACCGACATAAACCATGCAATCTACATAGAGTCCATGTTTTGTCCTCCTAAGGAGGAGACACCACGTTGGGGAGGAGCTTCATACTCTTGCCAGGGAGTATAAACTAGGTCTAGTGATCACTAAATGAAAGTTGGCCTTGGGCCCAATCATAATCATCATAAACTCATCATAAGGCCCAACCTATGGTGGCACATAGTTTTGGTGTAAGAAACCATAGTGACTTACCAGCTTGGTGCTAAGTACTACTCCCTTTAGATTATCTATGCTTATCTCATAAAAATATACTTATGGTTCACCACAAACCCAATAAACAAATCGATAATCTCATATGATGAAGTGAATTTCAAAGTTTTTGGACCATTAGATTAATTTATTTCTCAATCATCTTAAAATACTCAAATCATGGGTGCTTATAGCACAAGAGTTGATAATTTCACAAGTCTCAAATAAGTATTACTAACCCATAATTAAATCTCAAGTTAAAGCTCATCAAAAGCATAATATGTAGCATATAGATTCATAAATCATGTGGAAATCTAGGAATTTCAGCAATTTATCTCGAAATCTAAATATAGTCATATGCTTGAATATCTCAACATTGCAAATATTAGCTTCTCTAGGAGTAAAATCATGGGATTTATACCCAACTGTAAATTCTCAATAAAACATGCAAAAATCATGCCATTTGACTCTTAATTCATGGAAAATATCACTATAATTCATTCAATAATAATGGGTGAAAACCCCCAATTCAATTTCATGTAAAAACCTCATAGATTTCAGGAAATTCATGATGTAAATAAGCCTTTTGGGAAAAAGGGTGAAAGGGTTACCCTTGTTCAAAACCCCATATACCTTGAATTAGAAGCTTTGGATGAACTCTATATTTTGGAACTCTATTTGTACTCTTGAATGAGGATTCTTGAGGTCCTTGACTTTGGAACCTTGAATCGTGACTCAATGTATAAAATCCATGGTGGATTCTTCAGATTTTGGAAGAGGTTTTTGATACTTAGGGTTTTGATAAGAGAAAACTTGAGAAAAAACTCATAGGATGCTTGCAAATGACTTTGATTAGGTGTTTGTATGGTTTTATAGGCTTGGAAAAAGTCCAAAATGACTGTTTTAACGACTGTACGAAGATGGAAAAATTAAACTGGGACCCCGATTTAAGGGGTCACTGCGATGTGCCACTTATCACTGTGGCTCACTGGAAATTGACAATTGGCAATATGGGAGTCACCACGATGCAGAGCCTTCACATTTTCCTCTGGTTGGGACCTGGTACCTTATCGCGATGTGCCAATATTGCTGAGTTCCACTAGAATTTAACAATTATCAAATCGACTCTCACCACGATGCGCCGATCTCTAAGTTTTTGGGCGAATCTTATATTGACGGTAAGCTTATCAAATTTCCAATGTGATAAAAAGTCAAAATTAGAGAAATTCTATATGGTTACCTTGATACTCACTTAGGAGTCACTCCTACATCTTTTAGGGCTGAAATTATGCTTCATTCAACATACTCTAAAGCTCAAACTACGAGGAAACTTTGTGGGGTCTTACAATATCTCCCTCTTTGAAACATTCATCCTCCAATGTCGCTAGTTTGATGAAGGACATTGGAAGAACAAAGCACACATAGCTGAAACAATTTCTAAACAGCTCAAGACCTTTCTAAACTCATCAATACTCTAGACAATGTATGAACTAATACAAGGATAGATGCATAACTGAACTTTAGACTAAAAGGGGTGAATTAAGGAAGAGTAGTACCTTTGGCTTGGTCTAAACCCACAAAAAAGAGGTGCGGGTACTTGGTTCATATGTCTGCTTCTGTCTCCCAAGTAGCACCCTCAATGGATTGGTTCCACCACAACACCTTGACCTAGGGAACCTCCTTGTTCCTAAGCCTACGGACTTGAAAGTATAGGATCTCAATATGAATTTCCTCAAAGGAATGACTATCCTGAATCTCAGCACTCTCTGAAGGATCAACCACTACAGAATCACCAATATTCCTCTTTAGCATGGAGACATAAAATATAGGATGAACGACTGATAATTCTGAGGGAAACTCAATCTCATAGGTCACTTTACCAACATGGCTCAAGACTCTATGCGGACCAATATAATGAGGACTCATCTTTCCCTTTTACCAAACCTTTTTACCCCTTTCATGGGTGAAATCTTCAAGTACACCCACTTGAAACTCCAAATCTCTCCTCCTCACATATGCATAAGACTTTTGATGACTCTGAGCAGTCTGAGCCTTACAGCATTTTTGGAAAAACAAAAATCCGAGTCTAAAAATTTTAGAAATATCTTCCCAAATATGAAACACTTTGAATAATTACCAATTTTATCAAAATCTGACACCGGACGAGGGAGTTATGGCCATTTTACTCAATGGCATCAGAATCACCCAGTTTTGACGGTCGACCTAGTGGACCGTCAGGTTCTTAGTAGGCCATTAAGTGTCCCGTTAAGACAAGGCAGTGACCCCTCTTTTTTGGTCATCATGTGATGGAAAATGTTATGGACTGTCAATAAGTTGATGGACCATTAAGGGGTCCATCAGGTCGAAATGGAATGGCCCATTCCTGACCCCCAAGTGACAAACGATCTGGTGGACTATCAGAATCCTGATGAACCGTCACTATGACCATAACGATGAGGCAGACCAACCTAGATTTGGCACTCAAGTGATGGACTACCTGGTGGACTGTCAGCCTTACCGATGGACCATTAAATCGATCGCACAGACCCCAATCAGCGGTTTTCAACTATTTTTCTTTAAAGGGCATTTTGGTCTTTTCCACTCTTTCCCCAACCTCTATAAATACCCACTAAAGTATTGAAGGCCTCATTTTATTTTCTCTTCTTTCACACAAAAACTAGGGTTTCCAAAATATAAAATTCTCTCTTCTTCCACCAAAAATTAAGAGAGAATCAAGAGCAAGAATTAATAATTCTCCCAAGAGCCTTCAAGAAAAGAGTTTCCTCAAGGTATGTAGATATTGATTCTTGGGTCCCTTTTATCCAATCAAGTACCTTTTTCTAAATCTCCAAGATTTATGTTTATGAATTTTTAAAGATTCTTATGAGTTGAAATTGATGTTCTTTCTATGATTGAGTTGCAGTTCATGTTTGTCTATAAGATTATAAAACTTGCCCTTAGTATGTGATATTTGTATGCTAAATGGATTGTGTACTTGTTATTGATTTGTAATGACCTCCAAGATGGAATAATTATGTGGTTTGTATGAATGTATGAAAATATATGAGTGGAAACATGTAAATTTGGTTGTTCATGATGAGTAGTTGGTTTATTATACTTATGCCCAAGTTGTGCATGTGAGGTTTTTGATAAAATGTCTAAGAGACTAGAAATTTAGCATTGTAGTTAAATCGTGATCTAATGACTTTGAAGATACTATTATGTGTTACGATTGTTGATGTGTTCATGACTTTTGGGTGTATAATTGGTTGATTTAGCAAAGTATGTTATGATTTCTAATTTACTTGGACATATTCATTAATAATTGTGATGAGAAAAAAATGATGGTGATGATGAAGGTATGATTACGATAATACATGAATGATTATGATGATGAATGAATGCTTGTTTTGATGCATGAATGCTTGTGATGGTGAATGGATGATAGTGATGATGTGAGAAATATTAATTTTTACTTTTATGTTAGCGAGTCTTAGGGATATTTATACCCGACAATAGAGTTGTTGTCTAGAGACCATGTCAGTTTTGCGATAATTCCAACTGATCCACGATACTCAAAACTCAGTGAACTATAGAACTATATATCATTAGACAAGTGCGGAGCTTAATCAGGCTCTATAATCTAAGTTATCTCTATAATCTCTATATCGCTAGTAATCTAGCCTCCGTCCTGTAATAAGCTCAAATCTAATAGTATTGAAGTGATTCAATACTAATCTAAGAAGCGATTTGAATAATCTATTCAAGCTCTACATGGTCAGTCAGATGCTATGATTTAATACCTTTCCGTCAGATACGAAACTAAGTAATCTCAGCATAACTTAGCCAGATCCCTTGAGAAGTATAATTAGTATCAGATTCAGCTTAGTCTAAGTTTAGTTAAGAATCAATCAGTGTCTTTCAATTTAGAGTAGAAACTAGCATAGAGCGAGCTCAAGGAGAGGGACTCACCTACTAGTGCAGGGTGTGATCCTTAGATACGATCCTTGTGCTCCAGAACTATGTAGCCACCGTTGGTTGAGATGTCACACCTTTTAGATGAGGGTGGATGGGAGACTTTATACCTATTATATAAGGGTAGATGAGGTGGCTTGGCCTGTTAGATTAGGGCTCCACCGTTCTAGTATGAGGACTTGATAGATGAGGGTCATATAAAGATAATATCTTTACCCGTGGCACGATATTGACACCCTCCCAATTGGGGTTAGAGGTTGAAACCCTAAGAGATAGTAGGGGCATGTCGGTTAAGTAACTACTTCCCACAGTCTTAGATTCAGAATCAGTCTCTGACTTCAATAAAGAGCTCAGTTCAGTGTACAAAATTTAATGCTATTAGATATAGGCCATTATGTATGATTACGTTCTAATTCAAAGATCCACTATTAGATAGGCCGATCTTAAAATCTTTTATGAAGAAGTATTGTTATCCACAGACTCAAAGACAACCTATTAGATAAGGTTGCCATCCGTTTTAGAAGCTTTAGATACTCATAATCTCAGTATGTTCAAAGGTTTCAAAACTCACTCCTTGATAATAGTGCATCCATATTTCCCAGTTATCAATATTAGATTAGACTGTGCTTCAGTATCTCAGTGTCAATAGTGAGTTCAGTTTACAGAAAAGTAGTATCTAAGTTCCAGTCTCTAGAGTTGTGATGATTGTGATTATGACCTGTGCATTCATGTATGTGTTCTCGTGCGACATTTTCATGATTATTCAGTTTACACATTGTGCATGCATGAGCCATTGCATTTAGCCTTATCTCGTCTACATACTTGGTATTTTTGTACTGATGGATTTGCGCTATGGTGTTTTATTTGACACTATAATTTCAGAGGCATAGGATTCAGAGTTTCCTCAGCAGTTGAATCTCAGTTAGTAGCAGTAGAAGTGAGTTCTCTTTCTTCGAGGATGAATCTCAGTTTACTATTATTGCATTAAATTTTATTTATATTGCCAGTTGATGATGTTAGTTGGGGACATATCCCATCACTCCACAGTTCAGACAGTTTAGAGGCTTTTCAGACGAAAGTTGATGTATCAGTATTCATTTTTCAGTTTGAGTATGAATAGATATGTTGAACCTTATGGCCAATTTCCATATTTATTCCAGATAGTATGCAGTGTACAGGTAGAGATATCAGAAAAGGGTTAGCTTATGGTCCTTTGGGTCCATAAGCATCGTATGACATCTTAGGATGGGATCTCAGGGCATCACAGCATAAATTTCTCCATATTTTTGAACACTACATCAGGTCCGATAGCGAAAGCTTCACCTACTTCAAACAAACCTATAGGTGATATACAACTCGTACCATACAAGGCCTCAAATATTGCCATCTTGATGGTATAATGGAAAATATTGTCGTAGGAAAACTCTATCAATGGAAAATGCACATTCCAACTATCCTTTAAATCAAGAGCGCACACCCTCAACATATCATCTAAGTTCTGAGTGGTTCTCTCAGCCTGACCAACAGTCTGCAGGTGAAAAGCTGAGGTCAAAAGAACTTGGGTGACAAGACCCTACTGAAACACCCTCCAAAACTGAGAAGATAATTGAGTACCCCGATCCGAAATGATAGACAAGGGAACTCCATGCAGCCTGACTAACTCTCGAATATAAAATCTAGCATAATCATCAGCCGTATAAGATGTATGCACAGGCAAAAAATATGCGGACTTAGTCAACCTATCCACAATAACCCAAATGGAATCATGATGACGGAGCAAAAGAGGCAATCCAGTCATGAATTCCATATTAACCATCTCTCAGTTCCAAGTGGATATACTGTAATACCCCGGGAAATTTTTCGTTGAAATTTTGTGCGTAAACGTGTTGGGTTCTATCTTCTAGAATGAATTATAAATTTTTCATGTGGAATGTCTTAGATTATGACCCACCATTGCATAGTGTATCGAATAAGCTTTTCAAAAATATGTGGATCATCCAGAACGGACACCCGAGCGACGAGTTATGAACATTCCGATCAAACCGTGAATAGTAGTGAACAATAAAACGTGCAGGAAAAAGTAACGATCATAACTCCTTGTACGTAATGATCTGGGTGATCTACTATATATCAACGGAAATCTCTGCGAGTCCTCTTCCCAATGAAATTAGTTTCATCCAATTTTTCAATCGAAGAAAAAAGTTATGGTCGATCTACTTTAGCTTATCAAAAGCAAATTAATAGGTCAACTTCAAAAAATGATAAATCCTCGTACATAATGATATGGGTGAGATACTATATATCAATTGAAATATATGAGAGTCCTCTTTGTAATGAAATTGGTTTCATCCAATTTAGATATTGGAGTAACACGTTATGGTTGATTTACTTCAGACTATCAAAATAGTCCACCAAAGGACAGATTCAAGAATTATTTGGAGTTTTAGGGGCTTTTTGGTCATTTCCCCTCACCCAAAATCCATCCAAACCCTATATTAAAGCCTATTAGAAGTATTATATGTTATATTTCATCAAATTCCCTCAAAAATAAAACCCTAAGCTCCTACATCCAACTTCAAGAACCTCCAAAGTTCACCATTAATTCTGCAAATTTATTCAAGATTCCAAGTTCTTAGTTAAAGAACTCCAAGAACCATCATTCAAAGGCACAATTAACATCTCAAAAATGAGTATTCATCTAAAGTTCATCATTTAAGATATGTGGAATTTTTCAACAAAAACTCTCTTTCATTCTTGTGCCCAAAATAATTTTCTTTAACAAGGCATGATTTTTAGTTGATTTTTATGAATTTGAAGCATGAACGCCTATCTTATGATGATTATTATGAAATCTTGATGTTCATGATTTTGAAAGATGAATTTAGATGTGTGGAGATATAAAGCATGAATCTTGAACGATATTTCTCATGATTTTGAAATTTGGGTCGTGAATCCCTTTTGGAAATTATATTTTTTTGATAAAGTGTGTGTTATCAGTACGTTGATGTTGAATATTTGAGATATTTTGAATGATTTGACCTTCTGGTCTTAATGGAGTTGTTTTGAACTCAAGTATGAAAGAAATCCACAACATGATTGATTTTGATAGATGGGAAGCATGATGACTCCCGATGTATATTTATATATTACTTAAATTGTTTTGTTGTGGATTGTCTTTAAAATGATCTGAGCTAAGTCCAGGAGAAATCTTTAGCACCGAGTGAGAGGTATAAAGTGACCTTACTTCCCTAGAACTACGTGTCCTCGTAGGAGTGAGCCTAAGGCTAATTTATATAGTGATCACTAGTTTGTGTGGATTTGACATTGATAGTCCTACTCCGATGGAAAGGATAGGATGGCTCTTCCCAATGTGGGTTGTACGTTAGACTCCATGTAGTTCAGATGGTTTATGTCGGTTATAGGATTTCCCAGTGTGTGTGTGTTTCTTTGTGCCTATGGTGAATGGTGAAGTTATTTGAAAGTGGAATTGTGAAAGTTATTCTTTCGAAAGATTTAAATGATATTTATATTATGAGAATTATTATTCTTGATGAATTGAAGGTGATTGACAATTTATATGATGACTCACATGTGTTATTGTACTTATCTCATCCTCTCATGATTATGATGATTATCTTCGGGATATGTGAGTCTTTCATACATCTTGCATATTTCTTATAAATATTTAGGATGATGATATTTATACAACTGCATACATCCCCCATATACTCGGTTCCTTTTCATGGTACTGACCCATATTTTTGGATGTGGGCTACATTTTCTCAGAATGTAGGTTTAGGTGCTCAGTTCCTAGTTCAACAGTGATTTTTTAGGCATGGTGTTCTACATCCTCTGTTGTGGTGAGTCCTCATGTTCTGAGGACGTGATGCCTGATTTTGGTTTGATGAAATTATTTATATTTGATAACTGAGTATGAGTCAGTTGGGGCATATCTCAATGGCTCGCTGGTTTTATTGATTTTTTTAGAGACTTGTCATACTAGTATAGATGTTGGGAGTTGACTAATAAGTCATATTTTGTTATCTTTCTGACATTTTCTTATTCTTGGATAATGATTACTCTTTTGATATTTAAGGGTTATTTATGGAAACCCCGTTGATTTGTGTTGAACTGAATGAAAATGGCTCAAAGAGTTAGCTTGGGGCTACTCGTAGCCTCAAGCACCGTGTGACGCTCCGAAACTCATTTTCGGGGCGTTACAAACTTGGTATCAGAGCCTAAGGTATTAAGGTGTCCTAGGGAGTCTGACAAGCTGCGTTAAGTAGAGTCTTAATCATCGATATATAGCGTGCCATATGTATGAGCAAGTGGCTACAAGACATTATAGGAAAAAGTGTGATTCTTTCTTTCAAAAGTCTATCGTGCCTAAACTATCACTCTTTACTATTGATTTATGCTCTCCTCTTTCAGAAATATGCCTCCACATCAAGCAAGAAGAAATAATGATGGTCAGCAACCTTAACCCGCTGACCCATTGAATTAAAATGTGTCTCATTTTGAATTTTGAGCAGCCTTTCAGGCGCTGGCCCAAGATGCTACTGTAAATGTTAAAGCCAACCTGGCCCCAGCTCCACAGCAGCAGCGAGTTGATTCAGCTGCTGCTAGGATCCGTAACTTCATGTAGATAAATCTGCCAGAATTCTATGGGTCCAAGTCTAATGAGGATCCACAGTTTTTTTTAGAAAAGGTACGGAAGATTAATTAGGTGATGTATGTATCTGAGGAACATAGTGTGGAGTTGGCTGTGTATAGGTTGAAAGACCTTGCTTATAATTTGGTTGTTGCTTAGAGGAAAGGTAGAGGTAAGGGAGTTGTCCCTACAACTTGGCAAGAGTTCTAGGATGCATTCCAGGATAAGTTTTTCCCTTTGGATATATGGAAGGCAAAGGTGGAAGAGTTTATGAACCCGTGATAGGGCTTTATGACTGTTAGGGAGTTCTTTCTAAAGTTCAATTAGTTGGCCAAGAATGCTCCTGACTTAGTGGCTGATAATCGGGCTAGTATGAGTAAGTTTGTAACTGGAGTAACTAGTTATGTGGTTAAGGAGTGTAGGTTTTGCTATGATAAATAGTGAGATGAATCTTTCTAGGCTGATGACTCATGCCCAACAGATCGAGGTAGAAAAGATTAAGGAGAGAGATAGAATAAGAGGGAATAAGAGAGCTAGGTCCGAGCAGCACGGATAGGGTCAGACTAGATCGCAGAGAGGGAGTCGCCCTCAGTATTAAGATCGTTCATCTATGCCAGAACCATCATCTACTAGTGCTCCCATGCCTAGAGGTAGGCCGGAGCAAGGTAGCAGGTCATATGTATCTAGGTCCCAGTACAACGCTGGCAGTAAGCCAAATTTTCCC
Organism: Capsicum annuum; assembly: GCF_002878395.1. NCBI lineage: Eukaryota > Viridiplantae > Streptophyta > Magnoliopsida > Solanales > Solanaceae > Capsicum > Capsicum annuum. Next base: position 92,240,234 of record NC_061115.1, read on the forward strand.
CTGTGTCCTAAGTGTGGTAGGGCTCATTCGGGTGAGTGTTGGGGTGAGAAAAGGGGTTGTTTCCAATGTGGTGACATGGGTCACAAAGCTAGAGATTGTCCATAGGATGGACAAGGGAGTCGTGACTATCGCACTCAGACCCAGACTCAAACTATTAGTGCTTCAGTTCTAGTGACTCGCCTAACCTCATCTCAGGGCGCCTCTTCTAGCAATGCTGGCGGGCAGCTCCAGAATAGATTCTATGCTTTACCGTCCCACTAGGAATAGGAGGACTCTCCCGATGTTGTTACTGCTATGCTTTGTATATTTTAGTTTGATGTGTATTCTTTGTTGGATCCTGGATCCAGTTTCTCATATGTTACACCTTTGATTGCTGTGAATTTTTAAATGAGTCCTGAGATTATTCCTGAGCCTATCCTAGTTTCTACCCTAGCGGGTGATTTGATTTTTGCCCAGAAAGTGTATAAAAAGTGTCCTGTTACCGTTCTTCATAGAGTATTGTTGGCTGATCTGATTGAGTTAGACATGGTAGATTTTAATGTGATTCTGGGTATCGACTGGCTATATTCTTCTTATGCCTCTATTGATTGTCGGACACGAGTGGTCAAGTTTCAGTTTTCAAGTGCATCTCTGTTTGAGTGGTCTGGGAATTCTGTGTCACCTAAGAGTTATTTTATCTCTTACCTCAAAGATAGAAAGCTTATTTCCAAGGGGTGTATTTACCATTTGGTTAGAGTCAAAGACACTAAGTCTGTGACTCCAACTCTCCAGTCTGTTAACGTCGTCAATGAGTTTGCTAATGTCTTTTCAAATGATCTCCCAGGGATACTTCCTGATAGAGAGATAGAGTTCGAGATTGATCTTCTTCCCAATACTCAGCCCATTTTTATTTCTCTTTACCATATGGCCCTTGCGGAACTTAAGGAGTTGAAAGAGAAACTCAAAGATCTACTAAATAAGGGTTTCATAAGGCCAAGTGTTTCTCCTTGGGGTGCTCTTGTGATTTTTGTGAGAAAGAAAGATGGCTCTTTGCATATGTGTATTGATTACCGCTAACTGAATAAAGTCACCATAAAAAATAAGTACCCCTTTCCGAGAATAGATGATTTGTTTGACCAATTGCAAGGTGCAAGTTATTTCTCAAAGATAGACCTTTATTCATAATCATCTCAAAGTTAGGGAGTGTGACATCCCGAAAACCATTTTTCGAACTCATTATCGCCATTTTGAGTTTCTTATTATGTCTTTCGGGTTAACTAATGCCCCAGCAGCTTCCATTGACCTCATGAATCGAGTGTTCAGACCATATCTAGATATGTTTTTTCATAGTGTTCATTATTGATATACTAGTGTACTTCCGTAGTGAGGATGAACATTCTGATCATCTTTGAACTGTCTTAAAAACCCTTAGAGATCACAAGTTGTTTGCCAAGTTCTGTAAGTATGAGTTTTGGCTATGGTCAGTTGCTTTTTTGGGTCATATTATTTCTCCCGAGGGTATTAGAATTAATCCCCAAAAGACTGAAGATGTTAGAAATTGTCCTAGACCTATTTCTCCGACTGATATCTAAAGTTTCTTGTGTTTAATGGGCTATTACCGCCGTTTTGTTGAGGGTTTCTCCTCTATAGTGTCTCCTATGACTCGGTTGACCCAAAATAAAGTGAAGTTCTTATGGTCTAAATCTTCTGAGAAGAGTTTTCAGGAGTTGAAGAATCAACTCACTTCAGCCCCTGTTTTGACTTTGCCTGATAGTATTGATGGTTTTGTGGTGTACTGTGATTCTTCAAGAGTTGGGTTGTGTTGCGTATTGATACATAAGGGTAAAGTGATAGCTTATGCTTCTAGACAGTTGAAAACCCATGAGAAAAATTACCCCACCCATGACCTTGAGTTGGCTGTTGTTTTCTTTGCTTTGAAAATCTAGAGACACAATTTGTATGGTTTCCATGTTGATGTTTTCACTGATCATAAGAGTCTGCAGTATGTGATTACCTAGAGAAAATCGGATCTTAGGCAGAGACGATGGTTAGCATTAATAAAGGACTATGAAATGAGTGTGTTATACCATCCGAGCAAGGACAATGTTGTGGCGGATGTCCTAAGTAGAGTGTCCATGGGTAGTGTTTCGCATGTGGTAGAAGGTAAGAAAGAGTTGGCTCGTGATGTACATCGTTTGACTAGATTGGGGGTTAGGTTGTTTGATTCTACTGAAGGTAGTATAGGGGTTCAGAGTAGTTCCGAATCCTCCTTGGTTTCAGAAGTGAAGGAAAAACAATACTTAGATGCTAGTTTGGTCTGACTGAAGGAGTCAGTCAAGGACCAAAAATTAGAGGTTTTCTTCCAAGAGGTAGATGGTTTGTTGAGATTGAAGGGTAGATTGTGTGTCCAGAATATTGATGATCTGAGACAGAGGACTATGGATGAAGCACACGGGGCGCGATATTCTATTCATCCTGGTGCCACCAAGATGTATGGAGACTTGCGAGAAATCTATTGGAGTGGCATGAAGAAAGATATAGCAGCATTTGTAGCTAAGTGTGCAACATGCCAATATGTTAAGTTTGAACACCATAGACCTGGTAGTATGATGCAAGAGTTTAGTATTCCCACCTGGAATTGGGAAGAGATAAATATGGACTTCGTGATTGGTTTACCTCCTTCCCGATGCCATCATGATTCCATTAGGGTTGTGGTCAATAGGTTGACTAAGTCTACTTATTTTTTTCCAGTTCATACTTCATATACTGGTGAGGATTACACTAGATTGTATATCCGAGAGCTAGTCAAACTGCATGGAGTTCCCTTGTCTATCATTTCGGATAGGGGTACTTAGTTCACTTCACAACTTTGGAAACCTTTTCAGAAGGGTCTTGGTACCTAAGTTCTTTTAAGTTTTGCTTTTCATCCGTAGACCGATGGTTAGGCTGAGCGGACCATCCATACCTTAGAGGATATGATGAGAGCTTGTGCACTTGACTTGAAGGGAAGTTGGGATGATCACTTACCGTTGATAGAGTTTGCTTACAATAACAGTTTCCACTCTAGTATTGGCATGACTCCATTTGAAGCCTTATATGGGAGGAAGTATATATCACCCATAGGTTGGTTCGAGGTGGGTGAAGCGGCTGTGAGTGGTCCTAATTCGGTATTTGAGGCTATGGAAAAAGTTAAGTTGATTAGGGAGAGGTTGAAAACTGTGTAGAGTCGTCAGAAGTCATATGGGGATGTTAGAAGGAGAGACCTTGAGTTTGAAGTTGGTGACCTAGTGAATCTGAAAATTTCACCCATGAGGGGGGTGAAGAGATTTGGAAAGAAGGGGAACCTTAGTTCCCATTATATTGGTCCGTACAAAATCCTTAGCCGTGTTGGTAAGGTAGCTTATGAGGTCGAGTTGCCTTTTGAGTTGTCCTCTGTTCATCCAATATTCCATGTCTCCATGCTTAGAAAGCATATTAGCGATGTTGTGGTAGTGGATTCCTCTGTGAGTGCTAACATTCAAGAAAATCTTTCTTTTGATGAGATTCCTGTTGAGATTCTTGATTTTACTGTCCAAAGACTAAGGAACAAAGAAGTTCGCTTGGTCAAGTTGTTGTGGTGAAACCAATCTGTTGAGGGTGCAACTTGGGAAGCTGAGGCGGATATCCGATCCAAGTACCCGCAACTATTTTTTGTGAACTCCGATCAAGCCGAAGGTACCGTTCTTTCCTAAATCATGCACTTTTGATAAAATTTGCAGTAGTTCAGCTATCATTTATTATTATGTGTTCAGCTGTAGTTTTTGAATTTATGCATTCTATGTTGCATTCGAAGTGAGAAATGATGTGGTGATGAGTCTAACGAATGGTATCAGCTGTATGCTCTATTCCCTATCTAATCTTGGCATGTCTAGCGTCATTCGAGGACGAATGTTTCCAAGGGGGGATTATGTAATACCCTAGGAAATTTTTTGTTGAAATTTTGTGCGTAAACGTGTTGGGTTCTATCTTATAGAATGAATAATAAATTTTCCGTGAAGAATGTCTTAGATTATGACCTACCATTACTTAGAGTATCGAATAAGCTTTCCAACGAGATGTGTATCATCCAAAACGGACACCCGAGCGACTAGTTATGAACATTCCGATCGAACCGTGAATAGTAGTGAACAGTAAAACGTGCAGGAAAAAGTACTGAGGCCTGGGGTATTTTTGTTCCAACTTTAAACGATCATAAATTCTTGTACAGAATGATCTGGGTGATCTATTATTTATCAATGGAAAGCTCTGCGATTCCTCTTTCCAATGAAATTAGTTTCATCCAATTTGTCTATCGGAGAAAAAAGTTATGGTCTATCTACTTCAGCTTATCAAAAACAAATTTTTTGGTCAACTTCAAACGATCATAAATCCTTGTACACAATGATATGGGTGAGATACTATATATCAATGGATATATATGAGAGTCCTCTTTCTAATGAAATTTGTTTCATCCAATTTGGATATCGGAGTAAAACGTTATGGTTGATCTACTTCAAACTATGAAAACAGTCAACCAAAGGACAGATTCGAGAATTTTTTTATTTTTAGGGGCGTTTTGGTCATTCACCCTCTCCCAAAATCCTTCCAAACGCTATATTAAAGCCTATTAGAAGAATTATATGTTATATTTCATCAAATTCCCTCAAAAAGAAAACCCTAAGCTCTTACATCCAACTTCAAGAACCTCCAAAGTTCACCATTAATTCTCCAAATTTATTCAAGATTCCAAGTTTCTAGTTCAAGAACTCCAAGAACCATCATTCAAAGGCACGATTAACATCTCAAAAATGAGTATCGATCTAAATTTCATCATTCAAGGTATGTGGGGTTTTTCAATAAGAACTCTCTTTCGTTCTTGTGCCCAAAAGCAATTTTCTTTACAAAGGCATGATTTTTATTTGATTTTTATGAATTTGAAGCATGAACCCATATCTTATGATGATTATTATGAAATCTTGATGTTTATGATTTTGAAAGAAGAATTTACATGCGTGGAGATATAAAGCATGTATCTTGAACGATATTTATCATGATTTTGATATTTAGGAATCCCCATTGGAAATTATGTTTTTTTGAAAAAGTGTGTTATAAGCACGTTGATGTTGAATATTTGATATATTTTGAATGATTTGACCTTTTGGTCTTAATGGAGTTGTTTTGAACTCAAGTGTGAGAAAAATCCACAACATTGTTGATTTTGATAGATGGGAAGCATGATGGCTCCCCATGTATATTTATATATTACTGAAATTGTTTTGTTGTGGATTGTCTTTGAATGATCTGATCTAAGTCCGGGAGAAATCTTTAGCATCGAGTGGGAGGTATAAAGCGACCTTACTTCCCTAGAACTACGTGCCCCCATAGAAGTGAGCCTGAGTCTGGTTTATATAATGATCACCAGTTTGTGTGGATTTGATATCGATAGTCCTACTCCAATGGCAAGGATGGGACGGCTCTCCCCAACGTGGGTTGTACGTTGGACTCCATGTAGCTCACATGGATTATGTCGGTTATAGGATCAACCAGTTAGTGTGTGTTTCCTTGTGCCTATGGTGAATGGTGAAGTGATTTGAAAGTGGAATTGTGAAAGTTATTCTTTCAAAAGATTTAAATGATATTTACATTATGAGAATTGATATTCTTGATAAACAGAAAGTGATTGAAAAATTATATGATGACTCATATGTGTAATTGTACTTATTTCATCCTCTCATGATTATGATGATTTTCTTCGGTCTATGTGAGTCTTTCATACATCCTGCATATTTATTATAAATATTTATGATGATGATGTTTATACAACTGCATAAACCCCCATATACTCGGTTCCTTTCCATGGTACTGACCTACATCTTCGGATGTGGGCTGCATTTTCTAAAAATGTAGGTTTAGGTGCCCAGTTGCAGGTTCGACAGTGATCTTTGGGCACGCTATTCTACATCCTCTATTGTGGTGAGTCCTCATGTTTTGAGGACGTGATGTCTAATGTTGGTTTCACGGAATTTTTTACATTTGATAACTGAGTATGAGTCAGTTGGGGCATGTCTCAATGGCTCGCTGGTTTTACATATACTAAACTCTTGCATCACACCAACGGTCTTTGGTGATCTACCTTAACCTATTGGCACATTGCATACTTTGCTACAAGCTCGGCTATGTTTTTCTTCATACCGTTCCACAAATAGATCTCTCAAAAGTCGCGGTACATCTTGGTAGTGCCGGGATGAGTGGAATAACGTGCGCTATGCCCTTCACCCATAATTCTATGCTACAAGTCATCAACATAAGAGACACATAATCTTTCATGAAATCTCAACACACCATCTCCCCTATAGGAGAAAACCTCTACCTTTTGGTCCTTAACTGACTCCTTCAATTTGACCAAACTAGGATCCCTATCTTGCTTCTCCTTCACTTCCGAAACTAAAGGGGATTCAGAGCTATTCGGCACCAACATACTCCCTTCTGCTGAATCAAGTAATCTAACACCCAACCTAGCCAGACAATGTACATCACGAGCTAACTCTCTTTTACCTTTCTCTATATGCGCAACACTGCCCATGGATAATATGCTAAGGGCATCCGCCACTACATTGGCCTTGCCTAGGTGATACAACACACTCATATCATAATTTTTCAATAACTCTTACCACCTCCTCTACGTAAGATTCAACACCTTATCGGTAAATACGTAATGCAGGCTTTTATAATCAGTAAACACATCAAAATGGATACTATAAAAATAGTGTCTCCAAATTTTCAAAGCAAAGACCACAGCTGCTAACTCAAGATCATGGATCGGGTAGTTCTTTTCATTCGGCTTCTACTATAGAGGTATAGGATGTAACCTTACCTCTTTACATTAACACATAACCCAAACAAACTCTAGAGGCATCACAATACACCATAAAATCATTGGTACCATCAGGCAAAGTCAACAGAGGGGCTGAAGTGAGTCGAGTCTTCAACTCCTGAAAATTCTTCTCACAGGAATCGACGCACTGGAATTTAACCTTTTTTTGGGTCAATCAGATCATAAGAGATGCAATGGAAAAGAAACCCTCTACAAAATAATAGTAATAGCCAACTAGACCAAAGAAACTCCTAATGTCAGACGGAGAAATAGGTCTAGGCCAATTTCTAACGACTTCTGTGTTTTGGGGATCAACTCTAACACCCTCGGCTGAAAAAACATGACCTAGAAAGGCTACAGACCTTAGAAAAAATTCACACTTACTGAATTTGGCGAACAACTGGTGATCTCTAAGAGTTTGCATCACAATTTTAAGATGAGTTGCATAGTCGTTCTCATCACGGGAATACACAAGGATGTAATCTATAAAGATAATACAAACGTATCAAGGTATTGCTTGAACACTCGATTTATGAGGTCCATGAAGGCTATTGGGGCATTGGTTATCCCAAACGACATGACTAGAAACTCAAAGTGACCATAGCGGGTTCGGAAGGTTGTCTTTGGAATATCACATTCCCTTATTTTAAGTTGATGATAGCCGGATATAAGGTCAATCATGGAAAAATAACTTGCACCTTGTAACTGATCAAACTGGTTATCATTTCTTTGAAGAGGATACTTATTTTTGACTGTGACCTTGTTCAGTTGATGGTAATCAATGAAAATATGCAAAGATCCATGTTTATTTTACATGAATAAAATGGGAACGCAACTGGGTCTAATGAAACCTTTGTCTAAGAGATATTTAAATTGCTCCTTCAACTCCTTAAGCTCTGCAGGTGCCATATGGTATGGTGAAATAGAAATAGGCCGAGTGTCGGGAAGAAGGTCAATTTCGTACTCTATCTCTCTATCGGGAGGTACCCCTGGGAGATCTTCCAGAAAGACATCAGGGAACTCATTAACAATATCTACCGACTTGATGGTTACAGTCTTGGACTTAGTATTCTCGACTCTAACTAACGACTTCTGTGTGTTTTGGGGATGAACTAAAATACCCTCGGCTGAAACAACATGACCTAGAAAGGCTACAGACCTTAGACAAAATTCACACTTACTAAATTTGGCGAACAACTGGTGATCTCTAAAAGTTTGCATGACAATTTTAAGATGAGCTGCATGGTTGTTCTCATCCCGGGAATACACAAGGATGTCGTCTATAAAGACAATGACAAACGTATCAAGGTATTGCTTGAACACTCGATTCATGAGGTCCATGAAGGCTATTGGGGCATTGGTTATCCCAAACGACATGACTAGAAACTCAAAGTGACCATAGTAGGTTCGGAAGGTTGTCTTTGGAATATCACATTCCCTTCCATTAAGTTGATGATAGTCAGATATAAGGTCAATCTTGGAAAAATAACTTGCACCTTGTAACTGATCAAACTGGTTATCATTTCTTGGTAGACGATACTTATTTGTTACTATGACCATGTTCAGCTGACGGTAGTCAATGCAAATATGCAAAGACCGTCTTTATTTTGCATGAATAAAATGGGCGTGCAACTGGGTCTAATGAGACCTTTGACTAAGAGATATTTAAATTGCTCCTTCAAATCCTTAAGTTCTGCAGGTGCCATATGGTATGGTGAAATAGAAATAGGTCGAGTTTCGGGAAGAAGGTCAATTTCGTACTCTATCTCTCTATCGGGAGGTACCCCTGGGAGATCTTCGAGAAAGACATCAGGGAGATCACTAACAATATCTACCGACTTGATGGTTACAGTCTTGGACTTAGTATTCTCGACTCTAACTAACGACTTCTGTGTGTTTTGGGGATGAACTAAAATACCCTCGGCTGAAACAACATGACCTAGAAAGGCTACAGACCTTAGACAAAATTCACACTTACTAAATTTGGCGAACAACTGGTGATCTCTAAAAGTTTGCATGACAATTTTAAGATGAGGTGCATGGTTGTTCTCATCCCAGGAATACACAAGGATGTCGTCTATAAAGACAATGACAAACGTATCAAGGTATTGCTTGAACACTCGATTCATGAGGTCCATGAAGGCTATTGGGGCATTGGTTATCCCAAACGACATGACTAGAAACTCAAAGTGACCATAGTGGGTTCGGAAGGCTGTCTTTGGAATATCACATTCCCTTATCAAACTGGTTATCATTTCTTGGAAGAGGATAATTATTTTTGACTGTGACCATGTTCAGCTGACGGTAGTCAATGCAAATATGCGAAGACCGTCTTTATTTTGCATGAATAAAATGGGCGTGCAACTGGGTCTAATGAAACCTTTGACAACGAGATATTTAAATTGCTCCTTCAACTCTTTAAGCTCTGCAGGTGGCATACGGTATGGTGAAATAGAAATAGGCCGAGTATCGGGAAGAAGGTCAATTCCGCACTCTATCTCTCTATGAGGAGGTTCCCCTAGGAGATCTTCCAGAAAAACATCGGGGAACTCATTAACAATATCTACCGACTTGATGGTACAGTCTTGGACTTAGTGTTCTCGACTCTAACTAGGTGATAGATGCAAACTTTGGATATTAGCTTTCTAGCTTTGATATAGGAGATAAAACGATACTTGGGAAACACCTAACTCCCAGACCGCCCAAACACTAGCTCACTAGGGAACTGAAACATGACCACACGGGTGTCACAATCTATAGATGCACAACAAGAATGAAGCCAATCTATACCTAGAATAAGGTCAAAATCTACCATGTCTAACTCTATCGAATCCACAAGTATGACTCTATGAAGCATAGTAACAGGGCAATTTCTATACACTTGTTTAGTAACAACACTCCCTTACTAGTGTAGAAACTAGGAAAGGCTCGGGAATATTTTTGGGACTCATTTTAAAATTCACAGCCACAAGTGGGGTCACATAAGAGAGATTTGACCTAGGGTATAACAACACATAAAAATCAAGATAGAAGACACGAAGCATACCAGTAACAACATCAGGAGAATCCTCCTACTCCCAATGGGGTGGAAAGGCATAGAGTCTGTTATGACGCTGACCGCTAGCCGTGCTAGAAGAAGTGCCCTGAGCAGGGGCTGCACGGAGTACCAGAGCTGGTGAGCTAGCAGCCTATGCCTGAGGTCGGTCATATCTATTCCCCTATCTAGAATGGGGGAAATCTCTAAGTTTGTGTCCCTACTTTCCATAACCAAAAAAACCCCTCAAATCACTGAAACACTCCCTAAGGTGATTCCTACCACATTTGGTATAAGGAGGATAACGGGGCTGATTACCAACACTATTTTGCGACCCAGAAAAAAAGGCCTACTCCCTTCCTCCGACGTACCTCTAGGTACGAGAGCACTAGCTGATGAAAGCACTGGAATAGATGGTCATCTCTAAAACTAGAGACGGTTCCCTCCATGGAACCTAGGCCTGCTAAACTTATGCTTCTCAGGTCTATCCCCCTTGCTACCCGTCATTCTATCTCTGTCTCTAAGCTTATCCCCCTATATTTGTTAGGCATGCATCATCAACCTAGCCAGGTCTATATCCTTATGAAACATCGCAGCTCTACACTCCTTCAGTACCATTCCTAAAACACCGATCACAAACTTACTTATACTAGCCCGAGTGTCGAAAATCAAATCAAAAGCGTACTTGGCCAACTGATTGAACTTCAAATAGTACTCCTTAACAGTCTTGGAGCCCTGCCTCAAGTTCATGAACACCTCAATATTTTTCTCCCTCACCTCAAGTGGAAAGAATTGGTCCAAGAAGGCATCTTGGAACATTTACCTAGTCATAGGAGTGGTATTCTCACCTCTACACTTCTTCCACAATACAACCCAGTCATAATCAATGTCCTTCTGTCTATAGGATACCAACTCAGCACTTTTTTCTTTCAAAACATGCATCACATCAGTGATCTTCCTCACCTCCTCTAAGTACAACTAGGGGTTCTCGTCTGTCCCAGACCAATATAACTCAGGAAGATTCATCCACCTAAAGTCACGAATCCTAGCCGTGGCTACATCACCACTCTGCGGATTAGCAAAGGGGTATGGTTATTAGCTCAAACATTTGCGGTGACCGCTTGGGATAACGCCTTAAAGGATGACCTAAACTCAACATAGGACATTGTCTCATTCAAAGGATCAACAGGTGGGGGTTGCTCATCATTGTTCCTTAAACATTCACTCTTCAAAGAGGCATTTTCTGAAAATAGAAGAGCACGGACCACTAGATAAAGGGGATAATTGTAGGCACGATAGAATCCGAATGAAGAAACAACCCTTTCCTAAAATTTCTCGTAGCCTCTTGCTGATAGATATGGCGCACTACACACTGATGATCAAGACTCTACTCAACATGGCTTGGCAGACTCCCTAGGAATCTTTAGAAACCTTAGGCACTGATACCAGGTTTGTAACCCAAAATAATCTCCGGGGACGTCACACGGTACTAAAGTCTATAAGTAGCCCCAAGCTAACCCTTAGAGCCGGTTTCTACTAATAACACTGAATTCAAGATGAAATTGACTTAACACTCGCACAATCATATCACATGAAAGGAAATATGGGAAAGACACTTAGTCTATATGACAACAATACAGAGAAACCTCACCAAAACCACAATACCGAACCCTCGACACATCAAAAGTATGATACTAGTCTAACAAAACCTATATGAGGCAAAAACTAGAGAGCTATTGGGAAAGGTCCTCAACTAACTCAAAATGAACTGAAGATAAAACATAGTCTCTCAAATTCAGAAAATATCTGAAGAACGACCCTCGAACTATGAGGACTTACCACTGCAAAAATATAGGCAAAGTACTCAAAGAATCATGGACGAGGCTGGGACTGAGCACCTAAACCTACATTATAAGACAATGTAGCACATAGACATATATGTGAATCTGTGGCTTGGACTGTAATGAGTATTCAGGGGTGAAAACATATGTATAAAAATAGTACTGATCTTCTTCAATCAAATTATGTATGAAAAAATGAGACGACTTACACGGCTTGAACAAGTATAAAATATAAAGCTCATAAATTATGTAGAATGAGGCATGCAACACAAATCTCGTGAGTCATCGCTCTTTAAACTTAAAAATCAGAAATCTTCTCTTATTCTCAAAACTCAAAGGCTAAGGGACTTTGAACAATACTTTCAACTCATGCATATGTCTCATGAAGAGTGAAATATCTTCAATGCTTAACATTTCATAATTTTTTTTAGAACTCATATTCTTGGAATTCGAAATCATATGATTTGGAAACATATTTGAAGGCATTTCATTCACCTTATGAAAATATTTCATTTCAAGCTTTAGGAAAATCATTCTATCTCAAATGGAAAAGTATTCTAGCTCAAGGAAATAACTTATCTCAAAGCTTTATAAAAGTACTATATCAAGGGAAGATACTTTCATTTAGGGAAATAACCCACCACAAGAAAGCACTTTAATTAGGGAACAACATTGCAATTCCACCATTTAGGAAAATAACTCATAGGCAGGGAAAATAAGTGTCAAATTTTGAAGTTTGACAAGGAAATGAATGTTCTCGTAATCGACCTAAACCATGCGAGCTACATGGAGTCCAACGTTATGTCCTCCTAAAGAGGAGACCCCACATTGGGGAGGAATGTCCTAGTCTTGCCAGGGAGTACAACCTAGGCCTATTGATCAATAAATGAAACTCGGCCTCGGGCCTAATCATAATCATCATAAACTCGGCCTCAGGCCTAACCTATAATTGCACGTATTTTTGGGGTAAGAAATCGTAGTGACTTACCCACTCGGTGCAAAGTACTACTCCTTTTAGATTATGTACGCTCATCTCATAAAAATCCACTTTTAGAATAATCTCATGGTTCACCACGAACCTAATAATCAAATCGATAATCTCATATGATGAAGTAGATTTCAAAACTTTTGGACCATTAGGTCAATTCATTTCTCAATCAGCTCAAAATACTCAAATTATGGGTGCTTAGAGCAAAAGAGTTCATAATTTCACAAGTCTCAAATAGGGCTTACTAGCCCATAATTCAATCTCAAGTTAAAGCTCTTCAAAAGCATAATATATAGCATATAGATTCATAAATCATGTGGAAATCTGGGAATTTCAGTAATTTATCTCGAAATATCAATATAGTCATATGCTTCGATATCTCAACATTGCAAATATTAGCTTCTCAAGGAGTAAAATCATGGGGTTTATGCCTAGCTGTAAATTCTCAATAAAACATGCAGAAATCATGCCATTTGACTCTTAATGCATGGGAAATATCAAGATAATGCATTCAATAATAATGGGTGAAAAACCCCAATTCAAATTCATGTAAAAACCTCATAGATTTCAGGAAATTCATTATGTAAATAAGCCTTTTGGGCACAATGTTGAAAGGGTTACCCTTGTTCAAAATCCCACATACCTTGAATTAGAACCTTTGGATGAACTCTATCTTTTGGAACTCTATTCGTACACTTGAATGAGGGTTCTTGAGGCCCTTGACTTGGGAACCTTGAATCTTGACTCAATTTAGAATATCCATGGTGGATTCTTGATATTCTTGGAAGAGGTTTTGGAAACTTAGGGTTTTTGATGAGATAAAACCTGAGAAATAACTCATAGGATGCTTGCAAATGACTTTGATTTGGTTTTTGCATGGTTTAATAGGCTTGGAAAAAGTCCAAAATGTCCTTTTTAACAACTGTACAAAGCTGAAAAAATTGAACTGGGAACCCGATTTAAGGGCCACTTATCGATATGGCTCACTGGAAATTGACAATTGACAATATGGGAGTCACCGTGATGAGGAGCCATCATATTTCCCCACTGGTTGGGACCTGGAACCTCAGTGTGACATGCCAATATTGCTGAGTTCCACTGGAATTTGATAATTGCCAAATCGACCCTCTCCGCGACGTGCCAAGCACTAAAATGACATAGTTTTATGACTAGGTCTTAAATTAGGCATAACTTCTTACCCGGGTATAGGATTTGGGCGAATCTTATATTGAAGGAGAGCTTATAAAATTTCCCACATGATAAAAAGTTGAAATTAGGGAAATTCTATATGGTTACCACGATACTACTTTAGAGTCACTCCTACATCTTTTAGGGCCAAAATTATTCTTCATTCAACACGATCTAAGGCTCAGACTACGGGGGAACTTTGTGGGGTCTTACAATATCTCCCCCTTGGAAATATTTATCCTTGAATGTTGCTAGTTAGACGAAGGACATAGGAAAAATGGAGCACACATAGCTGAAACTATTTCTAAACGGCTGAAGACCTTTCTAAACTCATGAATACTCTGGACAATGCAAGAACTCATACAAGGATAGATACATAGCTGAACTTTAGACTAGAAGGGCTGAATTAAGGAAGAATAGTATCTTCTACTTGGTCTGATCCTGCAAAAATGAAGTATGGGTACTTGGCTCTTATTTCTGCTTCTATCTCCCAAGTAGCACCCTCAACAGATTGATTCTACCACAACACCTTGACCAAGGGAACCTCTTTGTTCCTCAGCCTACGGACTTGAAAGTCTAGGATCTCAACAGGAATTTCATCAAAGAAAAGACTATCCTAAATATCACCACTCTCTGAAGGATTAACTACAATAGAATCACCTATATGCTTCTTGAGCATGGAGACATCAAAGATAGGATGAACGACTGAAAATTCTGAGAAAAACTCAACCTCATAGGCCACTTTACCAACACGGCTCAAGAATCTATACAGGCCAACATAATGAGGACTCAGCTTCTCCTTCTTACCAAACCTTTTTACCCCTTTCATGGGTGAAATCTTCAAGTACACCAAATCACTCTCCTAAAACTCAAGACCTCTCCTCGTCAAATCTGTATAAGACTTTTGAAGACTTTGAGCGGTCTTCAACCTTTCTCTAATTAGCTTAACTTTCTCCATAGCTTCAAACACTGCATCAGTTCCAATCAGGTAGCTTCACCCACTGTGCACCAACCAACGGGGTGATCTACCCCTCCTACCATACAAGGACTCAAATGGTACCATTTCGCTGCCAACTTGGAAACTATTTTTGTAGGCAAACTCTTTAAATAGCAAATGCTCATCCCAACTACCTTTGAAATCAAGAGTGCACGCCATCAACATATCTTCTAAGGTCTAAATGGTTCTCTCAGCCTGACTATCTGTCTGCAGGTGAAAAGCTAAGCTCAAAAGAACTTGGGTGCCAAGACCCTGCTGAAATGCCCTTCAAAACTGAGAAGTAAATTAAGTACGCCTATCCGAAATGATAGACAAGGGAACTCCATGCAGCTTGACCAACTCCCGGATATAAAATCTAGCATAATCCTCATCCATATAAGATGTATGCACGGGCAAGAAATGTGCGGGCTTAGTCAACCTATCCACAACAACCCAAATCGAATTATGATGATGGCTCGAAAGAGGTAACCTAGTCATGAAGTCCATATTTACCATCTCCCACTTCCAAGTGGGTATACTAAACTCTTGCATCACACCAGTCGGTCTTTGGTGCTCTACCTTAACTATTTGCACGTTGCATGCTTTGCTACAAAATCAGCTATGTCTTTCTTTATATCGTCCCACCAATAAATCTCCCAAAAGTTGCAGTACATCTTGGTAGTGCCGGGATGAATAGAGTAATGTACGCCATGAGTTTCACCCATAATTATCTGCCGCAAGTCATCAACACACGGGACACACAACCTACCATGCAATCTAAACACACCATCTCCCCCTTGGGAAAAACCCTCTACTTTTTGGTCCTTAACTGACTCCTTCTATTTGACAAAACTAGGATCTCTATCTTGCTTCTCCTTCATTTTCGAAACTAAAGAGGATTCAGAGCTACTCTGAACCAACGTACTCTTCCACTGAATCAAGCAATCTAAGACCCAACCTAGAAAAACAATGCACATCATGAGCTAACTTTTTTTTACCTTCCTCCATATGTGCAACACTGCCCATGGACAATCTGTTAAGGGCATCTTCCACTACATTGGCCCTACCCGGGTGATACAACACACTCATATCATAATCTTTCAATAACTCTAACTACCTCCTCTGCTTAAGATTCAACTCCTTCTGGGTAAACACGTACTGCTCGCTTTTATAATCAGTTAACACATTAATGTGGACACCATAAAGATAGTGTCTCTAAATTTTCAATGCAATGACCACAACAGCTAACTTAAGATCATGGGTTGGGTAGTTCTTTTCATACAGCGTCAACTTTCTAGAGGCCTAGGCTATAAACTTACCTTTTTGCATCAACACACAACCCAAACCAACTCTAGAGGAATCACAATACACCATAAAACTATCGGTACCATCAGGCAAAGTCAACATAGGGGCTGAAGTAAGTCGAGTCTTCAACTCCTGAAAATTCTTCTCACGAGAATTGGAGCACTGGAATTTAACCTTCTTTTTGGTCAATCGAGTCATAGGAGATGCAATGAAAGAGAAACCCTCAACAAAACAATAGTAATAGCTAGCTAGACCCAAGAAACTCCTAATGTTAGATAAAAAAAGAGGTCTAGGTAAATTTCTAATGACTTTTGTCTTTTGGGGATCAACTCTAATACCCTCGGTTGAAACAACATGACCATGAAAGGATACACACCTTAGACAAAATTCACACTTACTGAATTTAGCGAACAACTGGTGATCTGTAAGAATTTACAAGACAATTCTAAGATGAGCTGCATGGTCGTTCTCATCACAAAAATACACAAGGATGTCATCTATGAAGACTATGACAAACGCATCAAGGTACTGCTTTAACACTCGATTCATGAGGTCCATGAAGGATTCTGAGAAATTGGTTAGCCCCAGAGACATGACTAGAATCCTAAAGTGACCATAGAAGGATGGAAGGCTGTCTTTGGAATATCACATTTCCTCACTTTAAGTTGATGATAGTTGGATCTAAGGTCTATCTTTGAATAATAACTTGCACCTTGTAACTGATCAAATAGGTCATCAATTCTAGGAAAAGGATTCTTATTTTTGACTTTGACCTAGTTCAGTTGACAGTAGTCAATGCACATAAGCAAAGATCCATCTTTCTTTTGCACGAATAAAACAGGTGCGCCTTAAAAAGAAATACTGGGTCTAATGAAACCTTTGTCTAAGAGATCTTTAAGTTGCTCCTTTAACTCCTTAAGCTTTGTAGGTGCCATACAGTTTGGCAAAATGGAAAAAGGCCGAGTGTCGGAAAGAAGGTCAATTCTAAACTCTCTCTATCGGGAGGTACCCCTAGGAGATCTTCCAGAAAGACATTGGAGAACTCATTAACAATATCTACCAACTAGATTGTTGGAGTCTTAGACTTAGTGTCCTTGACTCTAACTAGGTGATAGATGAAACCTTTGGATATTAGCTTTCTATCTTTGATATAGGAGATAAAATGACTTTGGGAGATACCAAACTCTCAGACCACTCAAGCACTACCTCACTAGGGAACTGAAACTTGACCACACAGGTACAACAATCTATAGATGCATAATAAGAATGAAGCCAAACTATACCCAGAACAAGGTCAAAATCTACCATGTCTAAATCTATCAAATCCACAAGTATGACTCTATGAAGAATAATAACAGGGCAATTTCTATACATTTTTTTAGCAATAATAGACTCACCTACCAGTGTAGAAACTAGGAAAGGCTCGAGAGTCTTTTTGGGACTCATTTTGAAATTCACAGCCATAAGTGGGGTCACATAAGAGAGATTTGACCCAGGATCCAACAACACATAAACATCAAGACAGAAGACACATAGCATACCAATAACAACATCAGGAGAGTCTTCCTGCTCCCGATAGGGTGGAAGGGCATAGAGCCTATTCTAACACTGACTTCTAGTGGTGCTAGAAAAAGTGCCCTTAGCAGGGGCAGGATAGAGTATCGGAGCTGGTGCGCTAGTAGCCTATGCCTGAGGTCGGGCATCTCTGTTCCCCTATCTAGTATGGAGGCAATCTCTAAGTCTGTGGCCCTGCTTTCCATAACCAAAACAACCCCTTAAATATCCAAAACACTCCCCAAGGTGATTCCTACCACATTTGGCATAAGAAGGATAATAGGGCCGGTTATCAACACTGTTCTGCAACCTAGACAAGAAAGGCCTACTCCCTTGCTTCGGCGTACATCTAGGTTTAAGAGCACTAGCTGATGAAGGCACTAGAATAGATGGTCATCTCTGAAACTAGAGGCGGTTACCTCTATGGAACCTAGGCCAGCTAAACTTATGCTACTTAGGTCTTGTCCTCTTGCTACCCCTCATTCTATCTCTTTCTTTAAGCTTATCCACCTCTATCTGTTGGGCATGCATCATTAACCTAGCTAGATCCATATCCTTATGCAATATCGCAACCCTACACTCCTTCAGTACCATGCCAGAAACACCGATCACAAACTTACTCATTCTAGCTCGAGTGTCGAAAATCAAATCATGAGCATACATGGCCAACTGATTGAACATCAAATAATACTCCTTAACAGTCACGGAGCCCTACTTCAAGTTCATAAACTCCTCAATCTTTTCCTCCCTCATCTCAAGCGGAAAGAATTGGTCAAGAAAGGCATCTTAGAGCACTTGCCAAGTCATAAGAACGATATTCTCACCTCTACCCTTCTTCCACGATACAACCCAATAATAAGCATTGTCCTTCATTATATAGGATGCCAACTCAACACTTTCTTCTTTCAAAACATGAATCCTACCAGTGATCTTCCTCACCTCCTCTAAGTACAACTGGGGTCCTTGTCCATCTTAGACCTATAGAACCCAGGCAGATTCATCTGCTTAAGTTCATGAATCCTAGCCGTTCCTATATCAGCACCCTGCTGATTAGAAATTGAGGCCTAGTTATAGGCTCGAATATTTGCGGTGAACGCTTGGGATAATGCCTGAAAGAACACCCTAAACTCATCATGGGACACCATCTCATTCAAAGAATCAATAGGTCGGGGTTACTAATCATTGTTCTTTCGGACATTCGCTCTAAGAAGAGGCATTTTCTAAAAATAAAAGAGCACGAACCATTAGATAAGAGAGACAACTGTAGGCATGATAGAATCTAGAAGAAGAAACAACTTTTTCCTAAAAGGTCTCGTAGCCTCTTGCTTATAGATGTGGCGCACTACAAACCAATGATCAAGACTCTACTCAACGCGGCTTATCAGACTCTCTAGCACGCCTTAGAAACTTTAGGCTTTGATACCAAGTTTATAATGATCCAAAATCATCTCTCGAGACGTCATATGGTGCTTAAGACTACAAGTATCCCTATGCTAACCCTTAGAACCTGTTTCTACCAATAACACTCAATTTAAGATGAAATAGACTCAATACTCACATAGTTATATAACATAAAAGGAAATATGGGAAAGATACTTGGTCCATATGACCAGAATACATAGAAACCTCAACAAAACCATAATACCAAACCCTCGACACATCACAAGTATGATACTAGTCTGACAAAACCTCTACGTATTGAAAACTAGAGAGCCATTAGGACAGGTCCCCAACTAACTCAAAATGAACTGAAGAGAAAACTTAGTCTCTCAAATATAGAAAATATCTAAATATCAGCCCTCAAACCATGAGGACTCACCACCGCAAAAAACTTAGGCAAGGTACTCAAAGAATCATGGATGAGGCTGGGACTGAGCTCCTGAACCTACATTATAAGACAATGTAGCACATAGACATATATGTGAATCTGTACTTTTGAATGTACTGAGTATTCAGGGGTGAATGCATATGTATAAAAATAGTATCGATCTTCTTCAATCAAATTATGTATGCAAAAATAACACGACTCACAAGGCTTGATCAAGTATAATATCTGAAGCTCAAAAATCATGTAGAATTAGGCATGCAACACAAATCTCATGAGTCATCGCTCTTTAACCTTAAAAATTAGAAATCTTCTATTATGTTCAATACCCAAACACTAAAGGACATTGAACAATACTTTCAACTCATGCATATGTCTCATGGCGAGTAAAATATCTACAATGCTCAACAGTTCATAATTTTTTTTAGAACTCATATACTTGGAATTCAGAATCATATGACTAGGAAACATATATGAAGGCATTTCATTCACCTTAGGAAAATATCTCATTACAAGCTTTAGAAAAATTATTCTATTTCAAATGGAAAAGTATTCTAGCTCAAGAAAATAATTTATCTCAAAGCTTTTTGAAAAGTACTATATCAAGGGAAGATACTTTCATTTCGGGAAATAAATCACCTTAAGGAAGCACTTTAATTAGGGAACAACTTGCAATTGTACCATTTAGGAAAATAACTCATAGGATGGGAAAATCAGTATCAAATTTTGAAGTTTAAAAGGGCAAGGGAGGTTTTTGTAACCGACATAAATCATGTGAGTTGCATGAAGTGCAATGTTTTGTCATCCTAAGGAGGAGACCCCACATTGGGGAGGAGCATCATACTCTTGCCAGGGAGTATAACCTAGGTCTAGTGATCACTAAATAAAACTCAGCCTCGGGCCCAATCACAATCATCATAAACTCAGCCTCAAGCCCAACCTACGGTGGCACGTAGTTTTGGGGTAAGAAACTATAGTGACTTATCCGCTCGGTGCTAAGTACTACTCCCTTTAGATTATCTACGCTCATCTCATAAATATCTACTTTTAGAATAATCTCATGGTTCACCAGGAACCCAATAATCAAATTAATAGTCTTATATGTTGAAGTGGATTTTAAAGCTTTCGGACCATTAGGTTAAGTCATTTCTCAATCATCTCAAAATACTCAAATCATGGGTGCTTATAGCATAAGAGTTCATAATTTCATAAGTCTCAAATAGGGATTACTAACCGATAATTCAATCTCAAGTTAAAGCTCATCAAAAACATAATATATAGCATATAGATTCATAAATCATGTGGAAACCTTGGAATTTTAGCAATTTATCTCAAAATCTCAATATAGTCATATGCTTCAATAGCTCAACATTGTAAATATTAGATTCTCAAGAAGTAAAATCATGGGGTTTACACCTAGCTATAAATTCACAATAAGACATGCAGAAATCATGCCAATTGACACTTAATTCATGGGAAATATCAAGATAATTCATTCAATAATAATGGGTGAAACCCCCTAATTCAAATTCATGTAAAAACCTCATAGATTTTAGGAAATTCATGATGTAAATAAGCCTTTTGAGAACAAGTGTGAAAGGTAACCCTTGCTCAAAATCCAACATACCTTGAATTTGAAGCTTTGGATGAACTCTCACTTTTGGAACTCTATTCGTACTCTTGAATGAAGGTTCTTGAGGCCCTTGACTTTTGTGAACCTTGAATTTTTTCTCAAATTATAAAATCCATGGTGGATTCTTGAGATTCTTGGAAGAGGTTTGGGATACTTAGAGTTTTTTATGAGAGAAAACTTTAGAAAAACCTCATAGGATACTTGCAAATGACTTTAATTTGGTGTTTACACGGTTTTATAGGCTTGGAAAAAGTTCAAAATGCACCTTTTAGCATCTGTATGAAGTTGGAAAAATTTAAATGGGAACCCGATTTAAGGGGTCACCGCGATGCACCACTTATCACGGTGGCTCACGGGAAATTGACAATTGGCAATATGGGAATCACCGCAATCGGAGCCATCACATTTCCCACTGGTTGGAACCTAAAATGTCAGCGCGATAAGCCAATATTGCTGAGTTCCATTGGAATTTTAAAATTTTAAAATCAACTCTGCGATGCGCCAGTCACTAAAAATGACAAAATTTTACGACTAGGTCTTAAATTAGCCATAACTTCTTACCCAGGTATCGGATTTGGACGAATCTTATATCGACAGAAAGCTTATAAAATTTTCAAAGTTATAAAAATTTGAAATTAGGTAAATTCTATATGTTCAACATGATAATCACTTAGGAGTTACTCCTACATCTTTTAGGGCTGAACTTATGCTTCACTCGACACGGTCTAAGGCTCAAACTACAAGGGAACTTTGTGGGGTCTTACATTGTAGTGCTAGCTTCAGTGTCTTGTATATTGTATAAGTTTGGAGTCTCTTAAGTTCTTGATGGTTAAAGTGAATGATTCTTCAAGGATGAAATGAACAAGGATTTAAGTGTGGGGTGGTGATGTTGGGTGTATTTATGCATTCTAGTATTACTATTCTAGCCTATTTAGCTTTGTTTTGAGGATGATTCATGTGATTAATATGTTTATAAAGATATAAATAAGAATTTAAGTGTCCATGTATGTGTTTACAATGTTTTATGGTTTTTTCTAGAAATTTTTTATTCAAATTGATCATTTAGAGTTCAACGGAGAAAACTAGTGTTACTAGCTTAATCTAGGTGCTTGTCTAGTCTACTCTGTTGGGTTATAATGTGTGTTAATGAGTTCCTAAGGTTTTTATTGTGTATTTATATATGAAAAAAATTGTTGATAATTTTTAAAGGTCAATTGGATCAAGACATGAGAAAAAATAATGAGTTAAAGATCAAAGTGAAATTAGCCTATGCTTAGCTAGTATTTCTAGTTCACCATCTTGAATGTTGTATTGTTTTGAGCTTTAAATTGTTTTATTTAATGCGGTAGGATGCATTGTTAGTGGATTATGATGATATATTAAGGATATACAAGCTTCAAATCAAGTTAAAAAAAGTCAAAATGGCTTCGAATGGCTTAACGAAAGCACAATACACAACTTGGACTCAATTTGGAGACCTGGAATATCCAGGGAGAGTGTAGGCATGTAGAAATTTTTCTAGGCACGTGATACATACCAAAATACTCAGAAGGCACCCAAAACAGTGTACCCTCAGGATGAGGCTGCGTTGCGACCCCTACTTGAGTCAAATGGCCCTCGCGACGCGACCCTATTTCAAATATGGGAAAAACTGTAGATTTGAATCCTACACGTCTTGGGAATACTTGGATACTAGAAATATATCTTTTTAGTGATTATTATTCACTTTTGGACATCTTGGACTAGTTGCGGGGCTGTTCAAAACTTCTTTTAGGGTTTATATCTATTTACTTTAATTTCTTTCATGGTTTGTATCATCAATCCTAGGGATTGGATGATGAATATTTCCATTGAAGGCTAAAACTCCTATCCGTGGTTAAGGTCACCTTTATGATTACTTTTCTTTTGAATTAATTTTTTTAATTTACTCATCGTTGTTGGTTGTTTGTTTATTCTTCTTTTAACTATTTTAAAGATTCATGGCCCTTAGAATACATCAATTGTCAACCTTGTGAACTCGAGAGAGGGAATAGGGAGAAAGAATAAACAAATAAGAAAAGTATGGTTCTTGTTTCTTTATAAAATAAGTGACTTAAATTAGTATCTAGGATAGGGATGTTCTTAGATTTCTTACTTGATTCATAGG